>NC_022021.1:20871702-20874182 GCF_000317375.1 Microtus ochrogaster
GGAAGGAAGGAAGGAAGGAAGGAAGGAAGGAAGGAAGGAAGGAAGGAAGGAAGGAAGGAAGGAAGGAAGGAAGGAAGGAAAAGTATTTTGCAAACAGAAACACAATTTGGCAATTCGGAGATGAAGACAGAGAATAAGAAAATGAGATCTGGTTTGCATACTGAGTTTGGATGATAAAGTCAAACTGAGGTAAAATTATTTAGGAGACACAGAAGACATTAGTGAAGACACATATATGGAAAGCTTCATGAAAATTATTGTGATGGTCAGGGACATTATCCAGAAAGTATACTCACGGGGAAAAAAAAGAATTCTAAAGCAGAAATCGAGGCTTACTTGTGTTCTTCGTTAAAAATAGCCTCACTACTGATGCCAAGTCCAAATGACATCAGGAAGTCCACATTTGTAAAGATGTTCTATTTTTAAAGTTCAAATAGTTGTGTCTATACGTTCTTCCTCCAATGAATGTTCCTCTGGTTTTCTACTAAGCTATAGAGCACAAGAAAATCCTAAAAGAGATAATCTAGAGTTTCTTAAAATGCAAGTTCTTTCATGGTAATCACAAGGACCCAATAAGTAGTAATAGAATCCAAGATGTCTTGAAACAACCAGTCTAATATTCCAATGAGATGCTCATGGAATGTTGACACCCCCTCCCAGATCCTCCATCAAGTGGTGGTGTTAACGCCAGCCCAGATTCCCCCAAAAGTCCTGGCAAACCATTTTAACAAAGACTAAAGAAACATGGCAAGCACTTTTAGCTTGCCAGATTTGCACACTGTATTTGAAATCGTTTCCGTGACCCAGGAAAATTGATTTATCCCTAGGTGTATGAAGAGACTTAACACAAATGATGCTCCACAAGAAGTAAGAGGTGCCGACAGCCACAAATAGGTTTTATTCACACAACAGAGACAAAATTTGGAGGTCCCTTGGGTTTACTTTTCCTTTGTCTCTAAAAAGCAATATTTTTTAGATGACTTCTTTTGTGCCTTTTGACAGCAGTCATTGTTTTTTTTTTAATTCACCATGTTCAGTCTCAAAAAAAAAAAAATAAAACCTGTACTTGTCACTTATGTTTCAATTGCTTTGTCAGAAATGTGTGCAGAGACTTCCTGACTTGGAAAAATTGAAAGTTGTGCCTGTGTCATTAGGCACATTGCAGTGTATCCCATGAGAGATGGCTCAAAATAGTCATGCTTCATTTTATACAACAACAACAACAAAAAATCTCTGTTTTAAGCTGCTACAAATTTTGGGGAGAAGGTGTTAGTTTTTGCTAGTATTATTCTTGAACACATGTCTTGGACTGAAATCCTAAACTTCGCTTCCAAGATATTAAAAACCACTTCTTTTCACATTTCTCGCTTGCTTCCCTTGACAATGTAACAGACTCCGTGAACTTTGGTTTCCAGGTCTGGAATTTAGAAAGCCAAGGGCTTCTACCCATGTCTTAAACATCTCTAAAAGCCTGAGATTTAAAGATGAATCCATCTCAGCTAATGAAAGCCATCCTTTGGACCACCATCTCTGTAGTAAAGGCATCATCCTGTATACTGAAACTGTTCACTACTAAATCAGGAATGAACTATACCCTACAATATATGCATTCAAATTAGATATTTAAATTAGAAACTTTGCGATTTCACATACTTTCCCATGTATGATGCTTTTAATGGATCAATGATTTATTTCTTTATTTCCTCCATGTATAATTTTAAATGACTTGAACACATTTAAATGGTCAAGTTTCAAGGTTAAACTACCATATTAAAAAAATTATTTTTCATGCTCTTATATTAGTTGACTGATTCTAATTTTATTGACATCTTATATTTGCTATAATAATTCTTAACTATGCTGAGGTTTTTTTCCCATAAAATCTCAGTGATTCTTGCCCCAAAAATGCTTGTATACATGAGTAAATATAAAGGCCACACCATTTGATGAAAGCCTGTCACACACTTTCAGAAAGCATAAAGAAGAAAAAGTGAGAGTCAGGAAAGAAGATTAAGTTATGATTATGTATAACAGTTGGATCCAAACTGTGAGGCCTTTATTTCTGGCTTCTGGCTGGTATGAACTAGCTACTTTTGTTTTGACTTCTATTCAGAACTTACTTTTGTGAGCTATCAATCACCTCTGTTATCAACTAGGACAGTGTTTTCTGTTGCTGCTGGAACAAATTGTCACAAACTATGACTTAAAACAGCACACATTTGTTACCTTACAGTCAGAAATGTAAAATAAGGTCATCTTGGCCTAAATTAATGTATGGGGGAAGGGTAGATAGAGAGATGGCTTAGGAACTAAGAGCACTTTTTGTTCCCTAGAGGACCTAACTTTGATTCACTGTCCTCATGTTCTCATGGTGGGTGACTTAAAGACCTCTCCTGGCATTCAAAAACACCTTCACACATATGGCAAATCTCTCTCTCTCTATCTCTCTCTCTCTCTCTCTCTCTCTCTCTCTCTCTCTC
>NC_022021.1:20874282-20902339 GCF_000317375.1 Microtus ochrogaster
CACACACACACACACACACACACACACACACAATTTATTTTAGTTACTGTGCTAGTAAGTGTGTGTTGTTTCTGGGCTGTACAGAGAATCTCTTTCCTTGGCTTTTGAGGCCCTAAAACTCACCTGTTTCCTTTGTTCATATTGTTGTGCCCAGATCACAAGCAGCCCTTCTGGGCCGTTGGGGGGGGGGTGGCACAGGTGCAAGGTCTTTACTTCTTTCCATCCTTCTTTGTAAGTGAGCAAGGCCACGCCATTCCTGAGTCAGGACATCCTTTCAACAGATGGTCCCATCCTGACTCTATACTTTGTATTCTCCCGAGTCAGGAGGGGCCACAATCCTTCCGGGAGCATGAAGCTAGCCTGGGGTTTCTAATTTTACAACATTTTGCTAGGAAATTTCTTCTCATCCCTTTGAAAATAAGGGGTGAGGGTCCCACAATATCTTTCATTGTCAATCTTCAAAGCCAGTTGCTATTGGGTTAAGTTTCTCTCACATGATCTATATCTCTGTTCTCTTCTCTAATGCCCCTTTCTACTTTTAAGAATGTATGTGATTATTCTGAGCCAACCTGGATAAAATATAATGATCTCCCAATCGAGATAAGCATGTTACCAACAACAAGCCTCATCTTCTTTGGCCACTAGACAACTTCATCTATTTGATCCATTATAATGAAATGTTTTAAAGTGGACAATTTATCAAAAAAAAAAAAAGGATGAAAAAAAGTAGGACTAGGTCTCACTATGTATCCCTCTCTCGTTTGAATTCACAGAGATCTGCCTGCCTTTACCTCTTCAGTGCTGAAATTGAGGTATGCAACACTATATCTAGCAAAAAAAAAGGGGGGGTTGTTTTTTTGTTTTGTTTTGTTTTAGTATTGGGAGGAAATTCCAGTGAGTACTGAAAATTCAACTGCATTTAATTTTCAAATGGCTAAAATACCCTTGACCCCAAAATAGGAGTAAGACAAAAGACTGCATTAACATGATACAATGAATTAAAATGAACATCCAATTGAAAGTCACAGGCTACATTCATAGTTTAACATACTGTTGCTAGAACAAAACAAATCATACTCTCACCCTAGACCAAAATATTCTGTTGGCAAACCACTCCCTGGTGAAAATCCAAAGTTATCTCCATGGACGGAACTGGAACTTAGTTGGAGCCTTAGACTTTTGTTTGAGATAAAAACAGATCTACTTCTCTATTCTTGGAGCACAAGGTCTGGCAATTAGCCAGCCACACCTGTTGACAATAACTTTGAGAGAGCAGAACTCTCTGAGATGGGACCTTTGTTTGAAGTAGAGCACAATAACCTTAGAAGAACTAGAGGATCTTTGGTCAACACAGAAATAGGCTCACATTTCTGGGCCCCTACATTGTCTCTGCCTCCCAAATTCTGGGATTAAGGACATAGGCCACCATGCCCAGCTGGGATTGATAATTTCTGGAGGAGACACATTGTTTTGTCATGCCAGTTATGCACTTAAGTGGAACTTGTGTTTCTTAAGTTAGTTTATTGGTTGAATGTTTTTTATACAAATTTCTGGCCCACCTTCATTGGATCACGATTGATCTAAACTTGTATTTGTTTGTATATTTTGCAACTTTGTTGGCTGCTCTTTGACTTGGACCACATGGTTGCAGCAGATCCAGTCATACTTTAGCCATCACTGTAAGATAAGGATGCTGACTGGAGACTTTGACAGACCCTGATTTAATATCACAGACAAGGTCCCTGGGTTATTGAGCAAGGCCAGGCCATCACCTGCAAACAAACAACCAAATAAAATGCTCCTTTGGGAGATAGCATTTGGCATTAGGAAAAATTTAACATTTGACAGTGGGTCACCAGCTTATCATTTGACCCGACATCATGAGGTGAGTATTACCTACCAAGCCACAAAGTTGGATAGTCAAAGAAGCAATCAATCTATTATCAAATGAAGGAGGAATATATGCCATTGGGTTTGAAGGTCAAAACAAGTTATAAGAAGTAATTGCCCGAATGCTTACAGTTTCTGTAATGGTCTGTCTTGTCCCTTTAAGAGACAAGCCATACCCTCTCCCTCCCCCCACTCCACTGAGGCAGGCAGATCTTCCTTCCTGCTTGCAGCCTCAGTCTCTTCCTTTCTGTGTCTCTCTCTTGAAGAGGCAGCATCTGTCTCTCCCTTCTCCCCACTTCTCCCCTCCCCCTCTCTTTCTCTCTCTCTTTCTCTCTGTCTCTCTCCCTGCTTGTCTCTCTGCTCTTCTCCCCTTTTCCTTTTTTCCCTCCATAACCCACTAAGTAAATATCCAACCTCACTCTGCAAGCATGCCTATCCACATCTCTGTCTCTCACCCATTGTGTGACTCCCTGCCCAAAACCAGTTGCCTTTGGAGACCTGCGGTGTAGTCTCATGGCATGCCCATCCATCTGTCACTCCTCATGAAACTGGCTGCCCTGTCGAGGTCTCTCACCAATCACGCAGCTTCCTGCCTGGGACTTGCTGCTCCTCATGGCCCACTGCAGCCACTTGGGGAACTGTGTTGTCCCTGCCTGGGACTGGCTATTCTTGGGACCTGCTGCCTACTGTC
The DNA here is from genome assembly GCF_000317375.1 of Microtus ochrogaster. Taxonomy (NCBI): domain Eukaryota; kingdom Metazoa; phylum Chordata; class Mammalia; order Rodentia; family Cricetidae; genus Microtus; species Microtus ochrogaster. Next base: position 20,876,864 of record NC_022021.1, read on the forward strand.
TGCCAACACTTTGGGAACCTGCCATGTGGTCTCAGGACCCACTACAGCCAAAAAAAGACTTTTTTCTCAAAGTCATTGAGAATGGAAAGTTCAAAATCAAGCATCAGCATCCCTCATAACCTAATCACCTACCCGGCAGTCACTGTCATCTTGAAAGTTAGGCTTCAATATGTAGATGTTTTGGGTTTTGGCATCGACAACACTAACATCCAGACCATACATGGTATGAGGTCCCTGAGGTCCTGTTGTGGTAATACCAGTTCTCCTCCTTCCTTGAAGGTATAGGCCACCTAACTCTGACACCTAGCAAGCATTGCAACCAAAACTAAGCTGTGTGCCCTGAGTAGGGGCACTCTAGCTACTTCTGCAACACCTTTGCCATGCAACAACTTCATGGACACAACAGTACTGGAAGTTCCAGACTCATAAATAAGTGACCATAACAAAAAGTGATATATCTTAAAAGATGCCTCTTTACTGTGAGCTTATCAGAGACAATGTAATTACTGGAGATGAGAAGCATGTCCATTGGAAAGTAGATGAATGATGAAAGAAGAAAAGGAAACTTCATTTGCAGGTAAGAAAAAAAAGGGAACAAGCGCCTGCAAGACTGGTGCTGTGCACAGTCACTCACAGCCTTTAAAAGAAGAAAGATGTCCCTTTGAATCAAAGGAGAAGCCACTCTGGCTATGGACCCTGGCAAAGTGTCTAATAATGCAATCAAAGGAAAGCAAAAATGTAGAGGTCCTTGATGACAGTGGTACCCTCAGTAGAGGTCTGAAGAACCTGAGAAGAAATGATGGTTTCATTGATCTTTCCAGTCAGAATGCACACTGCTGTGGATATTTGTACACTGTGTGAAAATGTATTGCTGTGATTGGTGTATAAAAAGCTGAATGGCAATAGCTAGGCTTTAGGTGTAGGCAGGACTTTCAGGCAGATAGAGAACTCTGGGAAGAAGAAAGGTGGAGTCTCCAGCGAGAATCTGAAGAAGTTAGACATGTGGTAAAGACCAGAGGTAGCCAAGTCACATTGCAGAACACAGACTAATTTAGCAGATAAATTTGAGTTGTAAGAGATAGTTGTGGGCAAACCTAAGCTAACGACAAACTTTTACAATTAATAATACATCTCCATGTCATTACTTGCCAGCTGGCAGTCCCAACAGGAAGTGCTACTACAGCAGACTATGAAGGGAAGGAGGCCTAGCAGAACAAAAAGGGCATCTGTGCTCACCACTATACAACCAACACTGCCTGGCAGAAGTAGGAAGTGATTCAGGTAACTCATTTAACCACATAGGCCATTATGGTTTGTAGGTGACTCTCAAATATTCCTGTATGAGAAATTAATGTTCAAAATCATAAGTATTTGGACATAGTACCTTTGGTAGGTAATTGGGATTAGCGGAGGTCATGAGAATGAGGTCTCCATGATAGCATTGGTGGCTCTACATGAAAATTAAGAAGACTTGACTTGGTACACTTGCTTTGTCTTTACCACAAAATGTTTTCTGCTATGTATGATGCAGCAATGAGGCCCTCACCAGAGGCTGCAGATGTCTGGCTAGCACTCCTGAACTTCTCAACCTCAAATAAGTTTCTCCCTCTATCCAACTCCTGCACACACACACGTGCGCACATGTGTCATATGTATGTGTGAATGTGTGTAGAAACTAAGTGTCTTCCTCAATCACTGTCCACTTCATTTTCTAAGACAGGGTCTGCTAGTGAGCCTTGTCCTCTCCAAACCAGGCTAGCTGGAAAGTTGTAGATACCTTCTGGATCCATCTTCTCTCATCTAGATGTCTCTGCATCTCCAGCACCTGGACTACAGGCATGCAATAACATACCAATTTTTTTATTTGGATGCTGGGCATCTAAACTAAGATCCTGATGACCCATCTCTGTAGCACATAACTTTTATTTTCTATAAATTCTTAGTCTTAGTCATTTTGTAATAACAATAACACACAGATTAAGACATTGGTCTTAGTTCTCCAACTATTAAACAGTCATACATTTATAAACTTTGGGGTCAGTTTATGCTCTAGCACCTGTAAACTTGGGACAGTACAGAGACTTGCTCTCTTGACCCTCATTCATGATGCTTTAGTAGCTTCTGGAAAGGGGCAGAAATGGAACTTAACAGGTTTAAAGCCCTGATGGAGACAACAAAGACAGAATTTTTTGCTGCACTAGAAATAAAACCCCAGCTCTTCTTCAGCACTGAGCTATACACACATCCCCCTGACACAGTGGTAGCAGGATTGGAGTGGAGGTAGAAATGTCTGGACTGAACCACAAGGCATCAAACAAATGCAGCCTTCAGAATCAGAAGAAACACGAACAAAAGACAAAAGAGTAAAATGGGGAAAGGAACATCAATAAAAATGATGTCAAGACAAATAAGCTCAGTGTTCTTTTAGTACTAAACTATACTAAATAGAATTAAATGAAACCACACACAGGCTGACCTACCCAACTCAAGTTTCAGCATCCAGTGAAATCTCATTGCCAACTTCTCCAACACTGGAGTAATGGGGCCAGGAACAACTGCACAGTCTATAGCAGTCATTCAGGTGCCAATCATCCTCCATTATAGCCCAGTTCTTGAGCTGACATACTTCTACCTACTTTGAGTCTTGCCTGGCCTGACTTCTCCTCCTCCTCATTCTCACCTCCCAATTCAATCGATGAGACAATCAGGAAAAAAGCTACAGCAAAGTCATCCTAAAATGAAATTTGTGGCTTTGTAAGATAGCTATTTTCTGCATTGCCAGAGATGCTCAAGTAGAAGGATAGGCTCTCCAGGACAAAACACAAATACTATTAATACTCACTAAGTAGAATCCTCTCATGAGGCATCAATTCTAACTCCCAAGTCAATGTGGTCACCATTAATTAACATGTCACGATACTATTCTGAAGGCCAAAATATTGAGAGAGAAGTAATGACTAGAGCCGTATCCTTGCTCAGAAAGAAATCAAATCGGAACAAGTTAGTGTTTTCTTTCTTGAAATGCCAAAACATAGTCTTGAAATGTAGTCTATCATCTTGTCATTTTACAGATGTAATAAGAGCTAAAAATGGTAGACTAGTTTACCAGCTTAAAAAGCTATCCAGCATGACAGTACATTTGCATCAATCTAGCTCCAAAGCCCAAGCTGCTTGAACCCTTAGCAACTTCACACAGAGGCATAAAGGAGCCCAGGAAGCCCTCCCAGGTCAGTTTCTCTGGTTAAGAATGCATACAAATGCATTATTGCTGTTAATGGAAATGCTGCTATAAGAAAGAAATACTTTAAGAGCTTGCATTTTACTCCTAGCATGGTTATAGACAAAAATTAAGCAAATGAGACTGTTTTTTACAAGCCTTTGTGGTTGTTTTGCAACCAGAATTGAAAGCAGATAAGCGACTTGTTACAAATAACACAAACATTACAAGATTAAATGCAGGTATGTCTGACACCAAGCACATGTGCTATCTAGAGTCTTGGTTGTCCAGTTTGTTGTTCACAACTGATGAACACTCAGAGTTGAAGCTACTTTTTTCCTGAGTTCTTCCTGTCCCCAGTGAAATATTTTCTCTTTAGTCTTTTTTCCTTCAAGGCCAAAAGACAGTCTTCAGATTTATCCTTTTATGTGTTTTATGTCCTCAGTACTCATTAAATTGCTGTGCATACTTGTAGGGCATTAATTATAGAACCAGACAACAGAACCGTATGTCATTTCTTATTTTTAAAGCCCTAAATTCAAATTCGGACTTTTGTGTTATTTGAAATACATTTCATTTCTTTCCCTACCATGGCCCAGCTAGACTGCAAGCTTTGCTCTCTGAAGGCAAAAAGCTTGGAGAAGACAGGTAATGATCACACTGTATCCTTAAAAACGGAAAGGAAATAAGATTTGTTAAAGGCAATTCAAGAAAAGTAACAGATGGCCAAAAGCCTTATTTAAAAATAAAAAAATACATATGCTTAGGCCAGCCTGAAGTATTAGTTTGGCCTCTCTCTTCAGCTTTGAGCATTTGAATGAACTCTTGCAAGCTTTCATCTACAGTTTAGTTTGTATTTCTTCAAAGACAGAGTAAAGATCTTCAATTGCTTCTTTACTTCTGTGCAGCACCCTGCACATAGTTTCAAAACTATGATCTTGAAACTCAAATATAAAAGTTAGGAGTAAGAATCAGAGGTTAAAGTGCTTGTAAAGAAAACAGGAGGGCCAGAATTCTAATCCCCAGATGTAAATGCTAAGTGAGCATGGCAACTTGCCCCATAACTTCAGTATCAGAAAAAGAGCTGAGATCAGGAAATCTTGAAGCAAGCTGAGCAGTGAGAGTAGCAGTATTAGATTCGGTGTTTAATTGCCTCAAAAAATAAGGAAGAGAACAACTTCTGGGCTTCACTTGCACACACATACATGCATGCCTGCACATATATGCTCATTCACATACATACAAACATGCATACAAACACACACACTGACCACACACATACACAGGGGAACTGACATTATGAGCAAAACATTTTAAATGCGATCTTTTTTCTTCATTCCAGATACCAGACTTAAACTGACCAACTATTGTTAGAAATCTGAAGATAAGACCCAAAGAGAACAGGGATGTGTGCTCAGCGAGCACAAGGATTGGGATCCTGTCCCGCTAGAGTGCTCGAATCTGGGTTTCCCTGGCAGGGGCTGAGAATTGCAGCTACTGCCTCCACCTTTATGGAGACTACAATAGTGCTTGTCCTTGTAAGCCTAAAGTGCTTTTTCTCAAAGCTGCATATCTTGTCAAAATTGTTTGCCCACATCACTGCAATCTGTGTTCAGGGAAGCCTAAAACAAAGCCGTGTTTGGAAAGCAATGGAAAGTACGAGATTGTGGGATTCATAAGCCTGGGAAAAGCAATGATTCAGAGAGAAGCTGCTTTTCTTGACTCTTCCAAATTGAAAAGCACTCGAGGCAATAGAGCAGCTGCTGCTTCCCTAGTCTGGTTTGTATTGACCTTACTTGACCTTTTACCTGATGTTCGAATTGGGCCTCTAGCTAGACCAGGAAACAGCCTACTCCCATGACCGAGGCTGACCTGTACAGCTGCCCTCCTTCCAGCAGGAGTGCAACCCTGGGGATGTGTGCAGAGAGGCAGCCAGGAAGGGAGGGCGAAGAAGTTGTTTTACTAAAGGGTTAACTCCAGAGCAGTTCTCAGGATCTGCTTTCTCTCCTACCTCGTTTGTCTCTCTCCTCGTCCTTTATGTCTTATCGTCTTCAGTTTCAATTATAAGTAATTAATACAAGTAATTAAGTGATTGTGAATTCTTTTTATATCTCTTGAGAGTCAGGACACCTGAGCAATGGTGATATCACCATAGCCCAGGAGAGGATGGGGTGAGACAGAAACTAAGTTACAGATGTGTTTGCCCTGTGAGAAATGAAATGGGAGAAATGATACCCAAATAAAACAGGTTGTTGTTGTTTGTGGTCTCAAGTCCATAATCATTTGGGACTATAACTCCTTTCTTGTTTCCCAGGTAATCTCATTCTCAATGGGGAGGAAGAACAAAAGCATAATTGCTACCAAAGAGAGTGAGCTTCATTGGCTCCAACTCCACGCTTAAGTAATTACTCCGCAGCATACTCAAGTTCAAATAAACCTGCAGTTATTGGGTTATACAACATGCCTATAACTCGGAGTTCTTGGAGTGTGTAAAAAGTTTTCAAGAGCAGCTGACATCACCTGTGTCTGCTTTGACTTTTGTGAACTGTCACTCGTTGCCAGATGTTATGTAGTCAAGACTGATCCAAGAGGCGAGAAATGCTCTTTTTCCATGTTAGACTCCCCTTCTCTAGAGGTAATTTGCTAAGCTGTCCTAACTGAAGACCAGTGCATCTGTGTTATAAATATGCATGTATGTATATAGTGATATTTCATTTGTATTTTAATAAATACAGCTTTCCTGAAGATCAGAATGCAAAACACCCACACTCATCCACCATACAGGCCAGGCAGTGGTGGCACACACCTTTTATCACAGCAGCCATACTAGTCAGCCATAGAGGCCCCGCGGTGGTGGTGCACGCCTTAATCCCAGCACTAGAGAAGAATATTAGGCAGGATGAGACAGGAATTCATTCTCTTTCAGCCTGAGGATTTCATAGTAGTAAGAGCTCTCTAGTGACTTGGATGCTTTGCTTTTCTGATATTCAGGTTGAACCCCAATATCTGACTCTGGGTTTTTATTATTTGTGCTACAATTGGTTCCCAATGTTTGGGGTATGGATTCATGAAAAACTCATTTGCTTTTAGCACTAGCACAGGAGCTGTACATAGGGCTGAAGCCCCACCCGGCTATGCTTTCTTTTCTTTTTTCCCACAAGCCTAGCCTCTGAGCAAGTTTGGAATTTTCTTGTGGTAGCCTCTCTGAAACAGTTTCCAGATACCACCCATACTCCAGAAGCACGTGGACTCCAAACACCACAGGACTCACCCACCCTAGACTGACTGGTTCTCCCTTCCTGGCCCACTTTGGGTGTGGTCTCATGGGAAAATTATGCAGGGCTGCTGGATTTCATTCCAGTTCCTAGCACACACAGAGGATTGTGGACCTTTACTGCGAGTTTATCCCCACATAAATAAACCTTTGTTATATTCCATTTTCTCCACCATGGTTTGCACACCTCCTTCTTGGGCTGCTGTCAAACTAGGTAACTACCTTGAAATCCAGTCAGGTTTTTACTGTTCTATGCAGCAACAATAAGCCTCACAGCTTCATCAACATTGTCAGTAGGCTTGGTAAGACAATTGGGAATGCTTAAAGGGAGGAATTAGTTAGAGAGAGATTTTTTTTGCACATTAAAAAATGGGAAAAGAGCATTACAATAAAGGTATTTGGGTCTCTGTATAGTTTTAAAATGGAATGAAATGAGAGGATATCTAATTTAGATGGGATTTATGTACTATCAATTGTAAACATTGGCAGTTTTATCATTTTTGTCTTGGTCACTAAAAAAGTTGGTTAATCTGAGTGCTAAGATACAGGCCTTAGAAAAACCTAATAAAACAGATCACAGATTCAAATCCAGGCAGAAGAATTTAATGGAGAAAATTTCAGTATTGCATTATAAGAATAGAAAGGAACAGCCTAAGGTTTTCAAACAACCAACCTTGATATATCCAGTAACCTTACAGCAATTGCCAAATGGCAGAGGCTCTGTTACAGCTAACTGAACCCCTGTGCCAATGTTATAGTTAAGGAGATTCAAGGAAGCAATAGTCTCATATGGCATGCATTCACCTTTTGTGAAGCAAATGTTAAACTTGTGGTTAGTTTAGAATGAAATTATCCCTAAAGACTGAATAGAATTGGTTAAAGGTGTTATAGAGCCTGGTCCACAATTATGATGGAGAACCTGGTTCAAAGAAGAGGCTAAGATTATTGAACAATGGAATAAAGCTAGAGGTAGGGAAATCTCCCAAGATCAAATTGTTGGAGAAGTAGATTGTGCTACTATAGAAAGTCAAGCCATATATAATGACCACACCCTGGATGTGTGCCATGCAGCAGATTTGAATGTTTAGGACAGAATTGGAGAAATAGAAAAGAAAATTGTGTTATGTACTAAAGTCATACAGGGCCCAAAGGAAGTCTTTACAGATTTCTTACTGATGATTCTCTGGATTTTCTCTGTATCTGTTGTTATGCCCCACTTTTTATTTCTTACAAAAATTGACTTCAGAAGGCTGGAGAGATGGCTCAGCAGTTAAGAGCATTGCCTGCTATTCCAAAGGACCTAAGTTCAATTCCCAGCAACCACATGGTGGCTCACAACCATCTGTAATGAGATCTGGTGTCCTCTTCTAGCCTGCAGGCATACATACAGACAGAATATTGTATCCATAATAAATAAATAAATATTTTTATAAAAAAAGATTGACTTCAAGAGTAAATATAATGATACCAAATTCAGAAGCTAGACAAATAATAATTTAATCTCTGACTTTTGAAAATGCCAATTCTCTATGCAAAAGGTTAATTAAGCTATTGTCAATTTCACTCATGAACATTGATGCAAAAATATTCAATAAAATACTGGCAAACTAAATACAAGAACACATCAGAAAAATCATCCACTATGACCCAGTAGTCTCCATTCCAGAGATGCAGGGATAGTTCAACATAAAAAAAAAAAAATCTGTCGATGTAATCCACTATATAAAGGAACCAAAAAAAAAAATCTCATGATTATCTCATTTCATGCTGAAAAAGTATTCAACAAAATTTAACACTCCTTCATGAGTGAGCATTAAATGTCTACATAAAGAAGCTGGAAAAATCACACACTAGTAAGTTAGCAGAACACCTGAAAGCTCTAGAACAAAAAGAAGCAAACTCACTTAGGAGGACTAGATGAAAGGAAATAAGCAAATTGAGAGCTGAAATCAATGAAATAGAAATAAAACAATGCAAAGACTCAATGAGACAAAGAATTGGTTCTTGGAGAAAATTAAGAAAATAGACAAACCTTTATCCAAACTAACCAAAGGTCAGAGAGAGAATATCCAAATTAACAAAATCAGAAATGAAAAGGAGGTACATAACAACAGATAGAGAGAAAATCCAGAGAATCATTTGTTCATACTTAAAAATCTTGTTCTCAAGAAAATTGGAAAACTTAAAGGAAATGACAATTTTCTGGGTAAATATCACTCACCAAAATTAAATAAAGACCAGATAAGCAAATTAAGTAGATCTATAACTGCTAAGGAAATAGAAATAACCATCAAAAGTCTCCCAACAAAATAAAGCCAGATGGTTTCAGTGCCAAGATATACAAGATTTTCAAAGAACTAATATCGATACTCCTCAAATTGTTCTACACAATAGAAACAGAAGGGTCATTGTCAAACTCTTTTTATGAGACTATAGTTACTCTGATGTCCAAACCATATAAAGACACTACTAAGAAAGAAAATTACTTGTAGGGAGAGAGGGCTTGATTTTGGTCCCTGCTGCCCCACTAGCTTACACCTGAAATAATTACACAGAAATTGTATTAATTAAATCACTGCCTGGCCCATTAGCTTGAACCTCTTATTGGCTAACTCTCACATCTTGATTAGCCAATTTTATTAAATCTGTGTATCACCATGTGATTGTAATTTACTGGCAAGATTTTAACCTATATCTGTCTCAGGCAGGAGATTCATGGCATCTGCCACACAGCCCTTCTTCCCAGAATTCTGTTCTGTCTTCCCACCTACCTGAGTTTCACTGTATCAACTAGGCCAAGGCAGTTTCTTTAATAACCAATGAAAGAAACAAAAATACAGAAGGACCTCCTATACCATTTCCCCTTTTGTGTTTAAACAAAAAGGAAGGCTTTAACATAGAAAAATTACATATAACAGGTATCAAGCAAGAATTACAGTTACAATATTTATATCTATTTTATCTTTTATTATAACAAAGGAAAACTATAATTATCTATCTATTCTTCAACTCTATCAAAGACTCCAGAAGGATATAATATTACCTAAGTAAACAAGAAGTGAGCAACTTCCAAAACTCTAGAATTGACAGAGACATCTCTCTGCCTGGACAGTCATCCAAAGTTTTTTTGTACCAGTGGGCCATCCATCTTTGGCCTTCAAGCCCATTGTAACCAGCAGGCTTTTCTATGAAGCAGGAAATTTCAAAGACAATTCAGTCGCTTTCTTCTATATCCTGCAGAATTGTCTCGCAGACTCTTTCATGAATCAGAACCCTGAAAGACCATCTCACTTTTAGGCAAGATCGGCAATCCTCTTTCTGTGGGTTCTTCATGTCCAGTTTATGCAACAGTCCACGCAAGAGCAGTTTCTTGCCCAAATGGCTAACCAACTTCATAAGGAACCTTTTCGATGCCCATCTTCCTCTTGAAGTAGATTGGTGCTGCCAGGAGCAGACGTGTCTCATTGTCATGAAAAGACCTAAGTTATTAAAACATTTTAAATGCCATATTCTGTAGTCTTTGAAAGATATGAAGAATGCCTATCTTACTGAAATATATCCCTATATATCTAGAAAATCTAATACGACTACAAGCTTGAATATTATCTATGATTATCCATTAACAACCTGTATTTCCTAATTATACATTACATTTTTTTATAGAAAGATCTTTTATTTGGGTAACACGTCCCAAAACAGGTCAGTTAGTAAAATAGATTCTACAGAATATGGCCCTATGCACAGCCCTCCCTCCCCCAAAAATAATCCTGGGGGGTTCTTCCCCCCTTCGGATATAAAAAGTTTTGGCAGGTCAAGGTTTATTATATAGGGCACCATTCCACTTTCTGTAGTGGTTGGTGTCAAAAGTACCTCGTTTCCCTTCACTCCTGACCAGTTTAGCAAACAATTCTGCTCCACCCAAATTGTGGGGCCCAAATTCAGAGAAAGTAGGTCTTCTCCACTGAGGTGCTGGGTGTGCCACACCACTGTGCTTTCAGAAAAGGAGCAGGTGAGCCATGCGTGGTGGCATACACCTTTAATCCTAGTGCTCAGGAAGCAGAGGCAGGTGGATCTCTGAGTTCAAGGTCAGCCTGGTCCTCACAGCTAGATCCAGGACAGCCAGGGTTATACAGAGAAACCCTGTTTTGAAGAAACTAAAAACGGGGACAGGTGGGTGTTTGGCACTTTAAAAATAGAGGCGTGAGCTGGTTGTGGTGGCACACCCCTTTAAACCCAGCACTCGGTAGGCAGAGGCAGGCAGATCTGAGTTAGAGGCCAGTCTGGTCCACAGAATAAGTACCAGGACAGTCAGGGATAGAGAGGAACCATGTCTCAAAAAAAAAAGAGTGAGCAGGACACTCAAAGCCAGATAGATTACGAAAACTGGCAGAGACCATTTGGCACTAGTCCCTCAGTAGAAAAGACATACAGAAGAGTAGGAGGAAGAAAGTGGGAGGAAGCACTTCCACTGGCAGAGTGCTGAAATGGGCTAGAACCAAAAGGACTTTGACTTATCCCAAAGCCATGGGATGCCTATCTGCAGTTCTTTTGTCAGCTTGTCTCCAGGTGTAGTGTCTGACCTCTGATTGTAGCAGTGTGCTCATTCTTAATGTCACCTGATACCTGTGTATCTCTAGTGGCTTGGCTAGTTCTTGTCCTTCAGGCCTGCGGCTAGCCTCTTACCTGCCCTTTTCCTTCTCATTATTCATAATCCAAATGTCCCATCCCTACCTCTCAGAAAACTCTTTGGTCCTCACTACTTCCTTTTTACCTCCCACAAACTAGGGAGGACAGGGGCACCTGACAGTCAACGTCCCCTGCCCTTTCTATTTGAGCACCTTAGATCTGGATAAAGAGCAGGCCAGTGAGCAGGGCAAAGCCTGCTAGGAGCAGGATGACCTTGAGAATCCGTTGCTCAGAAGTGGGCAGCTCTTGGGGTAGAATTTTCAGGAAGGTGATATAGAGGAAGGTGCCAGCTGCCATTACCTCCAGCACAGATTGGGCCAACTGGTGCAGCGGCCCAGCTGACTCTGACAGAGCTGCCCCGAGCCCGATACCCAGAGGCGTCATACATGAGAAGAGGATCCCACAGCCAGCCACCACCTGTCCCCTAAGGTGGCTCTGGAGCAGCCTCAGGGACAGGCTGACTGCCAAGATCCCCTTGTGGAGCAGCAGAGCTAGGCACAGCTCCATTGCCCGAGCTCTGTCTCACTGTAAGCCCACAGCCAAGCCCTCAAACACAGAGTGCAAGGCTAGAGAGAAGACCAGTACACAGGCACGCAGGGCTGAGGGCGCTGCTAGAGTTCCGCTGGCCTGGCGGAGCCCTGGTCCGTCATGCCAGTGTTGAGGCCCTCCATTCGCTGCTCCCAGCAGAGCCCTCGTCTCTTCTGGATGTGGTGGACTAGACTGCTCCTTATAAGCCAGTGTGATGTGCTCCATCACCAAGACCAGGAAGAAACCTATTGCCAGGATGAACTCTTGCAAGGGGAACTGAAGCGTCACATGCAGGGCCGCCAAGGCCTCATCTATGGCAGCTAGGTAGTCGGGTAGCAGATCCAGAAGACAAGTAGCCAAAAAAGACACCTCCTGCAAAGCAGCTTACTAGACTTAAGGCTTTCTGGCCCGAGGCCGAGGATTCATGGCTAGCCCCTGGCCTTCGAAGCACGCAGACAGGCAACAGGCTGCAGACGAGGGTCATCAACAGCAGCAATACCAGGGCCCCCAGTTTCACCTCCAGCCCCACCGGCACTGAGGGTTCTGAAGCTATTGCTTCTGGGCACCACACCAGGAGCTCTGGCTCCCCCCAGGGCCCCATGGTGCTTGTGGTATCAGTGACTCTCAGACCCTGGGAGGCCTTGGAAGCTGCCTTCTATACATTACATTTTTAAATGAACTACACAATCACAATACCTTAATCAAGAGCAGAAATATACATATAACAAGATTGGCCTCAAATTTGTATTAATAAATCGAGATTTATACCAAAAATAAAATTTAAAGATCCAAAGTATTAAATGAAACACTCATTCCATCTAAAAATATTTAATTTGTACATCCAATTTATTTTAAATTTTATTTTAGATGTTATAAAATAAATTATTTAACGGGACTTGCTTGGGGTTTCAGAAGTTTAATTCATTATCTACCATGATGGAGGAAAGCATGGCAGCACGGTACTGAAGAAGTGGCTGAGTTGTACATTGGATCTGGAGGCAGTCGGGAGAGAGAACCGTCAGGCCTGACTTGGGCTTTGGAAACCCTCAGGGACACACTTCCTCCCATAGGGCCATACCTCCTAATCATTCCAAACAGTCATGTTCCCTGGTGACCAAACATTCGAATCTATGAGCCTATGCTGGCCAATCTTACTCTCAAAAGCACTAACATTGATCGGCAACAGTAAGGCTCATGGGATCTAGAAGGAGCTCATGGTGTATAATATCAACTAGCCAGCTTCCCTCAGTTGCCCTCACTCAGAGGACATTTACTGGCTCCAGGACAGTCGGGGCTACATAGTAAGACACTGCCTCAATTCATGTAAATATAGATACAGATACAGACATAGATATAGGCAGTGTATGGTCAAACTGTTTTATGACATATCTGAAGTGTATTGGGAGATACATGGAAAGTAAACTCTAACTCAAATTCCACAAATTCACTTCCCCATTCATAAAGATTATATGATTTACAATCTTCCTCTTGCCTATGAAAGTTTTCCTCTCTAAGGAAAGACAGTGTCTGTCTATAGCGGTCAAGGTTTTCATTTTCCTCATGCTTCCAAAGAGTTGGTGAACAAGCAAGATGTCGCACAGTGTTGGGGACAGGGCAAATCCTAGAACTGCCTTCAGTACTGATGTGCACATTGTGAAACTAAATAATTTGAAGAGTTGCAGGTGATGCTCATCACAGGAACACTTCCCAATCCAGATGGATCTGGAAAAAGGCCTTTTCTCTTTACTGTCCAGTGTCACAAACCAGATACACAGTGACAAAATTCTGGGATCTGATGTCCTCCTACTAGTAAAAGAAGAACAATTTGGTCTCCATTATGGCTGCATTGCAGGAAATATGGGTTCTCTCAAATTCTTCCCTGACTTGCATAATCAGAAGCCTAACCATTAAGTTCAGTTCATTCATCCAGCAAATATGAAATTAGTACCTACTGGATATAAAATGAAGCCTGGATTCTGTCCTCCAAAGACTAGTTAGCATACTTTAAAGAATCTGCTGAGGTGAGTCGTGGCCCATATAACAGAAACCAAAAAGAAGGCCAAAAGCCAGCCCAAGAGCAGTGAAGCAGATAGAGATCCCCAGGCAGCGCTCCCAACCGCCAGGCCTGATTTCATAGCGCTATACCTTGGGCAACTTCTTTAACGCTTCAGGAACCCTAATATGTGAGAAGTCAAAATGACAAAGCAGTCCCAGAACTGCTGACAAACTTCAGCAATTGGAGGCAAGCAAAGTCCATCTCATGCCTGGTGCAAAACAGCGCAGGCGCGCTGCTTGTAGATACCATCCTGTTTATCACGTAAGTACCCAGCCACTCTGGCTGGGAATGCTGGCTTGCCACTGTTTCCTATTTCTGACCACATGATTTTTCCCAAACAAATATTGAGAAACACATTAAGCAATGGGGAAAAGAGTAAAATTAGTTCTGAATGGCCCCAAATACTAGATTCATGCTAAGATTTAGACTCATTATATCTTTTCCAGATATACTACTCTGTCAGTCAAGGAGAGAAGCATTCAAATTACTGGAGTAACTCAGGGCACACGTGGCCTTTGTCTGCTTTAAAAATTCTTCCAAAATTCTTTTTGAAAATGGATGAGACTATAATTCATCTTTAATGTACAGAAGAATTGTAAGAAATGCAAAAGTCTCTTAGGTGATATAAAAATTGAAAATCCTCCATTAAAAGGACCCACTTAAATGTCTGACTTGTAAAAGTAAATGTCGTTTTAAAATTTTTCATTTGTCACACTCCATGAGGTATCTCCTGCGTGCCATGCCGGTCCTCTTTATGTCCCCCTGCTCCATCTTTACAGCAGGGAGAAAATGTGGGGTTCCTTGTGCTTTGGTTTGTTACTGCTTGATGGGGCCAATTTGCCAACTTTGGACTCACTCTCCTTTTCCCCAAGGTTCCCAGAAGGCAGCTGGCCTTCTCTTGACCAAGTAAGAAGCAAAGCATGCACCACAGCCGCCTCCCGAGCCTCTTATTCGACTAAGTTTAGGCACTTAAGTACCAGAGGAGAATGGGGTTTTAGCTGATAAACAAAGATCAATAGGCTGAAATCTAAGGAGGTGGGTATGATTTGGGCTTCAGTATTTCTGGGATCCTATGGGAACATACTGCACACTCCCACTTCAACAGGCTTTAGCCAAGAACTACAATACTACCCACCTCATATGACCAGTACATCTCCGAGAGCGGGCTCTGCCTTTGGTAACGCAGGACAGCTTCTTGCTCAGCCAGGCATCCCAGCCCTCCCGGAATTTCAGCCGCCACCCTGGACAGGTTGCTGGCACCTTGCTCCAGCTTGGTGCTCTGTGATTCACATCATGCACTGAGTGGTGCTCATTTACAAGCTGCCAGACATCTTACAGTATTTGAATGAAACTCTCCATAAAACAAATATGAAAATCCATTACCAGCAGTCACCGAATGCTGGCACCCTGACAAACGGCCAACCAGCTAGCATCTGGGAACCAGTGCTGTGGGGCAGGTGACCTGTGAAAGAGCTGTTTACTGAAATGAGGTGTGTACCCCCCAAAGCAAAAGACGCAGAGCAGTGCAGGATCAATGAAGCTGCTAATTAAAGCAGAGTATCAACTCTGGTGTTCAAAATGCTCTAGAAAACACAACGCTGTCAACTCACTCAAACTTTCTGAATCGATTATTTTAAAAATCTGAAGCCATGCTGTAGTTATTGGCTGAGTTGGCCCCTCGGTCACTGCTGGGAGCCAAACAACGCCCCTAAACCCTCCCAGCACTCCATTTTGCTGCCCTGGTAATCAGAGTAAGTGGGTCTCTCAATTTGCACACATTTTTAAAAAACTGAAATCTCTCCAAAACCAGAGGAAGATTTTTGTTTTGTTTTGTTTTGTTTTTTTGGTTTTTCGAGAGAGGGTTTCTTTGTGGTTTTGGAGCCTGTCCTGGAACTAGATCTTGTAGACCAGGCTGGTCTCGAACTCACAGAGATCCGCCTGCCTCTGCCTCCCGAGTGCTGGGATTAAAGGTGTGCACCACCACCGCCCGGCTCCAGAGGAAGATTGTAAAACTATCTCCTAAACAAATAAGGATGGTTAGCCTTCCTAATAATAAAGGTATTGGGCAATTTGGGCTTAATTCTACAAACTTCTCAAGAGATTCTCTTTGTTCCCAAATACTTTCAATCATCACTTTATATAGAAGCTGAATTCTGTACCCACAAATCTCCTCTCTACATGACACCAACTTGATGCCATTAATTAATTTCTAAACATTTCTGTTTCTCCTTTTATCTACAGTTTTAGTTTTTATGGCTTTACTAAAGAACAAGGTTGTTTTCAAAACAAACTGTTGGTATTGGAGGGTAGCTCTGTCAGGAAAGTGATGGCCGCACAAGCACAATGCCCACAATCCTCTCGGTTCCCCAGAAGAAGCCAATCCTGGAGCCTTGCAAATGTAACACTTGCAATCTTAGTGCTGGGAGAACTGGCCAGCCAGCATAACCTGGATGGCAAATTCCGGCCAAGAAAAAATTCTGTCAGGAGAAAGGGCAGAGAGAACCTGAGGATTAACACCTATGTTGACCTCTGACCTCTACAGGCACCCATGCATGGGTCTCTCACTCTCACACATGTGTTCCCACAAGCACATGCACGCACACAAACTCAAAACAAATCTTTGTGTCACTAGATTATAAGCACAAATATACTATATACATTTTCTTAAAATGTATATGAAATAAATTTATGTACAAATTCTGTATCTCTAGTAAAATATCTGTATAGTATGAGTAGATGCGTTTTCTGTCACCTCTGGGAAAATATCAGGGAGCACAGAAAAATAGAAGGTATTTCCTGCTCCTTAATCTTCACAGCAGATTTAGGTAGTTAAGAATTTGAGGCACATAAACCAGTACTCTCCACCTGGTCCTGCAGATGAAAGTGTACTTACTGCTCAGGCACAGGCCTTCCTCTGTGGAGAAAGGGTGCTTTATACCATCTTGATGACTAATATTTCAAGAACATTTTGTAGACTCATTTTCCTAGCATTCTGTTGTTTCAGCTGTACTGTTCATGCCACAATATTTTTATAGGCTTTGAGGCTGAAAAATGCTCCCATGCAGGCAGGATATATGAACCTCTTAGTTTTCTGATGCAAAAGTAGCAATCAGATCATCCTCTTGAAAAGAAAGTCGTGCTCCTCATGGTGGCAGGTGAATGGGACAGCGGAGACTTGAACGAGGGTATGAAATATAGACAACACTTCCATAGTTCCTTATGCTACAACATATGTGCAGCAGCAGCCTTTCTGCTCTGCTGAGATTCAGTCAGCATTTCCTACCTGGGCTTGAGGAAGGAAAGGCTTCTAGGAAAACCACAGGTAAGAGACTGAAGGCCGTGCCCTATTAGGTAGCATGGGGCTCTCCTGAGGGTATCAGTGAATATGCAGTGAATAAGAACACCTGGGGGTCTAGTGACATGTGCTTGAATCTCAGTTCTGCTCTTAGTATCTATATAGCCTAAAGCAGCATCAAGTATCCATAGTCAGCTTTGATAAATCTCTAATTTATAGATTGGAGAGGAAGACAATATTGAGCCTGGCTCTATATAACTAACCAGTTGTTGAACCTGTGACAATTTTCTGGGACTTCCTGTACCACCAAATAGAAATATTTACGGTTCTTACAGAGGGATTAGTACAAGGCCTAGGAGAGGCTCTTATAATGGTGCTGGAACATTAAAACAGCTGCTGCAAATGCTCAGGGACCTAATCTTTAAGGTCTTCCAGAAAAAACAAACAAACAAACAAAAAATGCAAAGGAAGCAAAAAAATTAAAAGTTAGAACAATGAAGAGAAATAGAGAACAAGCATTGCTGCCCTGGTCTTGGAAATTCTTTTTATTTAATATTGATTTTTATTGAGCCTACATTTTCCTATGCTCCCCTCCCTGCCTCTCCCCTCCCCCATTCAATCCTCCCCAAGGTCCCCATGCTCCCAATTTACTCAGGAGATCTTTTCTTTTTCTCTTTCCCATGTAGATTATATCTATGTAAGTCACTCTTAGTGTCCTCATTGCTGTCTAAGTTCTCTGGGATTGTGGTTTGTAGTCTGGTTTTCTTTGCTTTATGTTTAAAAACCACCTATGAGTGAGTACATGTGATAATTGTCTTTCTGTGCTTGTGTTACCTCACTTAAAATAATGTCTTCAAGCTTCATCCAGTTTCCTGCAAAATTCAAAATGCTCTTGTTGTTGTTTTGATGTGTAGTACTCCATTGTGTAAATGTACCACATTTTCCTTATCCATTCTTGGGTCGAGGGGCATTTAGGTTGTTTCCAGGTTCTAGCTATGACAAACAATGCTGCTATGAACATAGTTGATCACATGTCCTTGTGGCACGATTGAGCATCCTTTGGATATATACTCAAAAGTGGTATTACTGGGCCTTGAGGAAGGTTGTTTCCTAATTTTCTGAGAAATCGCCACAGTGACATCCAAAGGGGCTGTACCAGCTTATATTCCACCAGCAATGCAGAAGTGTTTCCTTTTCCCAGCAACCTCTCCAGCATAAGTTGTCATCAGTGTTTTTGATCTTGGCCATTCTTACAGGTGTAAGATGGAATCTCAGAGTTGTTTTGATTTGCATTTCTCTGATGACTAAGGATGTTGAACACTTCCTTCAGGGTACTTCAGCCATTTTAGATTCCTCTGTTAAGAGTTCCCTGTTTAGGTCTGTACTCCATTTTTATTGAATTATTTTTATTGGATTATTTTGCTGACCAATTTCTTGAGTTCTTTGTATATTTTAAAGATCAGACCTCTGTCTGATGTGGGGTTAGTGAAGATCTTTTCCCATTCTGTAGGCTGTCGTTTTGTCTTGTTGACCGTGTCCTTTGCTTTATAGAAACTTTTCAGTTTTAGGAGTCCCTTTTATTGATTGTTTCTCTCAGTGTCTGTGTTGCTGGGGTTATATTTAGGAAGTGGTTCCCTATGCCAATGCATTCAAGTGTACTTCCCACATTCTTTTCTATGAGGTTCAGTGTAGCTGACTTTATCTTGAGGTCTTTGATCCATTTGGAGTTGAGTTTTGTGCATGGTGATAGATATATTTTCATTATAGATAGATAGATTTTCATTCTTCTACATGTTGATATCCAGTTTTGCCAGGACCATTTATTAAATATGCTTTTTTTTCCATTTGATATATTTTACTTCTTTGTCAAAAATCAGGTGTTTGAAGGTGTGTGGATTAATATCTGGGTCTTTTATTCAGTTCCATTAGCCCTCTTGTCTGTTCTTACACCAGAAGCTCTGTAGTAGAGTTTGAAGTCAGGGATTGTGATGCCTCCAGAAGTTCTTATTGTATAGGATTGTTTTGGCTATCTGAGCTTTTTGCTTTTCCATGTGAAGTTGAGTATCGTTCTTTCAAGGTCTGGGATTTTGATGGGCATTGCATTGACTCTGTAGATTGCTTTTGGTAAGATTGCCATTTTTACTATGTTAATTCTGCCTACCCAAGAGCATGGGAGATCTTTCTACTTTCTTGTGTCTTCTTTAATTTCTTTCTTCAAAGATTTGAAGTTCTTGTTATACAAACCTTCCACTTGTTTGGTTAGAGTTACTCCGAGATATTTTATGCTATTTGTGGCTATTGTGAAGGGTGTTCTTTCTCTGATTTCTTTCCCAGCCTTTTTATTATCTATGCACAGGAGGGCTACTTATTTTTTTTTTAGTTAATCTTGTATCCTGATACATTACTGAAAGTATTTATGGGTGGATTAGAGTTGAATCAGCAACTTGGTCCAGAGACCGCGAACTCCACCAGAACAGGTACAGGGGAGTAACCGCTGAGCTAGTGAGCCAGAGCCAGAGACCCCTGAGGGTCCAGCCATGAATCTGGAACCTTCAATGGAGTAGACCTATAAGCCAGGACTCCTGTGTGTCTGTGCAAGAGTCTAGAACCTCCGAGGAACTAGGTCTGAGCCAGGACCTCTGCCAGTCGGGGCATGAATCTGGGACCTCCGAGGGAGTAGGCAGGAACCAGAGATCTCTGAAGGGGCCAGGCATGAGTCTGGGACCTCAGAGGGAGTAGGCCTGATCTGGTTTCCATAGAAATGAATCTCCATGTCACTGGAAGAGCTCTGTCTAGCAGAACATCTAGGTCTTTAGGAGTTGACAACCACTCTGGTCGCACAGTGTTTCTTCAGCTTTTCCAATCCACAACTATCTGAGAACCTCAAACAAAAATTTCTTCTATGCATGGTGGTAGAGAAGAGGAGAGAATCTGCAGAAATTTACTGCTAATAAAAGTAGTGATGTGTTTAATCAAAGGTAACAGGCAGAAGGTTTCTATTTTTATTAGCTACCACAAATTTGTACAGGAACAATCCAGGAAATTCGTATATCTAAGTGTCACATAGGATGTGACTGGAAGCCACTGAGGCTCCAAGACTGAGATCTTCTTTAAAATGGCTACATACTTTCGGAGGACAGGAAAGAACCAATTAAAAATAGCAACACCATTCTGTTGTTGTCTTGTTGTTGTTCTGATCTCATCAGCAAGATGAGAATATATCATCTGTCGTAGAATTTCCTAAAGGTAAAGATATCTGGACAGGAGTCAAAGTGTTCAGTTTATAGGAGATGCCGAACTTATCTTTAATTTTCTGAAAATAAAACTAAAGAAAGAAGCACATATTCCTAACTCCTTCATGAACTGTATTGTATTTTGATAAAATGCATACAGTAAGCCTATGGCACAAAATAGTCATTATCTAATATGCCTTCTTCCAGGAAAATGGCATCTCCTCAGTGTATTCACTGACCATACTTGTGGTAAAAGAGATACAAGCAGCTTTTAAGCCATTCTCAGAGGAAGGGAAATGAATGTCACCTTCGTGCCACTTGATGGAGAGTAGATATAAAAGGAAGCCCTCCTGCAAAAAACGATCTTGAACCACAAAGGAAAGCTATGCATTAAGGAAGTGATAATACCAAACTAGAATTTCTGAATTCATAACGCCATGCAAATAGCAGACCAGACCTGGGCTCTACTGTTCCATCTTGGTACTTAGCTTCTCTGTGACACTGCCTTCGCCTATGCTCCAACTAACACATTTAACAGTTCTTTTGGAACTATAGACATGGGTGACAATGCCCTTGAGTTACAACCGGCCATACTGCATTCTAGGGAGAGAAGTTCTAATTAAAGCAAAGTTTTGCTTTATATTTTGTAACTAGATCTGAACTGCACAAAAAGAAAGACAGTAAGCCTGTAAATTATCTTACTTTTTAGCTCTTACCACTGGCAATGCTAGCTTAGTCTTTACACAAATGTAGCTGAGTATTTAGTGAACTGAGTACTGACTTGATGGCTGAGTCCTAAGTGTGTTAAGTCTTCTCTTGCCTTCTAGTCACCTCAGATGTGTATGAAAAAACAGAGAAATGGTATTGGCCTCATGAGTTCTCCCTGAGAAAGTGACTGGACTCTCCAGACTTCACAGGTAATACCTTTCAACTTAGTATCTGGGAAATTGAGAATTTAGCCTGGATTAGATTTTTGTCACAGACAAAAGTTATCAGAAAAAAGAATTTGAAACAATGCTAGTACCTGCTAAAGGATGTTACAGGGAGAGGGCCCACTTGTTCTTCCTGGCTGCCCAGCTAGCTTAGCCACGAACTAACCACACAGAAATTGTATTAATTAAATCACTGCTTGGCCCATTATCTCTAGCCTCTTATTGGCTAACTCTCGTATCTTGATTTAACCCATTTCTATTAATCTGTATATTGCCATGTGGCTATGGCTTACCGGGAAAGATTCAGCATGTCTGATTCTGGCTCCATGGTTGTTCTCTCCTCCTCCACCTCTCTTCTTCCCAGCATTCAGTTCTGTCCTCCCTGCCTACCTAAGTTCTGCCCTATCAACTAGGCCAAGGCAGTTTCTTTATTCATTAACCAATAAAAGCAACACACAAGCAGAAGAACCTCCTACATGAAGAGGATAAAGATGGAGGTCAAACAGCACTAGACCCTAAGTCCCTTCTGACTGTTCCAGAACTAGTCTCATCAGTTCCTATCTTCTAACACCCCCACTTCCCTACCCTGCTCAACTCCCTTTAACTCATCCTGAAAACTTGCCATAACTTTCCCATCATGCTGTTACACAATTTCTTTCTTTCTTACATCTCATTCCTCATTCAATTTGCATTTTAGTAACATGATTGTTACTTCCTTTAGGCTTTACTGCATTCTTGAGTAGAACAGATTTCTAGTCTGTTTACCTATCCTCCACTGCCTTCAGTGTCCCTGTGGCTTTAAAGCTGACTGTAATCAATCATTGTCTTAAATGCCTTTTGCTTTTCAAAATGTCCTTCAGCTCCTCCACACTGACCTAGACTGTAATCCCTGTCTCTGTCAAAAAAAGAGTTGTCTATAACCTAATTTTGCCTTAGCAGCTCCCAGTGTGTACTGGTCCAGTGGATTGAAACTCTTCCAGGACAACGGTTTTTGTCTTGGTATCCTCAGAATTTGGCACAAATCCCATCCCAAAAAGTGTTCATGAATATGAGCTAGATGGATCAAGAGAGTCCCAATAAAATGATTGGCACATGAATTAATTCACCATCACCTCCAGATTGAGAGTCACCCTTCTTTCCTCTTTGTGGCATAGTAGGTAACACACTAAATTTAAAACTAATTTTTACCAGGTCCTCTTCGTATGCATGTCATATAATCTCACAGCATCTCAGTTTCTCCTGTAGAATGGATATACTTTCATGTCTCACTAAATTTTAGTTATGTTTAGCTTTCATAGTAATTAATTTCAACTATAAATATATTTATTTCATAATTTATTGCAAAATATAAAACTATATATGACACAGAAGTTGCATTTTTGTCTATTAAAATAAATTGGTTTTATACCATAAGTTTTGAAAAATGTTGAAAAGCCTTTTCATGTCCTACCCAGAAGACATAACTTAGTCCAGAAGACATCATAATAGGTAGATAAAAATTGTCATACCCTACCCATGTGATAAAAGGCCAGAACATGTTGTGATAAAGGTTGTACCCAGGTATCTGCACCTTGATCTATGGAATCTTTTACAGCAAGAGAGAAATTATCATATGTTATAAGCAAAAAAAAAAAAATCTTGGTCTGAGATTATAATGAGTTGTCTAGTTTTGCCCAAAACAAAATCACAAGGAGAAGGCAAAGGGCAAAGGGTATGCCACAGAAGAAAAGAATGTCTCCTGGGAGAGCAGAGGGGAGCAGAGAGAAGCACAGCAGACAGTGCAGATGCTGAGGTGCTAATCAGCAAAGAGATCGAGGGAAGGACCTTGAACCCAAGAACATACCGTTTACAGTTCTAGAAACTAGGAAAGGCAAGGAAGTGGATTTTCTGAAGTGTCCCAAGGGAGCCTAGTCTTGTTGAACATGAACGGATTTTAGATATCTGACTTCCATAACTGGAAAGGATGGATCTGTGTCGTTTTCAGTCACTATGCCTTAACAGCAGCAACGGGAAACTAGCCCAATGTTTTTTTTTTCCCTTCACTCTTGAAACTTGCAAGATACATCATTCAGCCCTGCCATAAGCTGGGGGAAGAAAACTCCAGGTGCCACTGCTCTTTTCCTCTGGATCACAGGAAGGGGCCTGTTAAGTAAGAGGACATGCCAATGGCTTACCCCTCCACATCAGTGTCTTTGTGTTTGAGATAGCTAGTGATCTCCTAATCTCTAAATGAGACCCAGAAAAAAGTAATATCTGATAGAGGAAAAGGTATTTTGTTGGTAATTTTTATTTAGAAGTTGTTAAAACAATCTCCTCAAATTTTGCATGCAATTAAGGGGAAAGTAGACTGTGATAAGCTAGTGAAGTATGAAACTCCAAAGGTAATTTTCAATACAAACAGAGCCCACAGTATGAGGAAGTGGATTTCAAACACAACCCACAAAACAAGGATGTGTTTAAGATGCTGTTCAGAGGTAATTGCCATTCCCACAGACATCCTCTCAAGCATCCTGGCAACTAATCACACTCTGAAGCCAAAGGAAGAAATGCCTCTATGAAAACTTGTTCTCTCATGACATCTCACAGAAGTGTGTCAGAAGAAAGGAAACGGTTTGAATTTTGACTAGTGACCGTAAAGGAACTGAGAGAAAAGTGTACTTCTAGGGTGCTGCGGTGACTTAGAGATGGGCTGGGCTCAACCGTCTGCTCTTCTCTGCCTTTGCAAGTCACCTTTCTCTTGCAGGGTCAGAAAACAGCAGGGGTTTTTGCACTGTTTTTGAATCCAGATGCACACCTCTCTCTCTCTCTCTCTCTCTCTCTCTCTCTCTCTCTCTCTCTCTCTCTCTTTGCCCTGGACTTACTTGAAAGAAAGATATAATTTGGATTTGATATAACTCAACTCAACATTCCAGAGAATTTTAAGCATGTGTCTATTTCCCTATAATTTAATAGTTATAAGAAATAAAAATTTAACTCTGTCTCTCTTGTGCACACACACACACACACACACATACATACACAACTCTATTTTATTTTTAATTTGATGTATCCAGCAAATAATGAGTGACCACTATGTACAAGAAAACACAGCATCTGATTAAATTTAAGGATGAAGCTCACTGATGAATAAATTGGCTTAAAGCAGCCTTTTCTGATAGAGAGAATCAAGTGTGACCTAAGCTTAGAGTTTAATTTTCCATAGGTTGATAACTTTGGTGTGGCATTTGCATCTACTGCTTGACCTTCCACCAGTTTACATTTCCCCTCTCTTAAAAGTCATGGCAACAGTTTTGCAGATTTGTTTACGCAAGTTCTTTCTAGGTGGGAAGTAGCTAGTTCCATTGTGCTTTGTTTTGTGTTTGTTCTTTACTAATGCTTCTTTAAAACGAATAAGTAAATGACTGCATTCTGATTAACCCACACATAATATCACACAGCTACTTCATGAAGCCACTCAAATTCTTATCAAGTCTTAAATTATACATCTCAGTGAACATCTATTCAGTTAGAATGGCTATCTGAAGCAGTAGAATTTACTCAGGGTTTTGAATTTTATATTACTGTCAAGGTACCATGAAGCAAAATTGAGGGCAAGATTATACTTTTGAAGATGATTTTAAAAGTCTCTTGAGATCATGTTTGTTGCAACGATTCTGCTGTAAGAAGTGTTTGGAACTCTACTAAAGTCTTGCCGAGAAGCTTGGTGCTAGTGACAATTCAACCCTCTGTGGCTGCTCATTCTTACTTCCCCTCCTCAAAGCATGCTAGGTGGTATAGAAGCCTGCATGCATGTTCAGCTCCATTTCTCCTCCCTCCTCCCTCCTTCCTCCTCCCTCCTCCCTCCTCCCTCCTCCTTCTTCACTCACTCAGTATTTGTAACATGAAGCTACTTTGTACTAGCAGATATTTAACTAGAGCCACAGATAGAGAATCCAGAATGTTCTTACTGAAGCACAGCATGGAATTAACATTAAACCTAAATAAAACAAACCTAAATCTAAAATGCTAAAAAAGAGTGAGAGAGAGAAAGAGAAGGAGGAGAGAGAGAGACTGCCCCAGTGGTTAAGAATTACATTCTCAACCCCAAATCAAGTAACAATCCCATTGAGATTCTTTAATGGGACTTGTTACACTGACTGAAAAGTTGCACCAGGCTACCCTCTCTGGACACCTCTTCTGTTTGTTTAGACTTGGATGTTGGTCTCTCTTCAATAGTCCTTTCTTCTAGTGGGACTAAATTACTGTTTCTCAATGT
>NC_022021.1:20902855-20909519 GCF_000317375.1 Microtus ochrogaster
AGATCATCCCCATTGTCTCAGTGTGTGGGTGTACCCCTCGCGGTCCTGAGTTCCTTGCTCGTGCTCCCCCTCCTTCTGCTCCTGATTTGGATCTTGAGATTTCTGTCTGGTGCTCCAATGTGGGTCTCTGTCTATAGATTCAATGCAGTCCCCTTCTGTCTTATAAGCCCAATGTGTCCACTGTGTTTAAAAGAAGTTCATCCATCCAAGGGTCGCCATTTTTCCTATACATCTTAAGCTCATGTAGATGATAACACTGAAGCCTCAGGCTCTTAGAATGGTGACAGGATGAAGGTTAAAGTTCTCTCTTAATATATGTGTCACCAACTGGGAAAATGTAAATTTCTATTACTTTACTAACTGTTATAAAATCAATATTATGCCCAAGAAATAAATAATTTAATAATAATATGAAAAGCCAAATGAGATTATACTTATAAAGTTAACCAAGGAGAAAAAATAAAACAATAGACGGTTTGATTAGGCACACACAGTTCCCGGAACTTAATGTATTGATACACATTGTTGAAGTAATATACTCTTAGTATTATGAAATGCAGACAAAACTCTTCAAGAAAAATTTATAAATAAATATTATTTTAAAAAACATTTGTGAATTTCACCACATAGAAAAATTATTAAAAAGTTTATATAAATGTTATTTTGGGTAGATGGAGACTCTAATATCACTTTTACTTAGTCAATTTAGATGTCCTATTTAGGCTTCTTCAGTTAAAAAAAAAAAACTGGAAATTTGATTTGCCTGTCGGCTTTATGACTCCTGTCTCCCAGAAGATCTCTGTCTTCTGGACACTTTTATTCTGGGGAAAAGGTTGTGGGATGCTGAAGAACTAAGCTAAAGCACAAAGCACTTGATGCTAACTGCTCACAGAACAGGAGTGGATAATGTGTGTGGTCGGTGCAGTACTCAGTAGAAGCCAGATCACCTAACATTGTCTCTCAGACAGTCCATTATTAGCATGAAAAGAGTCCAAGAAAGTCTTCTATATAAAATGGATATATGATGTGGTTTTATAACCCACTAAATTACAGACATTAGCACTACAAAATAATACATTTCAGGAGACTAATAAAACATTCTGGTATTGTGGCCTCCTGGCAAATATAGAGAACACACGCAATCAAGAGAGAAAAACAGCTAGGGTTATAATTCTCACCCCACCCGGTCATCTGCCTGTGCCTGGCTCATCAGGACCTGAGTGATAAGACAGTATCGCGGGTGGAACAGCCTAGCACATGGCTGCAGGGTTCGTTCTTTTCCTGTTATGTTGTCAGTGATGAAATGCTGAGTTGGAACGTTCTTGTACTTAAGCACTGCTCAGCGTTTTCTCTCTTCCCTCACATCCGTGTTAGCTTTTTCCTTTAATTATTTTGATGTTGTTATTCTTGGCAAGGCTGCCCTTTACACTATGGTGTGTTTACCTTCCAAATGATCCCCACTTCCTCTTTATCTTTGTGAGCTTATGTCCATTCTCACTCCATCTTCTCGGTTCCCCTCTCGGCCATTCCTTCCTTTCACAGCTTGGTCCTTTTCCTGTCTTTCAGTGCTTCTGTCAACTTTCACCCCAGCCCTCTCACCGCTTTGGGATAACAAGTTATTTCCTCTTTCATTTCCTCTTACAGAAGATGTTTTTGGATCTGGTCCATAAAAATCTTTGGTGTGAAAGCCTACCCATGTGGTTCTGTTTCCGCAGGGCACCCTTGCCGTGGTGTTTCTTTGGCTCGATGCCCTTGGCCTTCACACTAAGTTAAGCCTGGCTCTGACAGTTACGTCCCTTATCCGACCTGCATTCCAGGCCCGCTGAGGTCGGGAGAGGGCGACTGCGGTCCTGCTCCCTCTGGCAATGGATCAGTGCTTCAAAGAATCTATTTCGAGAAGTCTATCTGAGGTATGAAAATCTAAACTTTTTTATTTTTGCTAACGAAGTTGTCAAAGGGAAGGGCTGCTGAGTCAGCAGTATTTGCCACAGCTGCAATACGTTCATTCCTCAATTTATAGCATAAGTGTATATTTAATTCTTTATAAGTCGTCCAATGGGAAGTGAGGTGGCTGTATACATGCCAGAGGAAAAAAAAATACTTTAGCAAAAACGACTTTCCATTTAAAAATGATCGAAACTTTTCATCATGTTAATGTGTCCTTTAATTGGTGCAGGAGTGTTACTATCCGTAAGAGCTCATAAAATAAGCTAAAATCTTACCATTCCTTGTTTCAACTTAGTGTTTCCCTTTAATCTGATAAAAATTTCTTTGAAGACCCAATAAAGAGCAAACTTTTAATCCTATTTCTTGTAAGGTAATGTCAATTTGGCACAGTAACAGCCCGTGGAATAAGAAGAGAACAGTGAAAGAGCAGAGACTCATTTGTGAACAATTGCCAGGAACCCATCAATCCACAGCACAAGCCCCAGTCTCCAGAGTCTGACACCACATGGAACAAAGGCAGGGGCAGGGACCACTCACACCCCCTCTCCAGGCTGCAGAGAACACACACTCCCTTGTTTGAAGTTGAACAAAATGATTTGAAAAACATCCTGCAGAGCACAGGAAATGAGCAGCTTCAGGAAGAGGGAGGTAGATTTGCATTTACAGTGGCTGGCCTCTAGAGCAGGGACCAGGTACTTTCTCTCCTATCATCACTCCTTCTGAGAATTAAATAATTTATCAAAAGAAAAAATAAGTATACCCATTATACTTAGCATGATTTTTATGATTTCTAGTTAATTCTGTTATGAACTTATAATTCTGTAATGTAAGCTTATAATAATTAGGCTTTTGTGTTCAACGTTTAATAAAGTAATCAAATTTGTAATCAAAAATATAAAATAGGACTAAATGCAACAATTTCTGAAAATAGACACTACAAACTACACACATCATTTAATGTTGACCAGAAACTTGAAGAATTTATCAGGTTTTCTATTAAAAGGTATAATATCAATACAATAATATTAGTTCTAAGTTATAAGAAACTGATGTTCTGGTTGGAGAGATAACTCAGCCATTAAAATCTAGGCTCACAACCAAAATTATAAGAGAAACTGATGTTCTAATATTTTATAACAAATGGCTTTGTCTCTCTTCTCCCACACATAAATTTCATTTCACTATTAATAAAATTTGTAATTTAACAATAATTATGCTAGTATCAATAGGTAGATGATAGCAGATGATGATAGGTGGCCGATGACAAATGATAGATAGATAGATAATAGATAGATAGATAGATAGATAGATAGATAGATAGATAGATAGATTGACTTTCTTGAGGAAAATCATAGCAAAATTTTAAAACTTACTTTTAGCATATTGTTTAAGTTGATTTCCTGCCATGAGAAATTTTCCTCCCTAAGCTAAGATGATAAGCATTACCTAAACCTGAGTTTATTTTGAGGTCACATTAGCACCATATGCTGTCATTACTACTCGAGCTAACTTAATAGACTAGGTCAGATTTTTCCCACAAACTCTAAAGCTACTTGTTTAATTTTGTCAAGCAGATAGTCATCCTAATAAAGTATGTATGTGTCTTTTAATCAAAATGTTCTTGAAAAAAATCTATTAAAATAAACTCAAAGTTTTATCTAAACTGGCTCTTCATAAAGAAAAAAGTTGAACTTTTTTATTAAAGTGGTGAACTTGAAAACTATCTATTTCACACACACATCCAAACTGTTCTGATGAAACAAGTATCCAAAGAACAAAATTTCCAAAGCTTACACTGAATCAGACACTGAAACTGAATTTCCCTTTGTTTTCAAGGCAATTTGTCTATCCCTATTTAGAGAAGCAAAAAAGAGAAATAACTTCTTATCCACACTAAGTACCTTTAAAGTCATGAAACACAAGGCCCCTTTGGACCATCTCTCCTCTTTCTCACTCTCTCACTGCCAGTAAAAGCTTTTAAAAAATGGAAAGGAATATCTTTATGTTCTTCCTAAGTGTTCCCCACAGCCTCCTTCTTTTTGATGTGTAGGTTGCTGCAACCATCAGCAGTCCGATTCTCAATCAGCACATTTTAAACTACACTGCAAAGACGAAAAGAAAAGAGTGGGTGTGTTGGAATCTGGAGAGCTGACCATACTGGCTTCAAATTTGCTAATTGAAACACAGCTCCCTTGAGCCATTGTTCCAAGACTTCCATGCCTGTAAGTGTGCCTAAGGACTTTGGAGCCAGAAAAATAGTGAGGCAAGAAATACCAAATGCTCAGATGAGCGTAGTGGACCCTGGAATGTTTTCACAATGATGACCGTCTCTTTGTGATGGATAGAGTAGAGTGTTGTCTTTACAAAGTCTTGAATTGAAAGTATAGTCCTATCATCAGACAAGCAGTTTAGAATTCAGTAAACACTGTTTCTTCATTTACAAAACACAG
Source organism: Microtus ochrogaster (assembly GCF_000317375.1). Classification (NCBI taxonomy): domain Eukaryota; kingdom Metazoa; phylum Chordata; class Mammalia; order Rodentia; family Cricetidae; genus Microtus; species Microtus ochrogaster. The sequence goes on from NC_022021.1 coordinate 20,907,253, forward strand.
GCCTTTCTGCTGCTACATAGGTTAGTTAAGACAAGCAGAGTGTAATAAAAGAAACTGGCCTATAGCAGGTGCATTCATCAGCTCTTACTGTGGAAAATGGAGAGAGAAGAAAGGGAGCCCCAGAGAGGGTAAGGGTTACTCTGTGCTCAGAGTTTTGTAAGCTTTGGTTCCAGGTAGCTTTTAACCTTAGGCAGTAATGAGCTGTCTTGATCAGCATAGCTTTGAAACCCAGTCCTCTAGCTCCTTCATCCTTGATCTTCCATTGTTTTTTTTTTTCTTCTAGACCCTCTTCTCTTCTACAAAACTTACAGAATTGGCTGTTTCCTCCAAAAGGAGAAGGTACTCATTGTAATGTTAATGGGAACTGGGTTATCTGTAGTCAGACATGGGGAGAAGTGACATACCTATAGTACTTACCAAGTTTCTGTGATCAAGGAACAAATATCCTCTATTTGGGTTTTATTTTTAGTTAACTACTATATGCCTCATTTTAGTATATTAAAAAGAAAACTTTTACACCAGGTGGTGGTTGCACACACCTTTAATCACAGAACTCCACTTAGGAGGCAAAGGCAGGCATATCTCTGAAGTGCAAACTCGAATTGGTCTTATTTATAAAAACCTGGAGTCAGATATTAGGAGGTGGAAGTTGAAAGATCAGAGAAACCGAGCAGCCAACCACTAGTTCTTAACTCAACAAAATCCTCAGACCTAATGGGGATCCTGTCTCTACGGGTCCTCACACTAAATGCTTTCTCTATGAAACCTCAGACCAAATGCCTTGAGCTCCTGTCTCCTCCACCTTATATTTCTCCTTCTGCCCAGCCATATCCCCTCCTGTCTCCACCTCCCTCGGGTTGGGATTAAAGACATGTGATTACCAAGTACTGGGATTAAAGGTGTGAGCTTTGTGTGCCTCTGTTTCTCTTTTAGACTGCTTCAATCTCGTGTACCCCAGGGTGGCCTTGAACTCACCGAGGTTCATCTGTTTCTGTCTTCTGAGTAGTGGGATTAAAGGTGTGTGCCACCACTGCCTGGCCTCTATGGCTAACTAGTGTGGCTAGCTCCACACTCTGATCTTCAGGTAAGCTTTATTTGTTAAATTACAAACAAAATATCACCACAGATCTCTGGGAGTTCGAGGCCAGCCTGGTCTACAAGAGCTAGTTCCGGGACAGGCACCAAAGCTACAGAGAAACCCTGTCTTGGAAAAAAAAAAAAAAAATTTTTTGTTATCTTTTTTAGAATTAAGGTCTTGAACATAAGTTTCAAAATGCATTTCTACTTACTTTGTGAATTTTCATATCCTTATTTCTGGCTCTAAAATTTTATTTTTAAAGGATTTTGTGATAATATATAAATACAAGTAATTTTAAATATTAACTTCATGTTCCATGACTTTATTAAATCATTTATAGACCCTGGTAGACTTTTATGTAATTTTTGAAATGTGTTACTATAAAGTGAAAATTCATGAGTTGGCTTTTAATATTTTGATATTTAAATGCCATGATGATTAGATTTTCTCTTGAATTTATATAAAATGTGGTCATTTGGGAAGAAGAAACCTTAAGTGAGAAATTTCCCACACCTAGCTGGCCTGTAGGTAAGCCTATAGGGCAGTTTTTTAATTAATGGTTGATGTATGAGGCCTAGCCACTGTAGATAGTACCTGAGAAGGGGCCCTGGAGGATATAAGAAAGCAGGTTGAGCAAGCCCAGTAATCAGTGTCCTCCATGGCCCCTGCCTCAGTTCCTGCTCCAAGAACTGGATCTCCTGCCTGACTTCCCTAAATAATGAGCTGCTTCCCTATATAAACACCTTTTTCTCCCCCAGGCTGCTTCTGGTCATGATATTCTATGACAACATTGGAGAGCTATCTAAGACAAGCTCCACATTCATTTGCTTGTTTAAACTATTGCAGTAGCAAGGATGCAATGTCACCTGGGACATGGGAAAGTAAGCAGCCATAAAAATGAACATATATGCATTATTCTTCATTATAGAGTAAATTTGTACAGATTTTCCATTAAGTTTAATACTAAGTAGGTATGGTTTGTTTTGTGTTGTTTTGTGTGGCAAGATTATGTTTTTTATTTTTTTTTATTAAAAATTTCTGCCTCCTCCCCACCTCCCATTTCCCTCCCCCTCCCCCCACTCCCCTTTCCCTCCCTCTCTAGTCCAAAGAGCAGTCAGGGTTCCCTGCCCTGTGGGAAGTCCAAGGTCCTCCCCCCTCCATCCAGGTCTAGGAAGGTGAGCATCCAAAC
>NC_022021.1:20909728-20910413 GCF_000317375.1 Microtus ochrogaster
TGGTCCTGACTTCCTTGCTCATGTTCTCCCTCCTTCTGCTCCTCATTTGGACCTTGGGAGCTCAGTCTGGTGCTCCAATGAGGGTCTCTGTCTCTATCTCCATCCATCACCAGATGAAGGTTCTATGGTGATATGCAAGATATTCGTCAGAAAAAAATACATTGGTTCTTCTACTCTTTGTGTATGTCCTGTTACAGATCTGTTACTAATGAAGCCTCTCAATTTTACTTATAAATCCTGTTTGCGCATGGCTCTGTGTGTGTGTGTCTGGTGTGGAAAGCCCTTCTGTATATGTGTTGCCTTGGCCTGTGGCAATGAAGAATAGAGTAAGGTGGGAATTCCAAGCAGATAGAGGAGGAAAGAAGGTGGAGTCATGTAGCTGCTGAAGGAGACAGATGACCTGGAACCTGACCAGTAAACCACAATCCTCGTGACAAAAAACAAAATAATAGGATTGACTTAATTTAACATGTAAGGGCTAGCTAGAAATATGCTTAAGCTATTGCCTAAGCAGTATTATAATTAACCTAGTTTTGTGTGATTGTTTGGGGTCTGGGCATCCAGAAAATGAATGAGCAGTCTCCGCCTACATGTGCCTGTGTGCGTGACTATGTATATGTCTGTGTGTATGTGCCTGTGTGTGTGTCCGTGTGTATGAGCCTGTGTGTGTGCCTGTGTGTGTGTC
>NC_022021.1:20910625-20920278 GCF_000317375.1 Microtus ochrogaster
TGCCTGTGTGTGTGTCTGTGTGTGTGCCTGTGTGTGTGCCTGTGTGTGTGCCTGTGTGTGTGTCTGTGTGTGTGCCTGTGTGTGTGCCTGTGTTTGTGCCTGTGTGTATGTGCCTGTGTGTGTGCCTGTGCGTGTACCTGTGTGCATGCCTATGTGTGTACCTGTATGTGTACCTGTGTGTGTGTGCTTGTGCACATCAGAGATTGACATTGAATGTCTTCCTCTCTCACCATCTTCCTTATTCTATTGAGAAGAATCTGTTGCTGGCCCAGAAGCTTACCAGTTTAACTGGACAGTCTGACAAGCAAGCCCCAGATGTCCTCCTATCTCTGCCTCCCTGACTGGTGTGACAGGACCACACCACTCTGTCTGGCTTTTTTATGTAACTTCTTGGAATCCAAACGCAGGTCCTCGTGCTTGTACAGCAAGACCTTTGCCCACTAGCACCCTTACTTCCAAGAATTTCTTCAGTGCTTACTGAATTGAAGAAGGTGAATGTTATTTTTCTCTCTGACATTTCCTTGAGGGTTCTGAAGCTATTGCTTCTGGGCGCCACAGCATCATTTCCCTGGCGAGATGTCCATCAGCATTCTTATCTTTGGTCCTTACTACACATGTGATACATCATTTCTCTCCCTTCCCTTTCCTCCCTTTCTCCTCTCTTCACTGTTTCTCTTACCCATCCCTTCCCACCACCCTCCTCCATTAAGACCTTCTTCCCTTTCATTTCTCATCACAGTTAGAAGTTGTTCTTTGCTTAGAGTAAGAAATTCTACATTAGTGTTTTCCAATAGTTTCTTCTCTACCTGTACCTTCCTGCCTCCTTCACGTGCTCTTGTATCTTTAGCTGCATTTTCAACAGATCTTGAGACCCTGTTCTTTTCTTATCCATCCTATTTCTCTCTATTTCTTGGTTTCAGTAATTTTATTCAGTTTGCTTGTTTACTAACTCTTTATTGATCAATAGAACAGTAGAACCACCCAAAGAAGCCTTTTTCCCCTCCCTTCATTTTCTTGGTACTTTTGATTCCCAGTGTTTTCTGTTCCATATTGAGCTTCCCTGTTGTAAATTCCTTTTGATCATCATTTCCTTAAATCCTTACAAAATTTTATCTGCTAAATCTTGGCCATTTTAGAATTTTTTTGATTGACTTTTTCTTGTTTATGAGTTATAATATAGTACCCCATCACTTATATTTATATATTTGTATTTTACACATACAAATCTTTATATAGTGTATATTGTTCTAATTTTGTTTCTATTGCTATGATAAAACACCCTGAGCCAAAAGCAGCCTATGGAGTAAAGGATTTATCTCATTTTATAATCCCCAGGTCACACTCAGTCATTGAGAAAAGTCAGAGCAGGAACCCAAAGCAATAACCTAGAGACAGAAAACATGGAGGAACTCTGTTTGTTCACTTGCTTACTAAACCATGCTCAGCTAGCTTTCTTTTACAGCTCAGTCCCAGTGGCCTGGGGATGGTTCTACCTATAGTGGGCTGGACCTTCCAATCATTAATCAAGACAATTTCTTACAAACATGGCAGTTGGATCATTTCCTGGATGGTTATTTTAGCCTAATCATAATCGGTTTTAGGCTTGCTTGGTTACACTTTACAAGCCTAAAAAACACTCTATTTGAATGTGTTCTCTAATTGAGAGTATGGCCCTTATTCTAATATATGGCTCTTACTCCTAAGGTCACAGATTCTGGGGGTCTCAGCTGCCCAGCCAGAAGCTCAGTTTAACTTGCCAAGTTAGAATCCCAGCACTGTATTACTTAGAGGAGTTTTGCTTCACCTTCTACCTCTAGCCATTCTTTGCTGGACTTCCAGAATATTAATCTTACACAGAAATGTCCCAGTCTATGCCCAGGGAATCTAGCCCAATGGGGGTGCAAGGAATCTTACAGATTTGGGGTGTCAGCTACTTTTGGTGGCTAAATAACCTTAGGCTGATTATTACAGCCATGTTTACAGATCAAAGCTTTGCTCAAGACACTTTTCTTGCACTTCATCTGCATGAGCACAGTCTGGAAATGCCACCAGTGAAAAAGCTGGAGAAAGCATGAAGCTTGTCTCATGTCGTTCTTTTCCTCTAAGGAAGATATATCCATTCTTTCTACTTCCCAGACACATAGATCCTGATATATTTTGTCTTGTTTATGATTATATTTGCATCAGAAAAATGTAACTTTAGTATCAGTTAATTCAATATTTAGCTCATCACCTTATGCTTTTGTACCAAACTTAGCACTATGTCCTCATTTTGTAAAATTATGGGTTGTCTTTTGAGGGTTACCTTCCCCAGGAGCAAAAATGTTAGCAATCTCTTGCTTCAAGGGTATACCTTAAAGGTATTTGAATTAATCTACTCCATCATCATGCTATAACAGAAATAATAATACAGATTCTCTCCATTTCAAATGAAAAATTGGCAGCTATTTAATAAAGGATGCTACAGAATTACCCCTAGAACACTGGGAATGTGTATACCTGGAATAAGTCTTATAAAGTTAAATGAGAATTTTCCAGATTCAAAAAAATGTATTTTATTCTAACTTTTTAGAAGTTTTCTGAGATGTACAGACTTTGTGTCAGGTTAATTTTGATGTGTAATGTTTATTTGTAAGCTTTTATAATCAAGTTTTATAAAATAAACAAACCTTAGTTTAGGACACAGACACATACACATATGCACCTATTTGCCTTTGACAAAAGAAAAGATTAAATGTACAGTCTTGCAAAAGCCTTGAATCTCCATTCCCTCCCTTTCTTTCCCCTCCTTTCCATATAGATATAGAAATCCCCATATAAAAATACACTTTTGTACCTATAATGCCTCTTATTTAAAGGTTTCCACCTTCCTTCTTCTACAATACTTGAAGGTTGCTTTGATAAACACCATGTGAGGAAAACACAACTCTTTCTTGCATTAAGCATTTTTGGGAAAATATTTTTAAAGTTCATGTAGTCGTTTCTGATGATCTAAAAGAACCCTAGAGACAATAAGAGAAGAACACATCTGTTATCTTCTCTGTTAATATAAGTGTCTGATTGTTTCAAGTCCCGCAAGGCATATTCCCACGTAAAACATGGCAGGGAGACGAGTGGTAACGACTGCAATGCTGTGTCTGGGTTTGTGAACATCACACACAATGACCACTGGTTCACTTACCAGATGATGTGCTAACAATACCACAAATGAGCAATGACAATCACACAGGACTGTTAACAGCACAGAGAAGCATTAGGGCACTGAAGCCTTGTTGGAGACAAAGCATTTACTAAGTCTCATTTGGGACCCCAAGGCCTCGGGGTATGGCTCATAGTGCTTTTTTTCTTTCTCTGCAAGATGAGAAGTCAATTTCAGGGCCAAATTTGACCCAGAAGCCTGCAATGAGGACTTTTAGGTGTAGGGTTTTTTTAAGGTAGATGTGCTTTGAGGTGGATTTTAAGATTATAGGTGAAGGAACTATTTCCATAAACAACAGCCTCCCCTATCATGGTAGTAAGGAGTCATGGAAAGGACTGAGCGTGAGAAACCACACAGTCTTGATAATCAATGGTAAAAACGTTCTGTGACCTTTAACATTGTCTGTCAAAATCATAAACCTCTTACTGCCAATTATAAATACAGAGAAAAAGAAAACAGTGGAAAATTAAGATTTATTTTATGCTCTATAATTTAGAACATTGAAAACGAAAGCACTTATAGTCGTGTTAAACATCATATCAGGAGTAATTTAAGCAGCATTTGCCTGTCTTGTTGTGTAACAGGGAATGGAGCAAATGTCTTTTTTTGTCTTACTGAATCATTACACTCTCTGAGTCAGTTTCTAACATTTTGTTCTTGTTTTAAATGTGTATATTCAAAAAAAATTTTAAAAATGTGTATATTCTCTCTAAAATCTTTTTACATGGGGGGGTCTTTTGGTTTTGGTGTTTTGAGTGTTTTGTTTTTAAAACCACAGTCAGTTTTTGAGGAACACAGTCATTTGCTGTCAGGGTTACCACGTACATCATAGTCTGTCTTAATTTTTCTTTCAGTCAACTATCTGACAGCTTCAATTATCAGTTTTCTAAACATCATGTGAGTTTATCACCGTGAGACGAATTACAACAAAACTGTATGTTTTGCTCTCTGCTAATGAACTAAAAGAATGCTTAAGTTGTAGTGACCAATCAATGACAAGCTGGGTAAAATGATGCAGTTGGTCACTGATCACGAGGGCATCTGTTTTACAGAATGATGTATAGGCTGAACTAGCAGTAAAGTGTACCTTAATTAATTGTGGTTAATATGCCATAGCAACTGAAATTTGAACTCTATTGTCTTGGGACTGGCATTTAACTAGACAGATATCCCTGAAATCCCTTCGTGTCAGAACTACGCAAAGGTAAGAACACCTTGACTTACATAAGGTCATGCTCTTGACTTAGCTTCACCTAAATTTAGTCATCAGATATGTTCTTTCAGCTTCATAGGGTTTTATGAGTCTTTTAATCAAAGGTATTGGTACATTCTTTGGTATCAAGAACATACAAACTTAAGGCAAAACTTAGGTATATGAGAGATAACACTCTCCAAGTTTTATAAAGCCTGACTTCTGTCTCAAACTCTACCTTCAAAAGAGGCAAATCCAATATCAGTTATTTTAGGATTATCCTTAACATATACTTGTAAGAGCTTTATGTCTCACTTCGAGGGGTTATGTAATGCTGTGCCCTGTGTAAATTGGTAGGTGTAAGGATGGTACTGGTCCCCAGACACCCGCCTCTCTCCAATAGGACCCTATGATGAGCTACTTCCAAATACCTGTACTGTGTCCATCAAAGAAACCATGTCTTTCTTTCCTCGTCTTGGATGGATATTCAGACATCCTGGTTCTTCTGACAATTCTAGTGGCTTTCTGTGGCCATGGGAAACATTTTGTGAATCTGCATTTCTATTTAAGAGATCCTCTGTATTGTAGTTATCACAGAAAGAGTCTTTTATAGTCATGAAATAAGAAAAGCAGTATTTTTTCAGAGCTCTTAATAAAAAGTAGGAATAGACTTCTTGGCTCTCTCACCCAGTCTGAGTGTTCTACTTGTGGCCCCTTGTGTTAAGGCACAATCTTGAAGCTTTTTCTCAGGATCACCCATTATCCTGCCATCTCTATCCTTGACTCTGCTTCTCTAACGTCATGATAAGGACACTCATTCTGACCTTATCATCTTTCCAAGTCACCTTACATGCACCTTGATCTCACTAAAACTCCAAAACCATAAATTCCTCCCTTCCTATGTCCTCCAAGAAAGAGCATTCCACAATAACTGCTTTCCCAGAAGCCAGAGCAGCAAGATCTTACCATGAAGAAAAAGAAGTCCCATGAGACAAAAAGAAATGAAGACTAACACTAAATTAATGCCATTCTGAATTTTTACAACTCAACAAAAGAAAAACCAGGTAATGAAATGGTTATGAATTTAATCCATAATCATAATCCCTTATCATCCACATAGCCTTGAAAATAGTAATGTCTTTGAGCTTGAGTTCTACCGTCTGTAGAACTGATATAATAGCAGTGTAGGGCTCTTGTGGCTTTCATGACAACTAAATGAGCTTTTCTATATAAAGAAGTATTTAGCATGGTACCAGGTAAATAATAACTGCTCAATAAATATTATTTTTCTTATCGAATAAAATTGAAATGCGGAAACTTAATTTTCTCAGGTAAGATATTTCCCAAACAGTAGTTGTTGTACAAGGCTTGCAAAAGACACTTATCTGATACAACTTTGTGCTAAAGAACAAAATGCTGCTCAGAATCTTCTTTCTGGACATTGAAGGGGACTTGCTTTTACTTAGGAAAGACTCGAAGTTATTTTACACTGCCTGCATCTTGTAATCGCAGTCTATTTGGTGTTCTGTAAGCTCCTGTACCTTCATAGGGATATCCTTCTTTAGGTTGGGAAAGTTTTCTACTATAATTTTGTTGAATATATTTTCTGGGCCTTTGAGCTAGAGTTCTTCTCCTTCTTCTACCCCTATTATTCTTAGGTTTGGTCTTTTCATGGTGTCCCAGATTTCCTGGCTGTTTTGTGCTAAGAATTAGTTGGATTTGATGTTTTATTTGATCACCGAGTCTATTTCCTCTATAGTATCTTCAGCACCTGAGATTCTTCCTTCTATCTCTTGTATTCTGTTGGTTATAATTGTCTCTGTAGTTCCTGTTCATTTACCCAGATTTTCTATATCCAGCCTTCCCTCCATTTGTGTTTTCTTTATTACCTCCATTTTGGTCTTCAAGTCTTGAACTGTTTCTTTTACCTGTTTGATTGCTTTTTCTTGGTTTTCTTGGGTATCTTTTTGTTTGTCTTCTCTTCCATTTCTTTAAGGGAGTTTTTCACTTCCTGCTTAAAGATCTCCATTATTTTCATAAGGTTGTGTTTAAAGTAATTTTCTTCTACTTCTTCTGGGTTAGGATGTTCAAGTCTTCCTATTACATGTTTGCCAGATTTGGTGTTATCATGTTGCTTTTTAGGATGTTGGAGGAATTCTTGCATTGGCACCTACCCATCTCTTCCTGCAAATGAGGCCAGCAGAATCTTGGCATCTTGGTCCAATCTTTGCTGTGGCTGACTGAGTACTTGGGAGTTTTTCTTGGTCTGCCTTCTCTTAGGTCCACTCAGGACTGAAGCAGGCTGTGTTGCAGGATCTCAAGGACCGCATAGAAAAAAAGGCTGGGTTGGGGGCAGGGTGGGATGGAAAAAAGAAGACCCAGTGGCAGGAGCATGCCCCGTTGGCTCTCTGGTTCCCTCAGCCTCAAAGCAGGCTGTGTTGGGGGTTCCAAGGACCTTACAGATGAAAAGGCGGGGCTCCTTAAACTTTTTAAACAAAACATAAGTAATCTGGAGATAATTTAAGAGATACAGTAGGAGTATTTAGGTTATATGCAAACACTATTATATAAAAGAGGAATTTACATATCTACAGCTTTTGATATCTTGGCGTCAATCCCGTACAGGTACTAAGGGAGGAGTAGTGTGGTGTTTGTGTGTGTGTGTGTGAAATGTAACACAAATCCTAAATTGTTTTAAAATTTAAATCCTTATATCATTTAAAATCAATGCTTCATGATAGAGTATGTCACTTCCTGGTCCTTAAATACTGCCAAGCGGTTCTCAACCTAACATTACACTACCTAAAACACTTTGGATTCTGTCCACATTGTAACAAAGAAGAACCAAGGAAAACAAAACAAAACTCAGGCAGTTATTTGCAGCCTGGGACTGTGAGCATGATCAATGGTGAATGGTCCCGTATGAGCTGCTGCCCCAGCAACTTTAACCACACTGCAGCATTGGCAGAAAAGGATGCTTTTAGGGTCTTATCTCCACATCAGAGGTATGTGTCCCTTTGGGATGCTTTTCACACACACATTCACACACATACAAATACTTTCTTTCTCCTCTCTCTCTCTCTCTCTCTCTCTCTCTTTCTCTCTCTCTCTCTCTCTCCCTCTCTCAAACACACATACACACACACACACACACACACACACGCAACCAAATAAAGCTTAAAATAATTCAAAACAGAAATATGGATCCAGGATGTCCTGACTGGGTTTTAGGACCCAGCAACTGTGGAACCATTTCTCCAGGCCGCAGTGTGACTTCTGTCTGGCCCAAGCACTTGGCCACTGTTCTCTTCCTCCACAGAAAGCGTTAGAAGTTGATTTTTCTCTTCACTGAGTTGTCACTGAGAAGGTTCAGGATGTTCGTGCTGTTCCAAACACGGCACCTTAGCATCTAAGGAAACAGCATAAGCTGGAGACCCTTTCCCCTTACCCCTTCTTCTTCTCTCTTACTGCAGGCCACAGAATCTGGCTACTCACTGAAGAACCTGCAGCGGTGCCTTTCCTACACACAGGAAGCAGGGCTGTCCTCTTCTGGGAAGACTGGAGACCTAAGAAACAGCAAGCAGCCCTTGCTGTTCCTGCCCTTCATCACAGAGATCAGGCCCTTGCCCTCCAGACAACTTCACAGCTGCCTTCCCTGACTCCTTGAGTCACTATGCTGGGGTTGAACCCAGGCTTTGATCTTGTTTGTCGAATGTTCTACTATTGAGCTGTATCCCCAGCCCTTTGGATTCATTTCTGGAAGCTTCTGTGCCACACAAACATATTAACTACATAGTTTTGCTCCTAGTGGTCTGACTTTTTGTTGTAGGAACCTTAAGTATGAACCTCATGAGAATGAGAAATCTTTTCTTCCCTGCAGTGTAAGCATGGTTATGTTAATATTATATACAAAGCATTAGTCAGGCAAGATGATGCAGGTTTGTAACCCCAGCACCAAGGAGGAAGGAATTCGGGCTTGGGATACTAGTAAGAACCTGTCTCAACAGATGAAAATAACAAAACTTCAAAAGCCCGTTTTTGCCCTCTAGCATAAAGAAAACAATAAATAGGAGAAAGACAAAGCCCGTTGCTAGTCCTGCAGTAGGGTAAGCTCTGAGCATGGAGCCACAGTGCTACCTCTATCTGAGGGTAAATAGAGGAAAAGCTGATAGTCACCTTTCTCTCTAAGACTTTTTCTCTTCTTTAGGTTGTCTGGGGGCATTTTCTAGTTACTTCCATCATCTTGGAGCTGGTTCTAACATTTTATGCTATTGAAAACCCCAAGCTCCCTAGGTTCCCATGACAGAACATGGAAGGCAACCTCTGCTTGGCTGTTCCTTATGACAGACAAGATGGGGACCTGGAGGCTGGCACTCATTATAGGGTGGCGAGGGAAGAACCTCGTGCTGTATGCAGGAGTAGCTGTGGATGGGGAAAGCCCCAGGAAGTCCCTGATGGTCTACACTCACTCCCTTCTGTCTGAGGAGGAAGCTTCTAGAACATTTTGCTTGTTTGTCTTTGTTTAAGTAGTAGAGGGTATTTTCAAACTCCTGACCTCCTGCCTCTCCTTCCCAAGTCCTAGGATCACAGGCACACACCACCATGCTCAGCTTTGAAGTATCCATAATTGTGACTACGGCCACCCTGTCGTGTGTGCAGAGATAACAAACAAAACTAATGTTTTAGGGCTGAAGATGACAAAGACTTTCCATCTCGCATCTCAGTGTGACTGTGGACTGTCTCCACGTTATCCTTGATCAGGGACCCAAGAGGACAGAGCAGCTGCCATCCGGAGCCACAACATCAGTGACAGGAAGAAGGGAAATGTGGCAAATATGATTGTCACCTGGATCTGACCTGCGTCTCTCCCACTCTCTTGCCTTTAGCGTCCAAAATGCATTGGGGGTCAGCAGGTGAGGGGATAATTCCCATGTTTCCCCAGGTGTCACACCACCTCCTGCGGAGTCTGTGTGATCTCTCAGGTAGGCCGTGGCACAAGCTTCAAGGAAGAGTGCCCGCAGAGGAGGGGTGTGTGTGTGTGTGTGTGTATGTGTGTGTGTGTATGTGTGTGTGTGTATGTGTGTGTGTATGTGTATGTGTGTGTATGTGTATGTGTGTGTATGTGTGTGTATATGTGTGTGTATGTGTGTGTGTATGTGTGTGTATGTGTGTGTGTATGTGTGTGTGTATGTGTGTATGTGTGTATGTGTGTGTGCATGTGCATGTGTGTGTGTATGTGTGTGTATGTGTGTGTGTATATGT
>NC_022021.1:20920378-20927922 GCF_000317375.1 Microtus ochrogaster
CACACACACACACACACACACACGGAGAGATCTTCATTTCTTTCACATAACTTAATCACAAGCAGGCCCACTTCAACTAGATTTAAGAACACAGCAAGACACTCTTTCCCCAGATGCTGTGACATCTAACAGACATCTCCCACAAAACAGTGAGAGGATTCCTGAACAGTCCCTTTTAATCATTTATCCCAGGCCCCTTTTGAAGCTGTAAAAGTTGCTATTATCTCCATAATAGTAAAGATTACTAATTAACTTCTCCAGAAACGTTGTTTAAGTCTTTTAATGGAACTATAATGTTTTTTTTCAGATTATAAATAAAACCTAACCAAGCAAACATGCTTTGTTTTGTTTCTCTTATAGAGTGTTTATACAGTTGTTTTCGCATACTTTCCAAGGTGTGGTAACTAATTCTTCAATTTAATAATTCTCAGCTTGGTTAATGTCTTCAATAACAACATCAGTGTGGACCAGTATTGAACTGACTTTTTGAACAATAAAACCTAAACCCCGCTGAGTTGAAAGAAATGAAGAAGCCATGCCAACCTGTTTTTCTAAAGATGGATTCAGTATGACCACTTTTAATTCACAGACCTGAGACCCACATTCAGGATTTTTCTGCTGTACAAGCTGTTATCCCTTCCCTACACCAAGATGACATCCAGAAAATTTGAGTATGTATCTCCTACATACTTTACATCGTTTGTGGCAATAAAAAAGAATTTTTGCTTATAAACATTGCCCCAAACCCACAAAGTTTCAGGGTCAGCATCTAGTTTTCAGAATATCCTTGAATCGATAGATTTTTGAAGCTTTATTTGAATTACTTTACATTGATTGTAAAAAGAATTTTTTTAAAAAGACAAAGAAGTGGCAATGAAAACAAAAGTAATCATGGTGACCACAGAGCCATAAAAAGGGGAGCACTGGGGAGCTGGACCGGGCCCATGGTGAGGTCACTTGGTTCACAGCTTTGTTAAGGGTTTCCAGTGTCTCTCCACAGTGTGGTTGCTGAAAGCCCTCTGGAGTTTCTGAGACAAGTGAACACTGCAAAGAGCAGAAACAGCCCACTCTCTATTCACGACACACTTGCTGGCCTCACACAGCTCTAACCAAACAAGGTCTGTGTTTTAAGATCTATGGAGTGACTTCAAGCTTGAAAATCTCTGGTCTACAGTATTTGATAGCTTAAAAGAGCTTTCCAAACCACTTGGGACTCCTGGTTGTCATTTCTGGAACATGAAGACGTAATGTTTGGAGGGTGTCGTGCAGTGCAGTGTGAAACCTTGAAACCTTTCAGGTCTGTGTCTGAGATAAGATGCCTATTGAGACCTGTCTCGACAACATTCAAATTTCCCAATATTCATTGAAAGAAAAGAATCAATATGCTTATCAACTTTAAAATATCAATAGTTATTTCATTGACTATTAATATGAGCACAAATTACACAATCACATTGGAGAAAGGCTATGGAAAATAAAACCAGCTCCTAATAAAAACACCTCTGTCCCCCAACAGTACTCCAAATAAAAGCTTGAGTGAACATAGCTTTTATCATTTTTCCCCAAACAGTCTAATAACTCCTTCAAACTGCCTATGTCAAATAATTAGATTTTTTAATTTGTTCACTTGTTTTCTTGTGTATGGGTATTTTGCCTGCCTGAACGTCTGTGCACTACATGGATGCAATGCTCCAGGAGGCTGACAGAGGGTATCAGATCCCCCAGAACTGGAGCTACACATGGTTGTGAGCCTCTACAGGAAAACTGAGAACCAAACTGGTTCTCTGGAAGAACAGCTAGTGCTTCTGACCATTGGGCCATGCCTTCAGCCCCTCAATGGATTGTTTTACAATATGCTTAAATCCATATGCCTCATTCCATTATAGAATAAATATTTAAAAATAAGAGTAAGGAACATAGAAGCTTACTCTAAATGACTTAAATAAAGTAGCGAATAGACTGAGGTGAGAGTCTTGTGTGGATGGAATTTATATTCTATGTCCCCCAAAAATCTAATGAAATTTGAGTCTTCTGAGGATAAATAATTAAATAAATGAGATTCTAAAGAACATTATTTCTATAGGTAGTTTGAGAGAAAGGCAAACCAATCTATATCATCTAGGAAATAGATTTAAAATGAGGAAATGAAGATGAGCATCCAGCTCATCTGTAAAATGTTTGCCTCTCAAACATGAGGATATGAGTTAAAACACCAGAACTCAACCAAAATGCCACACACATGGAGACTGCTTGCATTTCCAGTGCTGGGTAAGTGGGCACAGAAAGGCGCTGGGGTTGCTGGCCAGCAAGTCTAACCTAGTTGTGAGTTCCAAACCAGTGAGGTGAACGACATGCCTGAAGATAACACCTGAAGCTGTCCTGTGGCCTCTACCCATGTACAAACATATGGATGTATGCACATACATATGTAACAACATATGCATAAACATGCATGCACACATGCACAAGCATTTTAAAATGAGGAAAGATTTCCTGACCATTAATAGTACTAGATGCATGAATTAGCATCACATGGGTACATTAGGAGGACATAATGGAACTTGCTTCCTTGAAGCTATAGAGTTGATTTATTACTGCATGTGTTATAGTTACTATTGTTTTTTTTTCTAACGGCAATGGTAACTGAGCAATAGCAATGTACCAAACACCATGTATTTAAATACTATTATTACTGATATTACAGCTGGAAAGCCCTGAGTCTCTATTTGAGTAGCCTACCTAAGGTTACAAAAGCAGCTGTAGTGAGACAAGGATCATAGCTTGGCAGCTGCCCACTACAAAAATGCATAGAATTATTTTGTATTGCTATCCTGCCTCCCATTACCAGTGCACTCTGGCAAGCCACAGTGGTAACCAACACTGGCTTATCTTGGTTTGCCACAACAGAGTGAGTTAAAGGGTAACTGTAGTCAGTGTTAGGAAAGGCAACAAAGACGATTAAGGCAATATCCAGTTACTGGGGTGGCCGAAACACACAGCTGGCTCTCATGCTTTCAGTGTGTCAGCAGTCACCAGGTACAGCCCACCAACCGAAGATCTGAGTTAACCAGCCTCAGGGCTTCCATATGCCAACCACGTGGTTCCCACCTTAGTCCCCAGCAACAAAACAGCTCTGGAGACTGTTGCTCTTTTGACCCTTGCTTTCCATTGCACTAACCAGCTATGATCTGTCAGCCTGTAGCCTGACCAGAACAACAAACACATCCTCCATCTCCTGATTATACACCAGCCAGATCAGAAAGTACGGCCAGAGGATCCTGGCCAGTGCTGATGCTTATCATCACTACAATAGAAACGCCGCGGATTTAGTGTTTCTTAGATCAAATAAAATAACACGTGGAAGGCTCAGTCAGCAGGCAGTACATCAAGGAATTCAGCAAATGTTGGTTCTGTCCTTAATCACATGGTCCTCACACATTTCATTTTACTTTTGATGGGGAGAGTGGAAAGGCATGGTTCCTTTAGAAAGGCAGGCTACATCCCTTTGTGAGGAAAGCAGATTGGCATTAGGAATGGCGGCCAGCAATGGGGATATTTATACGGTGTCTCCACTTTATGAAAGGCGGCTCAATTCCACAAGAGAAAAGGAAAGTGAGCACACATCAAGACTTAACACGAGATTGCAGAAAAGATTGGAGAGCTAACACAGAAATGGGATACTTCACTTTTATAAAACTGCCTTGTGCTGGAAGGAGCCATGAAGCATTTGACGATCTTACCGAAAGCCATGAAAATGACCACAAGAAGGCCAACCCAGAAGGGGATCAAATGTATTGGGGTCATTTTTACCTCACAAGATGCATTGTGTATACTCACTATGACAGAAGTGTAAGTACACAATGACAGAAAAATTAATTACAGAAAGTCTCATTGGTACATTTTAAGTTATATTTCTTTATTATTGTTTAAATAGGTAAAACCAGGCTATTTGCTGATCCAAATGATAAGAAATCCTAATCTAGTCAGAATAAACTAAATATAGTTGCTAACAGTGAATCAAAATAACGAAACCTAACAATGCCTCTTTTATGACCCTGGATATCGCAGTAATGTGGTAGCATACCCCTACACAATTTGGCTTAAAGAATAACTTCTTAGGTACTAACTCTGAAATACTGTTGTTTTTTACAAAATGGAAATATTCTCATTGGCCACACTTTAGTTTTAGTTTTAAGTCATGAGTGTTTTAGTCATAAGTGAATGTCTATGATCTTAAAAAGAGGCTAACTTATAGGGCTAAAAGACATATGTTATTATTTTACCTTAAACATAATTAAATATTAGAAATTTCACCTGAAGCTCTTTTTTTAAATATTAGGAAACTCACCCAGTCCTTCTCCACTTTGTGAGGTGTCTGTAGCATCGTGCTTTACAAATTGTTGGGACATTTGGTAAATTGTTGTTTTCCATCATTCTCTGGATTTAGACTTCCTCTCCTTGTAGCACGAGCCAGCGATACCTCTTATGAAGCAGCATCATTGGTTTGTGTGGTGTGAGAAAACAGTATGGCCCTGCGGGACTTTATTTACATAGACCCACGTTCAAATCCTAAACTTGCTGCTGAACATCTGGTTGCCTGGAGCACATTCTTTACCCTCCCAATTTCCAGATATTTAATGAGTTTATTATAAATGCGTTTGTAATTTATTCTATCTCAATACTGTTATGAGATTTTAAATAGTACACTTAAACATTGGCACCAAGTAGATAGTGTCATTATTGTACCTCTGAAGTTTATGGAAATGATCCTGCTACCAACACAAGTTTTGATACACAAAACATTAAAAAGAGAAAGAGAAAGAATTTTGAGTTTTCAAGATTAAAAATATATATTTCAATATTTAATGATATTTGCTCTTTACTATCATAATAGTCATCATTTTGAATGAAACTGAAACACTGCTTATTACCTACACAATACCCAAAAGGTAATTTCCCAAGGCAGGGTAAAGAGAGATTCATAAGTAGCTTCAATAATTACTAATAATTTCCAAAAGCTAGTTTTTTTGTCACATTGCATAAATTAATTAAACTGTGCCTGCCACTAGTGTATCAAATCTTTGTAATTCCAATGTATCAACTAAAGTTAATTTATCACAGTTATCTAATATGCCCACGAGCTTCAGAAGCTCTGCTCTCTTCCACGTCAGCTCCTCCACTCTCAGGCCTTGGTCAGCTCTTAGCGTGAACCCTTTCTTAATCAGTTTTGTGTGTCTGGTTGCAGACAGCCATAATGTGCTCAAACATACAGGAAGAAACACCTCTTGAAGATAGCAGATCTCTGTAATTCCACCTCACCAAGCTGCAAAGCTAAAGAGACTCATGAAGCACCACAAAGGTAGAATCTAAAGCTATAACTAATGACTAGGGACTGTCATTAAGACCACATTTGAAAGTTATCAAAAGTCCAGGAGAAAAATGACAACTTCAATAATCTTGGTATTTTTATAGTAGGAAATTAACTACTATATGACAAAATCAAACTGAAAATAGTTTTCTACTTCATTCAAAGAGAGATAATTTTACAAAGGATGAGAAAATATGCTGACATCTGATTAAAATAATTATGGTAAAGTTCTGACAAATACTAAAATATATAGATGAAGATTAAGGATATTATGCAAAGTAAGATAAGTCACTCACAAAGAAATGACAAATACTGCATGATTCACTGATATGAGACACTTGAAGTCATAGAAAAAATCATAGAAATAGACAGTTGGGGCTGCAAGGGTTGGTAAGCACAAGGCAGATTGAGGGAAGCAGTTATTTAATGGGTATAAATTTCCATTTAATGAGTTTAATGAGATAGAAAGCTTTCTAGAGATGGAGTGGTGATGGCCACATAGCAGGATGAATGGACTGTATCATTGAACTGTCCACTCACAGATAGTTGAGATAGCATATTTTCTTCTGTATATTTTACAGCAACAAAACAAGGAGGGAAACAAATATTGGCAAAAGTTTCATTAGAATTCAGAATTTGATGTGTATGAAAGTTCCCATCAAAGTGCCTTCCAGTTAATTGCTTAATAGAGATGTTTAAAAATCAACCTAAATTTATCTTGAATCACTGATTGACATATTAATTTATTTTATTGAACTCATTGCTGTCTAAATAGTTTCTTTGATGTCCTACTGAGGCTATAGCCACATATCTCAGAAGTAAAGGACCCGCAGAATGGAATGCAGGGAGTGCCCATCTTTCAGCATAAACCAGTCACAGATAGGAAATTTCTTCTGAATGTTCATGGTTTTGGAAACATACTAGGAGCTTGGTGAGGGACAGAAGAAAAATTGTGCCATACTAAGGGAAAAGAAGGTACAAATCAGAAGTAGAGGCAGAAGAAAGACTTGGTATCTCAGCTTGGTTCTTAAATCAATGTGGACAAGTGACTAGAATCCAAACTGGCAGACAGGAAAATCATGAGAGATTCAAATCAAATAGAGTAGTGGAATGCCAGCCTGGAGTACAATGCCAACAAGGAGACTTTCCTGTGTCTCAAAACAAAACAAGGCATGGTTCACTTTCTGGACTGGACCTCCTTGGAGGACCACAGTGGCCTGTGAAGCCACTGGAGGCCATGTTGGTGTATATAGTCCATGTTGCTGATCCAGTGAGTATACAGATAACCCAAATTGGACTTGGGTTTTTTCTCTTTATTATTTTTTATTCTTATTTTTAATTTTATATTTTGGGGGAGTATCATGCCTGAAGACAGACATATAAGGTCTGGGAAGTAAGTGTAGTCAGGGTGCATGTGAAATTCCCAGAGAATCAGTAAAAAAATTATGTTTGGGGGAAAAAAAGGAATTTTAACACACTTAAAGGGATTTGGTCATACGTTACTGTTTTGGGAGGCATGATGGTTAGTGTTAACAACTCACAACAATGTAGTATCACTATCACTAGGAAAAGACATTATCTAGATAAGGTGGACCAGCCTGCCTAGATCAGATGTCCTGCCTGAGGAGGTTTGAGGACATGGATGGTCAAGGAGACAGAATCGACAGAGTGAAGCTGATGAGGGTCACAGCAGACTTCTGAGACATACCAGCAGCTGCCAGGCAGAAGTCAGTTTCACTTCAGAAAGCCATTGTCCAAATTCCTCACCTTTACTCTCTTCCCATGTCTCTGATCACGGTCCTTCCCTCCTCTGGAACCTAAAGTAGAAAAGATCCTTCAATTGTGCAGCCACTACTTGTCCCCATGGACTTAAATGTGTGCTTTTGAAGGTCAGTCATTCCTCCTGAGGGCTCTGGATACCTGGTAACTGTCGATCACCTGGTTTTTCTTTTTTTGTTTTTTTTTTTTCGGGGTGGGGGGGACAGAGGTTACCACATCTTTATTTGGTATCTGGCATTTGAGGCTCCCTCTTGCTCAAATATCTGTCTGGCTCCAGCTAAGGAACTAGAGCAGTGGCTTTCTCTGGATGGGTATCTTCTTCTTCTTCTTCTTCTTCTTCTTCTTCTTCTTCTTCTTCTTCTTCTTCTTCTTCTTCTTCTTCTTCTTCTTCTTCTTC
>NC_022021.1:20928022-20930804 GCF_000317375.1 Microtus ochrogaster
CTTCTTCTTCTTTTTCTTCTTCTTTTTCTTCTCCTTCTCCTCCTCCTTCTTCTCCTCCTCTTCCTTCTCCTCCTTCTGATTCTCCTGCTGCTTCTTCTTCTGCTGCTTCTTCTTCAGATAATTCTAATACCTTGTCTACACAACTAAGTTACTCCCATTCTAGTATGCTGACCTCTTCAAAACAGATTGTCTCTAAATATAGTCAACCCCCACACATAGCCTCTATCCAGATTCTAATCCAGGCATGGATTTTATGGTCTCAAAGTCTACTCAACATCCACAACCTCCATCTATCTATATCTCTAAACTTTTACATATCTACCAGTAGTCTGCCAACACAACAAGGCTCCTACAGCATTTCCAACCTCATTCATTATATACACCAATGTCTACTGCTTTCAGAGGTACTATAGTCCATGTTCTAGGAAATCATATAATGTATAGCCTGGTTCTAGCATCAGTAAAGAAACATGTCTTATTAGTTCAAGTAGTCTTCCTAATGTGTAATGCACTAGTTAATTTCTCAACACTGTGACTAAAAACCTGAAATAAATAACTTAATGGGGGAAACTGTTTTGATTAGTGGTTTCAGAGAGATCAACCTAGTGTCACTTGGTCCCAGGCTTTGGGAGTGGGATGGTGAAGAAGAGTTTCCTTTTGTTGTCCATGTTCACCTCATGGACAACAAAAAAATTAGAAAACAAGGAAGAAAGTGGCAAATGACAATATGGGCCCATGAACCTGCCCAAAGTGACCTACTTCCTCCAGCGTGTCTCCAACTTCCTGAAGTTTCCATAGCCTCTCAAAATAGTCTCAACAATTAGATCCGATTACTTAAAACATGAGACTGTGAGAATATTTTGTTTGGTTTGTTTTAAGTTGTTTTTTGAGACAGGGTTTTTCTGTGTGGCATTGGCTATACTGGAACTCACTCTGTAGATGAGACTGACTGGAACCTCACAGAGGTCTGCCTGCCTTTGCCTGCTAAGTGGTGCATTTAAAGGTGTGCACCAACATCTCCCAAGAAAGAACATTTCTTATTCAATCCATAAAATTCAGATTTAAAGATTTCTTTCAAAGTGGTTTCTATACTGTCTGTTGTAGAGTTTGCTATGTGGTTGATACTTTCTGGAAACACTACCTGTATCAATACTTGTACTAAAGAAAGGCCTGTCATTGCTCTGAGTCTGATACAGGAGGCCTTTCCATTCGCATGAATATTAGGCATTGGCGTCATGCTCATGTTGTGATATTCATTCTGGTAGGTATATATTTGATCCCCACAAAAGATTCCCTTAAAAGTATCAGATGCTGTGCCTTCTCCTGCTGTAAAGTAAATCATTGACTTGGAATGAGATCACAAACAACTACTGCAAACTATCTCTCACAGGTTCATAAGTAGAATAGATGTTATTGGACAAACTACAATGATTGAATCAATTAATTTCAAATTGTGGATTAGAGTGGAAGTTGCTAGAAAGAAAAAAAACACATATGCACATGTACTAGGACTTAGTTTAAATATGTCCAAGGTTTCTAGAAATTATTTGAAAAATCATTTCCTAAGCCCTGACCATTCTATATCCAATGTAATGGCTATGGCAATGAATGTTGGACATTATCAGTTGGAATCATATAGAAGCCAATTCATATAAACTTTTCTCTCCTTCCAGATACACATCTCCACCCTGCTTATATGGAGACTGGGCCACGAGATCTGAATTCAAGAAAAGAGGTGAGCCTGGAATCCCTCAGTTTCCAGACATTCAGATTCAGAAGGTTTTGGAGTGTGAACCAAAAAATCAGAGAGGTTTAAGTAAGATCATCAAATTATGCACAAAACTCAAGTCCAAATGGATTAAGGACCTCAATATCAGTCCGAACACACTGAACCTGATAGAAGAGAAAGTGGGAAGTACTCTACAACACATGGGCACAGGAGACCACTTCCTACGTATAACCTCAGCAGCACAGACATTAAGGGCCTCATCTCAAGTTTGAAATCACTTCCTGGACCTGAAATCAT
Source organism: Microtus ochrogaster (assembly GCF_000317375.1). Taxonomy (NCBI): domain Eukaryota; kingdom Metazoa; phylum Chordata; class Mammalia; order Rodentia; family Cricetidae; genus Microtus; species Microtus ochrogaster. The sequence goes on from NC_022021.1 coordinate 20,930,049, forward strand.
TAGGTGTCCTTTCAAGCCTAGTATATATAAATACACATAATTATGTGAGTATCAAATTTATTGATACAACAGCAATGAAACAGAGTAACAAATAAACGTCGTGTAATTTTATTAGTTAGTTCATTCCTTATTGAAGCCTTAATAACTGAAACTTCATGCGTAATGCCATTACCTTTAGGCTCTGTTATTATCAAGGAGCTGAAAACAAAAAGTTCTGGAACTGGAGAAAAGTCAAAGATCTTTGAAAACTAGTAAGAACATAATTTGCCCCAGGATAGTATTGAATCAAGCTGGGGGGGGGGAGGTGCCAGCTGATAGGTTTATCAATAATGAAGTATTCTTTTTAACTCCAAGTCTCGTGACTCAAAGAACAGCAGAGTAAAGCTCTAGACTATCATACGGTCATCCTTGCTGGAAAGGGACATTGTTCTGCTGTCTAACAAAACCAGCACCACAGTCGCACTCATAGCAATGACTGGTCTACAAGAGGCATGAAAAAAAAATAATTCCACTTTTCTGTTCCCTGTTCAAGTGCATAAGGTTTTATAGCGAACATTAGACCAGCTGAATATTTGACTGAAGCAACCCAAGAGGAGGCTACCCCCTAAAGAGGAGGCTACCCCTTAAGAGGAGGCTACCCCATAAAGAGGAGGCTACCCCATAAAGAGGAGGCTAACCGGTAAAGAGGAGGCTACCCCATAAAGAGGAGGCTAACCGGTAAAGAGGAGGCTACCCCCTAAAGAGGAGGCTAACCGG
>NC_022021.1:20930904-20962149 GCF_000317375.1 Microtus ochrogaster
TAAAGAGGAGGCTAACCGGTAAAGAGGAGGCTACCCCCTAAAGAGGAGGCTAACCGGTAAAGAGGAGGCTACCCCATAAAGAGGAGACTAACCGGTAAACAGGAGTGCTCTGGAACGCACATCTGTTTTCCAAGAGACATGCAATCTGTCGCATTCCAACCTGCATTTCTGGGTCACTTGAGACATTTAAACTGCACTTATAATTAACAGCTATTTTTAAACAGTGAAAAAATAGAGCACTGGTAAGGTACAAAAGCATTAAAATTGCTCCAGTTTCGCTTTTCAATAGGACACACCACAGCAATATGCTTCAAGATCAAAGAGAGCTCCGAAAGGGAAAGAGAGAGCACGAGAGAGACAGGCCGATCAGTGGGGATAAATTGTTCCCATTATGACGCTGTAAGAATAGGGTTCTTTCAATTGAAACAATTTAATAACCACATTCATTACATTGGTGTCCACTTGGTTTTATCTGAGCAGTTTTTGCATAACTGGGGAACAAGTTCAATTGAGCTTATTCTCTAGGAATTAAGATGTGCGGGGACTGACATTCAGAAATTAGGCACTAATAGTCGACAGAGCAGTTGTCTGCAGATTCCCCCTAGATGTGGTGAGATCTGCCTACCACTAATTATGTCACATGCAAATGTACTCTCTAAAAGGCCTGCCCAAAAGTTTCATTAGCTCATTTCAAAGCAGTTAAGGCTGCATTAGGGTGGCTACAGGGTGTCAGAAGCTGTTCCTTGGCATACGTTTGTCAAGTCACTTGACGCAGCATCCACTCACCGTATAGCCAAGTATGACCGCACTGTCTGTCTGTAGGCTTGTTTCTCCCTCGGCTATCAACAGAGGAAATGTCCCACAGTGTTACTAATATTCTGGGAGATGAAGACAGCCTGAAAGAACAGCACAGAACACGGGAAGGGCCGATTTGACAAAGTACAGGAGGGTCACTGAGGCAGCAGTTCAAACAAAATCACTGATTTTCCAGGGTTGACTTGAAGTGTGGAGATGGACATGCTAGAAAAGTGTGGGTGTTTATTTCTTCCAGCCAGCTGCCCCGAGAATGGTTGCATTCGCCGGCCCTCATTACACTATGGGGCACAATGTGTCATTTGAAGTGTAGTTTATCCGAAAGTGCTACTTTAAAAAGGTATTAGGACTGCAGCTGTAGAAATACATATAAAAGAGGAAAATTTATATATGTTGTATTAGACGCACACCATCCATTCCCGTCTGCTTCCCTCACTAGAAGCTAAATCATGTACAAAAACATTTAAAAGACATTTCCCTGTGTACACTAAATCCTTTGTTTTTCATTGCTGCCAAACAAGGGAAAGAAACTACTGTAGCGCACATTGGGTGACACCTTCATAACAGTGCCTTCTTCCCTTCTCTTTCTCCAGAAGACAAAGTATAAAAAGGGAGACGTTTCCTTCACCTCCACAAAAGCTTTTAAATGCTGGTTTTCTCCAGGATCCGCTGTTCTTCGAGCACTAGAACATTTCCCCAGGTGGGATTTGCAGTATAAAACCACCGCAGATTGGCTTATTGAGGAAAGAAGATAGACTCACACAGATCACTGGAAAGATAAATAAGCTATAGAGATCAATAAATAAAAGACAAGCAGAAAAAATCAAACTCCGGCATTCCAGACCAATTAAGATGTTATTTAGTGCCTGTGTGATCGTGACTTCAACGCTCTGCTTCAAGCTCACATCGCAGGCATTTGTTTTGCTGAGAGAAAGATATACAACTGCTATGCAAATAGAAAATGATATAGATAGATTTTATGTCCCATAAAACTGTTAATCTGTGCTCCACATTAAATATAAAGTACATTTTTTTATTTAGACACTGCACTGGTATAATTAAAATAAAGTATGCTTGCTCCATTTTTTTTCAGTAAGTCATTTCCAGCCATAGAGATCAAATAACAGTGAGGCGGTAGCATGAAATGCGGTTCTAATAGCCTGAGACCACATTTCCTGAAACTAAAACATGGGAGATAATAGTGTGAAGGTACAAATTAAATGCAAATGCAACAGATTTCCTATTGTTGCTGAGCTCTGGGTCGGGCTTCAGTATGGAAATTTAGTGCTTATGTTTAACTTCTCTGGAGAGTAACCATTGACATAAGTTCCCTTGTGAGATCACTGATGGAAGCTATCAGGAAGACCTTAAGAAATCTACCTGCCCCCTTTCAGGAAGAGAATGGAAGCAGCTTAGGGCAAGTTCAATAAAAATACACTGCCCAGACTACCCCCAGGACACTCGTGGCAGTAGGCAAACACTGACAGACTTGTTTTCATAATTGATATACATTTTTGCAGCAACCTACTTTTGTTCAGTCAGTAGGAAACCTTTTTTATTTCAGAGGTGTGTCAGCAAGTCCTAGCAAAATTTCACTTTTAAAAGCAACTGTTCCAAAAACATCTCATGTTTAACACGGGGAGAAGCTGGACTCAGCTTGTGTTGTGACATCTGCTTGTCCTGTACTGAAGGAAGCCTAGGGACCATGGAGATGAAGGAGTTAATGTAACAGAGATGCTTTGAAACAAGCTGAACATTATGACTGAACATGAAATTAGAGAATCACCTTTCTCTCGGCTCAGCTCCACGTGGATCATGCCACTAGTGTATAAATGCCCATTGAGATGCTTGCTTCTCAGGGTCCCAAGTGTGCTAACATGAAGTCATAATATGGTCTTATTCCATACATGTAACTTACTCGAGTTTGTGAACTTTCTGATGAATAGTCTCGTTCTGGTTTGTTATAAAATGGCATTTATCATTCACTGCTATAATTTGAAGCTCTCAACTTTCAGGAATGTTACACTTTACAACTACAAACAGAGGTAAGCATGAAGACAAAAACAATAAATAACTTTTCTACTCATGTTAGAAAACTATCTAAGCTTACCAGGAAGTTTCTGCAATCTGTTCCTCATCTTGAAGCCTTACATACCTGAAAAAGATAAAAAGCCACATTGAACACAATGCAACCCAACCTCTCATTCTTTATTCTTCTTCTGCATAATAAAATGTGCATATCCACAGCATTCTTCATAATGAAATGCATGCACCTATATCACATACAAGATTGTATAGCAATATGAAAAAATAAAAATTTGCACATACACAAACACACGCTAAATGAACCTTTAAATAGGAGACTAATTGTGTTGCTGTTTAGATGTAAATGCATACATAGGAATATCTGTAATTTTCTAAGCTATTGTGCGCATGACTTTAAAACCATAGAAAGCTCTAGGAGCAAAGATGCTGTTGACCTCCCAAACACTGGTGTGGAGACACACCCTCAAAGACTGTCTGTGGCGAGCTCACCCATGACTCTGCAAAGCCCAGATCCCGATCTGCTCTGCGTATATCTTGCATGAGAGCATGGACTTTTTTTATTGAGCTCTACATTTCTCTCTGCTCCCTCCCTGCCTCTCCCCTCCTCTTCAACCCTCTCCCATGGTCCCCAGAGAGCATGGCTTTCTCAGATGTCACTGGAGCTATGAGCCTTGAACTGTGGAGAGTACTGTGGGTTTTTCTTCTTGTCTCAGTTTACTTACACAAATTCTTAAAATCAAGACTGTTTTCCTGCTGGACTAACAGTGATAAGAAAGGCTGGGATAGATGTCCGCCTGGGAACAATCTACGTGGCTGCCAATGTTGAGTATGTAGAAAAGTACCGCAAGCAATGGAAGGAAAGTGGCCTTGAGGAGATAGGGAGGTCCTAAAGAGACAAGTCTTCTCTATGTTCTCTATGCTTACCCCACGGAGACCTCTAACCTCTAAACTGTAAGAGTTCCATGTTGTTTAAGCCACTAAATTTGAGGTCACTTGTTATGGCAGCGATAGGGCACTAATACATTCTTTCTGCCAAAGTAATTTTGAATATCAGAGAATGGAGAAAGTTCTAAATATTGCACCAAACAGACTCAAGTTCAAATTATTTAAAGAAAAAAAACTTTTTTTCAATCTCCCCCAATGTTTTATCAATAGAGGCCCGAATAGCCACAAAGAGTGACATGATACACTCTCTAAATTTTGTGTAAAATTGGTAACAGAGAAAGGATAGGCCCTTTGGTAAAGAGGTGATGAAAGCTTTCAGACATGATCATCATATAATATCTGAACATTGTCGGGAGTGCCACTAAATATTAAAAATAAAAGGTAGAAGAGCTTATATTGGAATAAGTCACATTTGCCTTAAATTTAAGGCGCTTAGGGAATTCATTTTAAGAATTCATTCTTCAACATTTGAACTTCAGAAAGTAAAGTTTCTCAGAATTACAGTATCTTTCCAAAAATATTAATGTACCAGCATGAAATAATGTCTGTAGGAGGTGATAAAGGCATGAGTTATACCAAACTGTATTTCTTCATGGGTGTTACCATACTTCTTATGGATATAAACAGCTAATGCGCATAAGAACACCTGCCCGAGCCCTTCCGAAAATTAAAGTCACGTGCACAAACATTGCTTTAAGAAATTAAAGGACAGTTTGCGGCCAAATAAAAATTTGCAGTGTTCCTAAAGATATGTAATATCTCTTATTAGAGCAGAATGTATTTTTTTTTCTTGTTGCCTTGTTCATTCTAGTATGAATCACTAAGCTATTTACACTAGAGGTAGCAGCTTCTATCCTGTTAAGTAATAGAAAGTGTCGAATGAACTCAGAGCTGTGCTATACATTATGTCATCAGAGACTCTAGCCATTCATTGGTTTGGGGTCATTGGTCATCACAGTGAATGTGAGGAGTCTATTCTTCGTGAAATGAAATGCTCAATAGCACCTCCTATTGGCATGGGCTGGATTTAAAGGGCCTACATTATTATTACTTGTTCATGCACATGTATATGAATTTTCCTGAATTTATTTATTAGGGGTTAGAAGAGAGTCTGTTTTAAGAATTTAAAGAAAATACTCATAGATGCCATTTGTGACAAAATGTTCAGATGTTTGAGAAGAATATAGCAGAAGGAAAATGTAAAATCCCATGCACAGCATGGATTTGGAGAGAGACTGTCTCTCTCTGAATGCCCCCACCTGCAGACGGCACAGAGATGGCACTGCAAACAGAACCATCCCTTCTGCTGGCACATGGGCAGTAACGCGCTCAGTTAATCTACACAACACAGAGTCATCCTCTCAAAAAGTAATTCACTTCTTTTAAAACTGGATAGAAAATAAATATGGTGCAGTAAAATTGTTGAGGAGAGGAATCTATCTGGACATTTCCCCAAACATTTCATTATGCTGACAATTCCCAGAAGTGCTCTCGAGAGCGCTTAAAGCTGGGGATTACTGCGCGGAGCTGATGGACTTTTTTTGTAGCCCCTTTAAAAGGCAGTGAACCGTTTTTCTATTTTATTTAAATAATGCCCCTTAAAATGGATTTTTAGAGGTATAATAACTCCTTAAGAGTCAGTTATGCTAAACAGTTTCTCTTGATAGAAATGTTGTAAAACTCGTTAACTGCACAGTCTCAGATGCCGCTCGGTGAACACTAACTGACATGTGAATGACCAGAGTTTGTAAAATAAATTGCAATAGTTGTTGTATCACACAGCTAGCACTGCACAAGCTGAAGGCCACGGGGGACTCCGACCTGACAGAAAATTACTTCAAGATGAATGAAAAGTGCTTGTTTCTCTTTATTAGTTTTTAGAGAACAATGAAAATGTTGAATTGTTTACAGAGGGCTGATTAAATGTGGTCAGCAGGGCCATGTTCCTGCTGCTAAGTGTTGGCCTCCCCCTCCAGCCAGCCCCCAGCCTACTCACTCACGCACCGCACCATGCCCAACCCCGGTCCTGGCCCCCACCGTTCACTCCCTGCCACATGCATCTTCTTACAGGCTATTATGGCTGCACATCTGTGTGTGAAATGTGCTCATTCTGACATTCCATTGCTCCTCGGCCCTGCAGAGGCCTTTGTTGAGTGAAACACTGTTGTCAAGCCTAACAAGCAGGTCATGCAATTTGCTGGACACTGCGGCAAAGAATAGCCTAGGATGAATTACTTCAGCTCAAACAATGCTCATTCCCATATTGGAACACATATGTATTTCTTTTGTTCCATGGCACCACAGAAAGTCATAAAAATGTGCTTTTTTTAGGCTTTGATTTTTAAAAGAACAAGGTTAAAACTAGGTAGGGCCAAAACTACCACGGAATATCTTTTTGTGGTATTTACTTAGGATAACTAATGTCTTACGGCTAACGGAAAAAATGAATGAATTGCTTTAATTGGTCATTTGGGGCTTATATTCCATTTGTATTTAGCAGAAAATACAGTAAGGGGAAAGCATTAGCCACAATTGTATCTGTCCCCCAAAGAGATTGTCCGACCAGGGCATTTAGGAGGATGTTGTGGTGAGAGACTCTCACTATGCACTTCCACAGAGTGAACAGCCCTTGAGGGAAAGAATTATGAGAGTTCATTAACACGCATAAGCCACACACAGAGAAAGTCTTTCTACCAAACCGGTTAAGTGAATCAGATACAGAGATGCTATAGGAAATGAAAAAAGTAAGGAAAAGGAACAATTTTGGTTTCATGGTCTTCAGTGGCCCATTGTCTCAGCGCCTAATGCTCCCCTTCTCTCTTGTACACGTGCACAGAGGCTGGCAACAATGGCCAGTTCAAATGCTATTTGGGACAGTCTGACGGAATCCACAGTGCACGCTCTTGATGTGCAAGCAGAATTCTCTTCGCTTCTGTGCAGAACATGTATCCTGAGCCTATTATGTGTATAAACAATGGCATATGTAATTACCTTTCTAGGGTGGCAATTATTCCTCAGAATCAACAAGCAGAGTTAAAGCATGTTCCCCTAGAAGACATTTGGGGATCAATTCTGGGTCAATTACATCAGGCTTTGATTTATCACATGGTGTCAGACTGTGTTTAAAAAAAGAAAGTTTAAAAAAAATGCATTATGAGGTAAAGGCTAAAGGTTCAACTCAAACTGGTTTGTTTCCAACTTTGCTTTCTCCCAATTGCTCTGCACTTCCCCCTTCCTCAATACAGCAATGTTTTCCTGGGTTTTATCTGTCAGAGAGTGTGTTGTTGGGGAAAATTAAATGCAATGAGTCTGGACACCATCCAGATTTGATATGACTCTCAACACACTCTTCATGCACACACCACAAGGCATTAGCGGTTTGTGCTAAGATGTACCTGAAGAACAGAGGGTGGAAGGGTTAGATCAGGCTTCAGAATAGAGCTATAGATGTGGATCCCTACGATTTAAGCAAACTACATTCTTCTGCAGTGGATGATGTCTGCTGCCCATAGATGGTATGAGGTTTCAACAAGATAATTGAGAAAATTCACATAAAGGACCTGCTCCCCATGAGTTCCTGTAGATGATGTGATAACTGTGCTACTAAAAGTCAAGTCAAAGAAGGAGAGGGGTGCTTCCCTTTGGAAGGGTGGTGATGACTGGGAGCAAGAAAGAGTGGAGTTTAAACAGCAAGGTTGAAATGTGACCCCAAAACACTCTTGATGAGGTACAGGGCGACTAGGCTGTATAAAAATTATTTGCTTTATTTGACTTTTTTCTCAGTATATTGACCATAAAGTACAAACCAATAAAGGTGCTATTTGCTGGGACCACACCCCCACCCCCCCATCTTTAATACATTCTTTAAAAAGCCATAATGAAAAAGGCTACTATACATTCCATGATCATATGTGTTCACTGATCCAGACCTAGTTTTCACCAACCTCTGGAATAAGTAGAAATTTGCAATGCAGACATTAACTCCCTAAAGGGGTCTCCAGCAGCAGGTACATGCACAGTTTGGCATAGCACAAGTTGATAACTAGGAATTCCTCATGACCAAGACTTTGGCAGTGAGACAATCCATCACCCTATTACGGGTCAGTCCTAGAACTGAAGTTACTAGTTAGATTAGAGCTGTTCTTTACTGAAGAATAAAGCAACAATGTTTTAAAATTAAAATAAATGGTTTAAGAATTTTCATCAAGTCACTTGTAAACAGTGAAGCGCCACACTCAAAGACCATGAGAAACACATCATATAGGGACAGCACCGTTTATTTGACAAGGTTCAAGCAACACTATTTATTTCTCAAACAGCACACAGTGTTATTGACAGTTCGTATCGGCAACTTAATTAGGAAGTCTGTTGATGATGTTTTAAAGGGAGTTGGCATATTTTCAATTACATGAACACTACTCAAGACAAAGATGGCCGTTGTTGGCTCATCCATATTGAAATAGGTCACAGACACAGCATACAATGTCCAGTGTCTCTAATATCTTAACACTGGCAAAGTTATGACTTATTCTCAGGTAAGATACAGATTTTTAGGAAAGTTGTATAGTGATTTAAGCTATAGGATACAACAGATAAATACTTTTAAAAATTGTTCAGCCAGATTTTCAAGATGCTTTGCCAGATGTTTGCTGCTCTCTCTCTGGTATTGGATCTCTGAGTCCAAACCCCCAAATTTTATCTGCATTTCTGTCTTCTTCTCACTGGTATCTCATGCAGAGTGGTAGCCTTGAGCACACAGGGAGTAGATGCCTGTAGAGAAAAGAGGTAACTCAGCGTGCAGCCTCCGGAGAGCAATATTGGTTTCCAGTAGACACCTTACACCTATAGGAAAGAGTAGAATTTAATTCAAATTGGCCCAAAGCATTATTCCTCTAAATAAAAGTTTGCTGAATATTTATAGAATAAATAAAATAGACTTTATTTCAGCACTGAAAAATAATAAAACAGTAAAAGATTAAAATGTCTTGAATTTCCAAGATTGTTTTGCTATTGTTGGGCTATGTTCTATTTTATTTCTCATTAAAGAAGTTTAAAATATTTACAGAATATGTTTTTCTATTTATTTGTTTCTTGTATTATAGAAAACTTTAATTATGGGCAGAAGAAAGAGCTATGCATCCTGAAACAAACTGCAGCTTCACTGAGGGCAGGCCCAGCGCCTTATATGCCTCCTCATTTTCTCTCCCATCTTTTTAAAGTAAATCCCACATAGCAAGCATTCAATTAACTTGAACGGCACTGGGTGTCTCAGTCCACATCAATTTGGAGGAGCTGCATTGATTAAGGAAGAGCTGAGATGGGGAGGCAAGTGAGGCATACCCTACAGGAGACTTCCTTTACGAAACTTTACTAATGAATGGCTGACCACTGGTGTTCTCAACCTCTTGATTTTTTTCCATTTTGCTGATTGTAACATGATGAGCCTCCAGTGGTTCTATTTCCAACCAAAATGGTATGAAGGTCGATTTGAAGTCTGTACTCTGTGGCTGTCTGACACAGTCCAGGAGGCAATACGTCTGTGAACAAAATAGGAACCAATTATTTATCCATTTCTTGCTGAGAAGAACATTCAGAAATGCCAAAGTTGGCCTTTTGCTGATCATTAAAATGAATGTAGCTCAACATTTCAAAATATAATAAGAATTATCTATGGTGGAAATACTGCTTAAATCTTTCTTCTCCTGCTTTAAACAATAATTCTCAATTCCATCCCAACCCCAGTGCAAATCCAAGCTTAATAAAATCAGAAATCCTACATCCCAAGCATTCCCTAACTGATAAGCATTCCAATATTGTCTATTACCCCTTGAGGTCTCCTTTCCAAACTTTTCACGAATAGTAAAGGCCCTGCTGGCTGTCTGCCATATTGTTCTGTGTAGATGGCTGAGAACTCACAACTGCCACCAGTAGAGAAGCCAGCGTTAATGGCATCATCAGGCAGGGGCACGTGTTCAACAAAGTTCTAACCCATCAGGCAAGCAGAGGCCACGTCTAGTCTGAATACTTGATGCATATCGATTGTCAGTTGCAGCAAGAACAGCCTCCTGAGAGCAGTCAGCAGGAGTCAGCAGGGGTTGCTATCACATCTCTTCACACACACACACCAATAACAGTATCTTGGACTAGGAAAGATTGATATCTTTTTCTCTCTTTTTTCCTTTATTGAAAATGGATTTTTTCCTACAATATATTCTGATTATAGTTTTCACTCTCTCAACTCCCCCCAGATCCTCCCCACCTTCCTCCTACCCAAATCCACATGTCTTTCTCTCTCTCTTCTTAGAAAACAAACAGGTATCCAAAAAATAAAATAAAAAAAAGAAAACTGAAATAGGACAAAATAAACAAACAAAAAAGAGCCAAAGAAAAAGCACAAGAAACACGTGTAGACTCAGAGATACACATGTTCATGCACACATAAATCCCATAAAAAACAGAAACTAACACTTATGCAAAGGACTTTAAAAAAAATCTATGTATTCCTGTGCTCTCTAAATAAGAGTCCAAAAAGCCACAATCAAGTTTAGCTTCAACCGAATTTTATTTACTAATTCACCTTATTTGGATCATTTTAAATAGACCAAAGAACTTATGTTCATCAAAACTTCTAAACTCTGTCAAAACTAAAAAATCTAAAGAAATAAAGGTCTTTAAGATTCATGTAACAAACATGCTATGTGACCTGAGAATCATTTTGGGTTCTACCATCTTGGTCTGTTTTATCAAACTTGTTACCAAAGCTTTGCACCTTTTAACTTGAAGTGTCTTTTCATTTCAACACTCTGCCCTCCTTGGTCTTGGCCTCTCCTCATAAGCCAGATTTGTGACAATCCTTCTTAGCCTAGGGGACCTCAGTTGCCATCTTTACTCCTGCCAAGAGGTCCTGCCCCACTATAGCTATAAGCTGGAGTCTTCACTTAAAAGACCCAGTACTGCTTCAACCTCCGAGCCGTCACCATCACTGCAGGCTGGGGAGAAGTCATCTCAGATCACCACATGCAGTGAGTGGAACTTCTATGGCCACAGAGTTACGGAATTGTTCCGAGTATGCAATGCTTTTCTTCCACCGTTAGGCAGGTTGGCTTATTTGTCAAAATGACTTCTGCCATCCCTAACGTTCCTCTTTCTAACAACACAACTGGGGTCCCAACAATCTTCTCTGGATTCTGTTCTATGAACTGAACTATAGATGGGATTCAGCTGTGTTAAGGTAGCCCACTACAATGATACCACCACTTCTAATTCCAACTCCCCTGCTACCTTCAGCATATTAGGCCCACCTCTTGCTAAGATGAACCTCCTTGGAAATGAATCCCTGACTGAATTCTCGGATGAGCACATTCTCTCGGGCCCCAAGGCTTCCACCAGGCAGAGCAAGGGTTGGCCCTGGCCATGACCGACCTAACTTTGCTCTGCTCCCATACATGGAAACCTATGCTCAGCTTAGATAAATTACACTGTTTTTACGATATGAATGCATAGAAACATTTATTCATCACTTGGTATTTTATTCTGACTTCACTCCATAAAATAGTAATGAAGCTAATATTGACTTTATTTTTATAAAAAAAACACTCTTGCACTGGCAGAGCTCAGTTGGTAAAGCAGTTACCTCACACTCACAGGGACCTCACTGTGAATGCCTAGAAGCCACAGACTAGTCCAGCCACAGTTGTACATGCCTGCAATCCCAGAGATGGGGGAACTTCACAAAACAGCTCCCCTAGTTGACTTGATGAAGTCCCAAGGCAATGACAGACTTTGTCTCCAACAAAGATGGGGGAGAGCTTAAAGACCAATGCCTGAGGCTGCCCTCCAACTTCTACATGCATATCATGTATGTGCACATCACATATATTTATGCACACAGAGGAACACATACATATACAAAGAACTCAAGAAACTAGACCATAAAAGGCTAATCAACCCAATTATAAAATGGGGCACTGAGCTGAACAGAGAATTCTCAACAGAAGAACTTCAAATGGCCAAAAGACACTTAAGGTCATGCTCAACTCCTTAGTGATCAGGGAAATGCAAATCAAGACAACTTTAAGATACCACCTTATACCTGTCAGAATGGCTAAAATAAAAAACACCAATGATAGCCTTTGCTGGAGAGGTTGTGGAGAAAGGGGTACACTCATCCATTGCTGGTGGGAATGCAAACTTGTGCAACCACTTTGGAAAGCAGTGTGGCGGTTTCTCAGGAAATTCGGGATCAACCTACCCCTGGACCCAGCAATACCACTCTTGGGAATATACCCAAGAGATGCCCTATCATACAACAAAAGTATATGTTCAACTATGTTCATAGCAGCATTGTTTGTAATAGCCAGAACCTGGAAACAACCTAGATGCCCTTCAATGGAAGAATGGATGAAGAAAGTATGGAATATATACATTTTAGAGTACTACTCGGCAGTAAAAAACAAGGACTTCTTGAATTTTGCATGCAAATGGATGGAAATAGAAAACACTATCCTGAGTGAGGTAAGCCAGACCCAAAAAGAGGAACATGGGATGTACTCACTCATATTTGGTTTCTAGCCATAAACAAAAGACATTGAGCCTATAATTAGTGATCCTAGAGAAGCTAAATAAGAAGGAGAACCCAAAGAAAAACATATAGGCATCCTCCTGAATATTAACCTGCATCAGGCGAGGAAATGAGACAGAGACCCACATTGGATCACCGGACAGAAATCTCAAGGTCCAAATCAGGAGCAGAAGGAGAGAGAGCACGAGCAAGGAACTCAGGACCGCGAGGGGTGCACCCACACACTGAGACAATGGGAATGTTCTATCGGGAACTCACCAAGGTCAGCTGGCCTGGGTCTGAAAAAGCATGGGATAAAACCAGACTCTCTGAACATAGCAGACAGTGAGGACTACTGAGAACCCAAGAACAATGGCAATGGGTTTCTGATCCTACTGCACATACTGGCTTTGGGGGAGCCTAGGCAGTTTGGATGTTCACTTACTAGACCTGGATGGAGGTGGGTGGTCCTTGGACTTCCCACAGGGCAGGGAACCCTGATTGCTCTTTGGGCTGAGGAGGGAGAGGGACTTGATTGAGGGAGGGGGAGGGAAATGGGAGGCGGTGGCGGGGAAGAGACAGAAATCTTTAATAAATAAATAAATTGAATTAAATAAAAACAGAACAATAAGTGAAGAATCTGACGTGGATCCCTGTGCTCTAACTTCTACCCGGGTCCTGAGATTATTCACTCTCGTGTTCTATTCTACGGCACTGAGACAGATCCTCAGACCTTTACAATTCTCAGGATCTCTATTCACAGCATTTTTCCCGAAGTTTTTTACCCTTTGGCACTCCACTTATAACCTAACAAGCTCACTGGAAACACGTCTAAGCTAATCCATCCCTTATTTGGATCCCTCTGGAATCTGCACAAAGCAGCTGACTCCTCGTTTCTCACTATCTAGTATGTCAACTCCCTGGATAGACATTAGTTCTCTGAGAACTGAGAGAAAAGTCATTTTGTGTTCTTGGTGCTGACCTCTAGAAGCAGGAGATCAAAGTTCCACCCCATCTTCTCACTCCTCCCAGCCTCAACTAGCGTGCCTCTGCGAATTAAAAGACATGGTGTCCCTGAATCAAATACTGACCCAATAAAGCCTCCGTAAGCAGATGAAGCATGGGAATAGAGAGGCAAAAGATTCAAGCCTTTAGTGCTGTGGCCTGTAGTCTCTATGATTCTGTTTCTGTCGATCTCTTCAGATGGTTTGTTTCTACTTCCATGTAGCCAGTGTGATAAACTCAGGACTGCCTACCACTTAGGACAGACACCACCCCACACACTGTGGTATTCACCGCCCTTCTCCCAGATAAGATCTGGGATAGACCAAAAATCTAGGGTGTGGAGAAAGACCCAGAAAAGAGGGACCCCGGAGACCTAGATGTGTACAAACATGCTGTCAGCAGCTGCAAATGATGCCGACACTTCTGGGTTGGAGCAGGGTGCCGGGTCCAAGGAATCTGAAGAGACACACAAGAGGACTCCCCTGTGTTTATCTCTTCCAAGTTCCTGTGGCCTTAAGAAACATGTTTCCAAGGATCAGAGGGTCCGTCTCAATTCAACTAATATCAATCATCATTTTAATAAGTACATATTAGTTGTTTTTTTCTGTGGTAAATAGTAAATATCTGAACTTTATGAGAATATACCAAGGATTCAGAAAAGCTAGAATTCTGGACCACAGCTGTCCACAGCTCACATGCTGAATGTCACTCAGAACCTTGGAGAAATGTTTTCTTCTATGAAGCCAGTCCTGGAAGTGCACATTTTTGACAACATAAATCTTTAAGTCTGAGATCTTTTGGGGAGTGTGGATGTAAGCAAGACAAATCCTGGGGGCTTTTGCGAGCCTTCCTGCCAAAGGGGAAAGCCAGTGGACTTGGTGAGCACACATTTGCATCAGCACTTGCAGATGGCCAGAATTTGCTGTAGAATCATGTAATATTCATGACATTCCACATATTTTGAATATTTCAATATATCATACACATACTACATACATATATACATAACCTTGATAATATATGACTTAAAAAGAAATGGAGAGTGAATCCAGGCATATCATAAAGTCATAAGATCCTTTGTTATATGGACATATCTATGAACAGAACCTTCACTTTGAAACAATGCCTTTTTAACAAGGATGACAGAAATTGCTAATTGTTCCCTTTCCCCTCACATGTTAAGAGGTACATGGCTATAAAGGTGACATTAGATCTTTCTGACACCAGGTACTGTAAATAGACAGCAGAAGTACAGTTTCTTGAGAATGCTCTTTGAGGGAAGACTAATAACTTTAGACATATTAGTGAGGCAATATTCAGGTATAGCAAAGGAATAAAGATACATTTTCTATGATTTCCTTATATAACAGTTGAAACGTAGGTAGTCCTGGGAAGATGCAGTATCCCCTTATGTTGGGGTGCCCCTTCTTTCGGTGCTGGGGCTTCTTAAGCAACATGCAAGTCAGGCTACTCTGAAAACCACAGCACTACAGTTTCAGTTTGAACTTTAGGGCCATACAACTTTGAACAAATGGCTTAAACACTATAGAGTGGTTTCTTCTTTGTTTGTCTTACTATATCTACTTCATAGGATGATTGTTGGCAATGTAAAACTACATTTTGTTGTTGTCCTTAGTATATCCCCAGCTTCTGATGCAAGGCTTGCTTACATACAGGAAATACTCAATGAATAACCATCATAACTGAACTCTCAGGTGTGTCCAGTCTAGGCAAATAATGCCATAATTAAACAGCCATTCCAACAGACATATCATGTGATACAGAAGTAACATGTTATATGCTCCAGGGATCTCATGTTTGCCTCATGTCAATAACATGACCTGCCAAAATATTTATTTTTCTGACTCATGAGTTTATATATTAGGTAACTCAAGTTAAACCACTGATTGTCAACTTAATGAACTAAAGACATTTAAAATATGCATTAATTATTTATTTATCTGTTTATTTATTTTATGTGAATGTCTATACATGAGTTTATGTATGTGCATCCTATACATCCAGGTGCTTGCAGATTCCTTGGAACTGTTGTTGTAGGAAGTTGTCAGCAGCCCAGTGTGTGTAGTGGAACCCGAACGTGGATCCTCTGGAAGAGTAGCAGATACTTTTAATCATCAAATCATCTTTCCTTTCCGTGACAACCTTTTAATGATCTACTTAACTTTGTCAGTCCTAGAAACCAAAGGCACGTAGCCACAATCCTGCCCCTATTTTTTCCTACAAGTTATCATTACCAGTTTCTGTTGTTCATGCATAATGCATAAAACCTGTTTTTTATAAAGTGTTTATGGCTGTGAATTTGTATTGCCATGGTACAGAATCTCAAGTAACAATTCTTCTGGCATTGCAAAGAAAGTTGGCATCTTATGAATCTACAAAAATAGCATGGATGAGAATTTTCAGTAAAACCCATTTCTCTCCTATTGAAGAGCTCTTAATAAGCATACATGTCTGACTGCTGCCATTTTACTGTCAGTGATCCCCACTAACCAGGACCAGAGTAATTCTGTCAAGTCTGTTGAGGTGATGGATCCTGCAACGTATGTAAGCCTGTCAGTGGAGGAAGGATAGATCATAGTCTCTATGCAGCACAAAGCAATGTTATAATCTCAGCATGGACTGCTTTTCTCTCCAAATGAATGTTATAACGCTAGTGGCCGATCCAGACTTTTGACCACTCATGTACAAAGTTCTATTTCTTTCTAACTAATATAAAGTCCTTTGGTTAAAAGACACAAAGATTACACAAACTTAATTGTGCAGTAATTTTTATCTAGCAGTGTTTGTGTGGAGGAAATTCATCCTCAGAGGTGGGGCTGGAGCTATAATAAAGATTTTTGACTCTTTCCTCTCTCTGAAGCTGTCTCCTGTCCTCTCTCTCCTCTCTTTGTCTATCATGTGGCAAAGAAGCAAAAAGATCTCTATCAGTTATACTTGGAGCCCAGTGTCCTCACCAGGTTGTGAATCAAGTAAGTAATCTTCATTTTTCTTCCTATCCTCCATCACAGTTTTTAGAGTTTTACCCCCAGCCTATAGCAGACCACTTGCAAGTACCTGTCCTCCCACTCCTGGGGACTCTTCTGAACCTGAGTGAGTGATTTTTCTCAGTCCACATCTGACAGTCAGTCCTCATTCCTTTCTGTCAGACTCTAATGCCCAGAAACACTTTCTACCCAGGGTCCCTAGTGGCCACATCTGGCAGGGACTCTGAAACACTCCCTAACATGCAAAACACAGCTATACACTTTCTTAAGATTCAGAGGAGTGACCAAAAACAAAAGAATGAAACACACACCCTAAAAAGACAATACCAGATATCAACACCTAGAATCACAATCATCCAAATTCTTGATGCATAGACACCAGCACAAAAGTAACAGCCAAGATAATATGCCTCCCTCAGAAACCAGTAATTCCAATACTATAGTCCAAGAGAAATGCAATATAGCTGAAGTAGAAAACAAGAACTTAAAGAAGACTATTATGAATATGTTCAAGGACCTCAAAGATAATAGTAGTAAAGACCTTAAAGAAATCTGTGAAAATACAACAGTGCAATGAAATAAGTTGGGGAATAATCTTGAACGCATTGGCACTTTCAGAACAGGACACCAAGCAGCACAGGCACTAAGAACAACAATTAATAAATGGGATCTCATAAAAATGAAGTTTCTGCATGCAGCAAAGGGCTTTTTGTCCATCATTTGGACAAAGTGGCAACCTTCAGAATTAAAAAAAAAGCTGTTTACCAATTACATATTTGATCAAGGGCTAATATTTAATTTATATAAAGAACTAAAAAAATCAGTTGATGGTTTTTCAGGAAGCTAGAAATAGATCCACTTTAAGATCTAGCTATATTCTTGGTTATATACCCAAAAGGACTCTCCAATCCACTAAAGAGACACTTGACCAACCATATCAGCTTTCAACAGGTGTGCTGCAATTTGTATAACCAGAGAGGTTGGGAATAGCATAAGAGATTGGGTGGGAGGAGGATTTCCCAAGGAAGTTATGGGAAGACAAGGAAGGGTGAGATGAGAGGATTAAATGAAGAAGGGGAAGAAAGAGGGGACTAAGGGAGGGAATACACATAGGGACACCTAACACTAAAGTACCATTTGAGCCATCATGTGGTAATCTAGTGCAGTAGAAACTTCTTAAAATATAAACATATGAATGAAATCTAAATGGAACTACCAAACAACAGAGAGCTCTAACTAGTCTTTTCTTACCACCAAATGGAGCGTCCAGGGTCAGGAATGGATTATATCTAATAAAGCTGATTGCCAAAGCCCCGTGGAAACCCCCAAACATATTGCCATGGATTTGGGTTGCTCTCCACAAACTGATGGTAAGGCCCTGTTGCTGAAGACATCTACATAATTCACTGACTATGGAGAAGTAGAGCCAGAGCCTAACTAGAGATCTCCCCTCCCCCATCCCTGCCTCCGACTGACTAGTGTTGGCAGTAGTGGAAGGAGAAAAGCAAACACCAACATAATCACAAACACGTTGATCTACAGTGTTGACCTGCCCATAGGATACACTGGTTCAATAGTGGCCCGAAAGTTATAGGAGTTACCGACCACTATCGGCTTGGAGCTAAGGCCAACTCCACTCCATGAGACGGAACCCGCACATAATACTTCTCCTGTGGCCATGAACCTGAAACTGCACAGGTGTGCCTAGGGAGAAACAGTATACCAGTATTCTGCCTAAATTGGTATAACATTAAAATAACTCCTAACAACATTCTACTATACCTATAGATCAGTATCTAACTGTCATCATCAGAGAAGCTTCGTTCTGAAGTAGATGGAAACCAATACAGAACCCCACAAATGTACAGTGTATAAATAGTTAGAGATTATGGAACACTCAGGTCTAAATGGGAAGTCTTTGTCAAACCCTTCCCTCAAAAAGATTGTTAAACTGGTGGGGATAGAAGACACCAAGGAAACATGCCTTATAGATGTAACAGGACAGAAGCACATACGATCTTGCAGGGACTGCAGCAGCACACACAGGGTGTGCACAGGTCCAGGCCAGATGGGGTGGCAATAACAAAGAAGGGAACTAGACATAAGACCTCATTTCTAACAAAGAAGTGCTTTCAAATTGGTAACTGCTCCCAAAGAAAAGTCGGTTTTCTCTAGCGTAGTCTTACAGAGTATAAAAATCACATATAAGCGGAGATCCCATGCCGAGAAGTAGATGACCAACACAATGTAAACTCAATGGTACTTTTGGAGATGTTTTATCTCATAATACTTAGCTTGGACTTCTTTTTAACCTTAGTGATCTTTTGTTTATATATTATTACTTCTGATCGTGTGTTTTTATGGGTTCTCTGTCAGTGTGTGTGTGCTTGTGTGCATGTGTGTGTATGTGTTTCTCATATATTTTCTTTCTTTTCTTTTTGTTTTATTCTAGTTTGACTGATTTATTTTACTTGTCTGTTTGTTTTCTAAAGAGAGAGAAGAAGATGTGAAGATGGATAGATACCTGGTGAGGTAGAGAGGAACTGGGAGGAGATAGGGGAGAGAAACTATAAATAGAATTATCACATGGTAAAATTATTTTCAATAAAAAAGAACAAAAAATTAATTAACTAAAAAAATAATCACATGCTAGCATCTGGATGTCAAACTTTAAAGCTTTTTTTTTCTTTTCGCTTGTCTTTATTGGCAGATCAAACAAACTTTAAAGCTTTAATGATGGTTAAATTTCTGTCCCTTGTAAATTATCCAGTCTCAAGCACCATAAACAGAATAAAATGGGTTTGACTTTTTATCTTTATAAATTAGAAATCAAGTTGAGAGTTGATCAGTAGTGACTTGCTTGAGATATATAACTTCTTCTAAAACTGTATTTTAACTTAGTGCATAGTTCTGCTTGCTACAACTATGGCTTTCTTTTCCTCGGTAAGAAGAATATTAACAGTAAAGCACAAACTCAGGTGAAATTACTAAACTCCTACTTAGTCAAACTGGGAAGTATTTGAAACAACTTACCACTTATTCTAGGAAGACAATAATTACCTGACCCTCATGAAATAACATCTTCATTTCGGGCACTTTCTATGTATTAAAGAAATGCTTCAGAGGCACCTCATAAAACAGGTAACTATCTCTACTTTAGAGATCAGGAAATGCCTGGAGAAGCTGAGGTCATATGGCTGGTGAGGACCCAGACTTTGCACTCTGCCTTCCTGCCCCACTACCTCATTACGTCTCTTACAAAGGCCTTTCACTAAAGGGCCTAAGAGTCAGCTTTTTATAGCAATGGTGCCATCCCCCTGCAGTTTTATTTGTACTATTTATTAGCCCAGCAAAGCTTTAGTTCAGACACAATGCAAAAGTAAACTTTAACCCAAGCCCTGCCCTCATTTTCATAAATTCTAATTTTAGTGAGGTCCATGTTAATGGCTTTTACTGTATATGGAAAAGAGTTTAATAGTCACTTAGCCCTGCTCTATCTCCATTAGCCAATCTAAAAAGCCACACAAAGGTAAAGGAAGGAAGAGCAGTGACCTCAAAACTATAACAGATAAGGAGTGCCTGTAATTTATACTTCGGCAAAAAGTCAGAATAAAATGATCAATCCATAACAACAAACTCAAGCCTACACATTTAAGTGTTCTATTTATCAATTAGAGAAAATTAACCTTATCAGATGCTCATATTAAGGATTATGCCCATAGTGAATCAGCAATAATAATTAAAAGTCCATTTCAAATCTCTTTGGTGTGCAGTGAGATGGTTTAACACAGCCAGACTGCTTGATCCTTTCCATGGTGTTGTATAAATGAGCATATCACATGATCAGTCCTGCCTGTTTAACATGGCTGTATCTGCTACTCCTGCTGCCCTTGCTTCTAGTTGCAGACACGTTTCCATATGTATACCCTGAGTGGAAAAGTACACAGGATGTGCAGATAGCCCCTCAAGCACATGTCTGCAGCCCTGGCCAAACTGATCCTACAAATAGATCCATGATATAAAAGTCTTTGCCACAGTGGTAAATATTCTAAATTAATCGCACATACCTTTGGAATAGGGCACTTTTAGAATTCAAAATTCCACAGTTTTGTGAAGCTACACCAAGTTTCGTCTTTTCTTGAGGATACCTTTTGTAGAGCCTCTCTGCAAAGAAGCAGGCTTGGGACACTGCAAAGCAATTCCAGAGAAGGGCGGCCTTCCTTGTCTTAACAAGCTTGAGACAGAAGATGGAGTGAGATCACCTGGAATCAGACAGGGTTCTCAACAGGGCCTTGGCTTCCTGGTATTACACATCAGTTTCCCTGGTCAGTTGGCTAAGGACTATTATATCAGCAGCAGTTTAGCTGTTCTGGACATGTGTACTAAATTAATCCCCCATACCTACTTTATATAAAGAATAATTTTTCCCAGTATATAGTGTACAGTATTCTAACCACCTAAGATTTCTACAGTTTGATAATCTCTTGTCTTCTTTTGCATGGTTGTCTTAGCAAACAGGCACACCACTTCTAGCTCACCTGGCCAGCTTCACAACTACCACAGCCTGTTAGAGCACTCTTTGGTCTCAGGTGTTGTAGATAAAGAAGGAGAAGTTTTATCTCTGGGTTTTTCAAAGTCAGGGCAAAAAGAGAAGATCCTTCCAGTGAAGCAGTTCAAACCTGTGAGATCTCAGAACCCTTTCCAAGCTATGAGCTCCTGCTGGTCAATTAAGCAATTAATTGATTAATTAATTAAGAAATTGAGTCTTATGTGAGATAATAGAAATTCCATTTAGAAGAGTCTAATAACAGAAATTAGCAAAAATAAAAGTGCTACCATGTTCACTGCAGTAAAACTTAAGAGATAATATATAAAATGAAATAGATAGGACTCTAGAATGTAACCTTTATTGCTGACTGAAGCCAGTGCAAGAGGTGGGTTAGCTGGAAAGCCGAAACCCACCTGCATTACAAACTACCTAACTGAGCCATCTTGGTAAGATGGGCAGTGTGGGCCCCTATCCTTAGAGATAATGTGTGGTTTTCCTTGGTAGGAAAGGAAGCCGGACTCCATGGAAAAAGCGTGACTTTACTTGAGCTGGCCCAGGCAGCCATCACAAATTTTCCAAATGGCTTAGCTACTCCCTTCTGTGGCAGAGTCAAGGCAGCTACATCCAGGCTGCACAGCGTTAAAGAGCCTTTTCTTGTTTACAAAGAGGCCAGCAACACTGCAAAAATGAAAAATGAAGAGACCGAATGGATTGCAGCAAAAGCCTGAAGGCCCTGGGAAGCACTGACACTAAGTGTGGGGCCTTCACGTGGCGAGTGAGCAGCAGCAGCTCAGGAGAGCTGAGCTCATAGCGGGCAACGGTTTAGTGGAAAGACGGTGAGAGCTAAGGCTTCATCTAGAACACGGAATCGTGCAAAACTTAGCAGAAACCAGGCCTACTTTCAAATGTTTTTTTTTTTTTTTTCGAAATTTAAAACTTAAGAAATGCCGTGACTTGGTATGTACAAGACAGATTAGTATGCGTGTATGTGTGCATGTATCATTCAACCTCGTGTGTCTGTGTCGGTTCCCATACTCCTTTGTCCCAGGCACTCCGGAGAACAGTGTTTTTCCTAAAGAAGAGTGCTTTAAGCTTGACTGGCCTTCTGTACTATTTTGTTCTGGCTACCATTATACCACATTCCCCAAGTCACAATGCAACAGAAAGTAAAATCCAAGCGACCAAATAAATTGGAGGAGAGATTTATGCTCTAAAAATCTGGCTCCGGACTTTTGTCTGACAGTGACTAACTTCTCACTGGAAAGGCTTCTGGGGAAAGTTCCCACTGATCCGTTTCAGTGCCAGGGTTTCAGGGGGCGCGGAAGTCCTAGAAAGGCAGACAAGGCTCCTTCTGCTGAACAGATCTGCCTGGAGTTAAAAGAACTTGAAACGCTCCCCGCCTATCAACCGCCCCCGAAGTTTTATCCTTTATCAGATTTTAAAGTTACTCCAAGCCTCCTTGTGGTTCCAAGTTCCTCTGCCGGGTTAGCTTCACAGGGCTGCCCTCTCCTCACAGCGTTTGACGTCATCTGGGCTTTGCAAACTGTGTGTTTCAGCCCTTGCTCAGGCTTCCCAGCTGCTATTAAAGTTATACTGCATTCGGTTAAGTGTGGAGGCTGGCACCAGAGAGGATCCATAATGGTGATTATCATGCAAATCAGCCTCCCGCAAGTCAGGCTCCTCCGTGGAGGCCTTGCAGCTTGGCTTCCCCCGGTGCCGCCCCATTGTCCCCAGGATAAAGCTAACCGCTTGGCTGCTGACATAGGACCGCACCGACCGAGATGGGTTCTCCTGACAGAGATTAGTGGGCAGCGATGAATCTTTCACTTGGGGTAGAAATATGATTTTATTTAAGAAAATAACCATCCATAATTGGGCTTCTGTCGCTTTAAATTTTAATGGGGAGAGTACTGTGGAGGCTGTGGAACTTTAAATTACGGCTTTCAGAAGCGTCTCACTGAATCTTTCAATTATTCTCTGTAAGTACTTTCTCAAAGCATGTGCCACCATGACATTGATATCACAATTCAAATCTAAATTCAAAACTGACTGCAAGGCTATGAGCTATGTGCTGGCGTGCAGGCTGACTCGTTTTATCTCTGAACATCTGACGAGGCGAATCTAGAGGCGCTCTCCCAGAGCCCAGCCAGCTGTTTGCCAAATATTCAAATACCCTGGCATGCAGGAGAGCTGTTCACATTTCCCCACATCAAAATTAACGACGACCCCCTATTTCCCCATTAGTCTCTGCTCACCTACATCCTTTCTCGCAGGCCCGCCTGCCTCACTCTGCTAAGTGCAGTACGATGCTTGCTCACCTCTAGATTCCTGACTCCAGCAGTGGGCCCAGTGTGTGCGGCGGGATGTCAGCCAGTTCAGACAAAACCACGGGGAGCAGTTTCTAGCCTGTGTTTCCTTGAAGTGGATCTGAAAGGGTGGTGGGCCGATACTTGCTGCAGTCTGAGTATAAAGACAGGGAGTACATGGCTCTCCTTAAAATGCATCATTAAGCTGTAGCAGAAAATGGGCCTGGAAAGACCAGAGCTGAGCAAAGCGGAAGGCTTTCCTTTCTTCTACTTCGGTGTCTTAACTTCCTTTTTACATACCCATTTTCTTTCATTTTCGTTCATCGTTTTAGTATCTGCATATTAAAGCAAACCAACAAAATGAATCCATTTAATTATTTATAGATCTAATTGTAGACTTTCAATTATTCCAAAATGTGTCCCTGACCTCAGCCTATGCAATTCCATGTTTACAACTGTAAACAACAAAATCCAGCTGCCCTCTTGAGTTCAACCAAAGACACTCCATCTCCTCCCTCACATGTTAAAGGTCCCGAAGCAATTTTCCTCAGCGAGCCTCCCTAGCGACAGCTGGGAGGATAGTGCAGATTTTAAAGCATGCTGCACTTGGGGGGGGGAGGGTTAGAGCAGAGCCGGACCAAGGTGCCATTGATACCCTACAATGGCCTCCACCCTTATGGCTGCTTACATTCCCTGAAACTGGACATCAAATCCAGGTGGAAATGGGACGGGCCCTTTTTTTATTCCTTCTTGGAAAGCAACTTCTTGACGTGTTCATTTCCTGTAATGTGTTTATACTCGGACAGAAGCAGTGCAGCAGGAATGCTTTCAGGGCATATCGAGGGGGAAGTAAGAGCCACAAATGCCAGATGTCAAATGAGCCAACTTGTGCTACAGAGAATTCTCCTCCGTGCAAGATACAAGGGACATCCATATATGTCTGAGGAGAATTCCTGAGATGGTGCCTTTTCTTAGCTTATGGATAACCAGGTAGGAAGTCATTGATTTTAAAAAATCATATTGACAACAAAAGAAGTGGCACATAAAAGCATAAAAATTAGCTGAGAACCAGAAAGACTGACGGGATTCCAATTCTGTCAGGGATACCAACATTTCCTGCGTGTCTTCTCACTCAGACCAGGCTAGCACACAAAGGTGATTTCGAAAATACTAATCATGGAGAGAAAGAAAAGTTGTTAAGACTTCATTGTTTTCCAAGACCCAAGTGCTAGGGTTACAATTCTTCTGTGTTTGGATAGTTAAGGCTGGAAGTGTTTCCAACACAGAAATTGTTTACTCAGACCTGTGCAGTGCTCTTGTCTGCTATGTAGTAGATCTCAATGAGCCAGCTTTGGCTGAGCAATGGTCCTCACACGGCAGGATTTCTGTGCAGACAGCAGGGCTCTCACCTAAAGGTTTTCTGCCTTGCTAAGGTTCCTTTCCCCTCTACAGCTCCTCCCAGAAAAAATCTACCTATCAGACTTTGTTCTTTGTTTGTTTGTTGTTTTTTGTTAATTCCTCTTCCTTATTTCTACCCTCATTGAACTCTAAATCAAAACAGGGTAAGAGGAAACATCAGAATCACCTGGAGGAAACTGCTTGACCCTCCATTTCAGTTGGGGAAGTATTAATACATTTCCACTCACTCAGCATTTCTGATTGGAAGGAACCATCTTTCTTCAGAGATGGGGAAAGAGAGCTGAAGATCTTTGTACTGACTTCCTCTAGCCGATACCTCTTGTGCCTAAGACTTACCTACCTGTATATGGATGACTTCAAAAATAATATTTGTTGAAATCAGCTAGCCATGTGGGCGGCCGGGTGCGGAAGACGCAGCTCTGCTGCTCTTATTTCAACAAATATTTGAACCCAGACCCACATATCCAAATGCCTGTTTACAGATGGCCTACTATCTCAGACTCAACGAACAAAACATCAAAACCATCATGCTTACTTTTACCTTTTTTTCATTTTCTAAACAAGACCTGTGTCCACTCCGTGGCCTCTGCCAGTGGAGCTGGCTGTCTCCACTGTATTTCTAAGTCTCCTGCTCCTTAACACTCCCCATTCCCACCCCACATCTATCAAATCTGTCACCACATCCTTTTCCTTCTTCCTCAGGGATACATCTTAAATCTCTTCACCTACGACATACCATGTCCCACCTGAGACTCTAGAGTAGTTTTCACTTGAAGCCTATTGTCCACACGCATGTGACTTATCCAAGAATACACCACTCATAATATACAAGACTATTTTCATAACAAACAGATCAGCTTTAAAATATTTATATATGTAATAGGTTTAGGAAAACAGTTTAGAAAAACATCTAAGTGATGCCAAGTTAACATTAAATTTCCTTTCAAAATAAATCTAAGTATAAAAATTATACAATTTGAAGAAAAATCTTTTAGTATGAGGATGTTTCTTAAGAAAACAGAAGTAGTATATGACTCAGTGAAGTTTGTGGAGCTTGGTATTACAAAACATATCCAAACTCCTCAAAACGACAATGGAATTCTTCACATCCTCCTGTTGTCTGCCACCCCCTTCCCACATTCCTGTCACTGACACATACCATCTATGTATAGCTTCCTATATAAGAAGGACACCAAACCTACATGTTAAAATGACATTTCATTTAATTCGAAATTCTGTAGATGAGCTAGGTCGTTCCTTCTGGATGAATGGCTGATTCTTCCTGGATTCCCCCACTGTTCCTGACACAAGAGTGGCTCACAGGCTAACTAGGTGACTCATCATATGTTGAGTTTCTAAGTCTGGGAGCAGGGCCTCAGGTCCCTCTGGGTGGCAAATCATCCCCCTCCCCCGGCTCCTTCCAAAGGTACCCTCAGAGTTCCCATCACAGAACCACCAAATTACAAGTGCTCTTTCATTCTTGATTATTTCATATTTGCTAACTTGGATTGACAAAAACATGTCACAAGATCAACTCAGTCCAGCAATGGGAAGATTGACTGCCTCATAATAGAAGGATCTCTCATGTGACACTTCTGAAGACCCAAGATTGCTAGTCTGCCACTCATATCCCAAGTTTCTCCCGTAAACAATCCAGGCGCATTCACATGCTTGTTCATGCTCTTCGCTTTCTGAACTGAACTCCTTTGCCTTCTGAAAAACTAGTTTTCTTGGTCATGTTTTATTAAATATAGTGTGTTGGAAAGTCCAGTTTTAACCTTCATCATGACACAGCTATCTTTAGCACTATTTTGCTACCTCTCCAGAACTCATTTCTTTTTGTTTATATGTTAGTATTATTACTTATTTTTCAAATTCTCACATTGTTTGAAAGTTTCCTATACTTATATAACACATGTTACTCGTTTCGTGCCCTATCTCTTTCACACCCCTTGTCTTCCCACAAGAACCCCTCTTCTCAACAAGTGGCCCTCCTGATGCCTCTTGCATTTCAAGGTTCTGACATCTTCATTCAAAGAAAAAAAATCAATCTCTTTCTCATATGCTCCCTTGATCTGTTGTGAATACCTCTATTTTATCATTTGGGGAATTGTAGTATAATTACTTATTGTGAACCTAAAAAGACTATCTTTGTTCCACACCAAGCATTCAATAAATATTCTGTAAGTTAAATTTAATTGAAAAGTTCAAAACAAAAAGAAAAGCCTCCCTGAAACAAACCTAGACCACAAGATTGAAGGTGCAACCACACAAGAGCAGCCTCGTGAACGGAGAGAACTGATGGGATCCATTTCAACTCATTTGAAGGGCACCGGGCAGAGATAAGCTTTAAGTCCAGAGCATTTTCCTGCAGGACTGGCATAGCCTGAACTTCCAGCACATATTTTTACAAGATCTGAAATGTCCTTGTATAGTTCTGAAGTCACTAGGACTCAAAGTGTAGCTACCTGCATGCCCTGACCATTTACCTAACAAATTTCTTAACCTCATTCTGGTCACTGATACAGAGCAGTTTCTGTGATAATGACATATAGAATATACCTAGCACTGTGTGTGCCATATCCTCATTCTGGTCACTGATACAGAGCAGTTTCTGTGATAATGACATATAGAATATACCTAGCACTGTGTGTGCCATATCCTCATTCTGGTCACTGATACAGAGCAGTTTCTGTGATAATGACATATAGAATATACCTAGCACTGTGTGTGCCATATCCCTAGCATGCAGCAAACCCGAGTCCCATGTAGAAAGGGAACAGAGACCTCAAGCCTTTTTTCCCATCTGATAAGAGCAGAGAAGGAGAAGAAGAGTGGGAAGGTAAAGCAGTGTGAGCAGGTAGATAACGCCACCATTGTGCTGAGAGTCAGGCCTGGGCCTGTGGATTAGATACCAGCTTCCAAAGACCCTCCCATTCTGAGGCTTTCAGTGGCTATTTCTAATAGCATAGGACTTGGGAAACTGCATAATTTTGCTAAGTATCAATGAGTATAAAATCAATTATTTATACTTGAACTTATGCAAGATTACTGGGGAGTTAGTTTCAAAATAAGGTTAAAGCATTGATCTTTTTAATAACAAAATCTTACTTTTATCTCTCCTGAATGTAAGTGGAAATAAATTTGACAAGCAAGATTATTTCTTCATACATAAGAAAATATTATTGAGAAAAATGAGTAGGTGCTAGACACGATAGTTCATGAATGCAATTCCTGAACTTGGTAAGCTAAGACAGAAGGGATGAACAACTCATGGCCAACCTATGCTACACAGTGAGTTCAAGTTCAGATGTGTCACTCAGTGGTAGAATTTTTGCCTAATATACATGAGGTCCTGCGTCTCCAGTACCAAAAGAAGAAAGAAGGAACGGGTAAGGAAAGCAGCTGAGCCAAAGGCTTTCCAAGCAAATGAGTGGGAATATTGTTGTTCATAAAAATTCACCAAAAGATTAAAAACACTATATGGTGACTTTAAAAGGAATTGTTGCCATGAATTTTTTATAATATTTTAATTTATCTGTGAGATTAATGGTGCTTTGTTTAAAAAGCAATCCAAAAAGAAAATTGATATTTCTTTTCATTTTGAGGATTTTCAGATAATAATAAATAAAAAAGACAAAAGATAGGAACATGTCAGACATGCCTTTCCTGTCCTTTATTTCCCAGGTTTTTTTCTTTGTGTCTCTGTCTGTCTGTCTATCTCACCCTATACACATGTGTGCATCATGTCAGGTTCTATTACACACACATACACAAGCCTCATATTTTTTTAGCCAAAAAGTATACCTGATTCTAAAGAGCCACTCCTTCATCCATTAACCACTATATAGTGGTCCCTAATTTCTATTTTTATTATGTATCTGAAATGGCTAGAAAAAACTATTGGTTTTTGTTAATGAGTATTCTGTTGGCATGGGTTCAGATGAGAATGTGTCTTTTATGGGAAGAGTTGCCCTAGCCATAGTGCCCTGTACATCTATTAAAATATGCATAATAGAATAGTTTTGTTTTCCTCATTTTAAAAACTCTGGTCAGAATGGAATCAAATCAAAGATCCGGATATTAATCCACACACCTTTGAACACCTGATTCTTTATAAAGAAGCTAAAATTATACAATGGAAAAAAAGAAGGTATCTTCAGTAAATGGTGCTGGCATAACTAGATGTCAACATGCAGAAGAATGAAAATACATCCATATCTATCCCTATGTACAAAACTCAAGTCCAAATGGATTAAAGACCTGATAGAAAAGAAAGTGGTAAGCAGCCTTCAATGCATGGGCACAGGAGACCACTTCATAAATATAACCCCAGTAGCACAGACACTGAGGGCTACAATAAATAAATGGGACCTCCTGAAACTGAGAAGCTTATGTAAAGCAAAGAACACAGTCAATAAGACAAAAAGACAGCCTACTGAATGGGAAAAGATCTTCACCAACCTCACATCAGACAAAGGATTGATCTCCAAAATGTATAAAGAACTCAAGAAATCAGACATCAAAATTCTAAATAACCCAATTAAAATGGGATACATAAAAATCAATTTAAAAATGGGGTACAAAACTAAACAGAATTCTTAACAGAAAAATCTCAAATGGCCAAAAGATACCTAAGGAAATGTTCAACATCTTTAGCCTTCAGGGAAATGCAAAACAAAACAACTCTAAGATACCATCTTACACCTGTCAGAATGAGTAAGATCAAAAACTCCAATGATAGCTTATGCTGGAGAGAATGTCACTCATTCATTGCTGGTGGGAATGCAAACTGGTACAACCACTTTGGAAATCAGTATGGTGATTTCTCAGAAAATTGGGAATCAACCTACCTCAGGATCCAGCAATACCACTCCTGGGCATATACCCAAAAGATCATACTACAAAGGCATTTGTTCAACTATGTTCACAGCAGCATTATTTGTAATAGCCAGAAGCTAGAAACAACCTAGATGCCTTCCCTCAGCCAAAGAATGAATAAAGAAAATGTGGTACATCTACACATTAGAGTATTACTCAGTGAGGGGAAAAAAAACAATGGCATCTTGAATTTTGCATGCAGATGAGTGGAATTAGAAAATACTATTCTGAGGGATGCAACCCAGACCCCAAAAGATGAATATGGTATGTACTCACTCATAAATGGATAGTAGCTATAAAAAAAGGACAATGAGCCTATATATAGTTCATGATCCTAGAGAAGCTAAGTAATAAGCTGAACCCTAAGAAAAACATATATAGACCCATCTGGAAAGTGGAAATGGACAAGATCACCTGACAAAATTGGGAGAAGGGAGGTGGGGGGAGAAGGAAGAATGGAAGGGGAAGAGGTGGGGAGAAGGGGAGGGATGAGGAAAACTTGAGGGAATGAGCTAGTGGAGAAGGAGGAAGGACAGAGATGAGAGCAAGGAAAGAGATATCTTGATTAAGAGCCATTATAGCGTTAGCAAAAAACCTGCCTCTAGAGAAATTCCCAGGAATCCGCAAGGATGACTTCAGCTAAGACCCTAAGCAATAGAGGAGAGGGGGATTGACCTGGCCTTGCCCTATAGTCAGACTGATGTATATCTTAAATATCACCATAGAACCTTCACCCAGCAACTGATGGAAACAGAGGCAGAGAGTCACACCAGAGCACTGGACTGAGCTCCCAAAGTCCTGTTGAAGAGCGGGAGGAGTGAGAATATGAGCAAAGAGGTCAAGACCATGATGGAGATAGCCATTGAAACTATTGTGAAACACCCATTGTGAGGTAATGAGAGCTCACAAACTCCTGCTGGACTGGGAAGGAACAAGTATAGGACCAAACTAGTCCCTCTGAAGGTGGTTGACAGTTCCATGGCTAGGGCAGACTAAGGGGCACCAGGATTTATCCCTACTGCATTTACTGGGTTTTGGTTAACCTATTCTCTTTGGATGATTCCTTGCTCTGCCTATATATAATAAAACTCTGGCCAGACTGTAGTGGTGCACACACAGCACTTGAAAGGCGGGGGGCAGGCAGCTCTTTGTGAGTTCAAGACCAGCCTGGTCTACAGAGAATTCCTAAACAGCCAGGACTACACAGAGAACCATGTCAAAAAAAAAAAAAAAAACCCTCTGGACTGTTGTTTGTCTTGACATTTCTCAAATTTCCTCAGCATCCTGAGGTCCTTTACTAAGGTCCCTTACAGATTTCCAAACTCTACTTTCCACCACCTTTATACCTAGATTCTACTCAGTAAAGGTTTATGGCTGACAAAAAAAAATACCCAGGTGTGCTTGCTGGTGGTAAATTTCTTAATCCATTCAAGTACAAAGACCTAAGGACCAAAAGATTTTGATGTCTCTCCAATCCCATGTAAAGCAAAATAAAATCACTATTAAATCATAAAGACCAAAACTTACAAGTATATTCAAATTAAAATAACCTCCATTGGCAAAAAATTTAGTTCATCAAGATCCATTCATTTTCCTCCTGATATTAAAGCACATGATGGAAGAAAGGAGAAAAGGAGAGAAGCAGACAGACACACAGAGAGAAGGAGAGAGAGAGGGAGAGAGAGAGAGAGAGAGAGAGAGAGAGAGAGAGAGAGA
>NC_022021.1:20962249-20981108 GCF_000317375.1 Microtus ochrogaster
GAGAGAGAGAGAGAGAGAGAGAGAGAGAGAGAGAGAGAGAGAGAGAGAGAGAATACCCCGATTCGCTGATACCTGGTCTGCTATATGTTACTTCAATTCTGGGTCCACTTCACAAAAATATGTCAAAATACTAACTGTGAATACAAGTATTACAGTCCAAAGTCTAGAAAGGAAAATACAATGGCATGCCCTGAAAGAGTGCAAATTCAGTGTCAGCATATGGTAAACTAACACAATCTGAGTAATGGCAGTGTGACGTCATTTTGCTGATGATTAGAACTATACTGTGGCTATTCATAAAAAAGGGGAGCAGAAAGTGTGAGAATTACAATTTACTTATATTTTATTTCATTAGACCTCATATTTAATGTTTAAAAAGCATCAAGCCCTAAATCATGATGAGGTAAGCCTTCCACAAATAATGATCACAGTAGTCATAAATCTAGAATATGGATGCTAACTACAAAGCCAAATCAAAAACACCACAATTGCAATTAAAACTACAGTAATTTTTCTTGTACTTTGATTTTCAATGTTCAAATGTTAGTTGATACTTGTATCGCTTATATGTTAGACATAATGCTTTCAACTGATACATCCCAGTTTCATGTTTTGAAATCTGGCTGTGTTCCGTGAGGATTGCATAGTGTGGCATGCCTTGATAAGTCTGTGTCTTATAAGAGAAAAAGTTTGCATATCTAGAATAAGATCACTGATAATACAGAATATTGTTACGAGACCCTGTTGGCTCAGTGGTTAAAAGCACTGGCTCTTGCAGAGGAAGTGGGTTCAATGGCCAGTGCTCACAACTATCTGTAAATCCAGTTCCAGGGATTCAGTTGTCCACTTCTGACTTCCATAGACACAAGGCATGCGCAGGATGCACCTGCACACACACACGCACACACTCATGCACACAAAATTATAAAGTGCAAAATTTTAAACTTGGTCTTGACAGTGAAGTGTAACAAGAATGCAAATATAAGAATTGAACTGAATAATTTAATAGCTTGTCTGTGATCATGTGTAATTGGTTCCTATGAGATGTATCTAACTTTAAAAAGTGAAAACTCTCTCCCCAGTGACTTTCTTTGGTCTAGAGGTAAAGTGTGTATCACATCTATTAACTAGGAAGCCAAGAATTGCTTGAACAAATACCATCATTGCCCCTGCAGAATGACAAATGGCCTTTTCAAAGGCCCAGATGGTTTTATCTTTCTTGAAATTCTATCACTGATTTGTTCTGAGTCATGTGCAGTCACTAAGGCCAACAAAGGTAACAAATGTTTGATGTATGATAGGTGAGCCACTTTTGTCAGGAATGCACTTATTTTAAACTATACTCATTTCTCACAAATATGATCATGGGTTTTTGTTTCTACCTTCCAGTGATTGATCAAACTGCTGTGGAAATTATAAAAACACGGCTCTCAGGAGCTCTATAGTATTTGCCTCCTTGCACGAGATGACGCTGCATTGCAGATGAAATGACTGTAGAGACAACATATCAAAATGCATGACTCTCAAAACTCTCCAGTAGTAACATACATTTGCCTCCTGTAGCTTAAAGGAAGTGTCAAGAACAGCACTGCAGAAACCAGATTTAACCTATCTGAGCGAAAAGTGACCATCCTAAATAGTTCAGAACTGGAAATGTGGGTGCAGCTCAGTGGTAGAGCACTTGCTTAGTACATGCCAGGCTCGGAGTTCAGTCATCAGCCCTCAGAAAGAGGTTGGGGGAGCACTGAGCACTTTTATAGCCCTTCATATACAGCAAATCAATTAAAGTAGTTTAATCGGTGGCTAGAAACACATCATTATCAGCAACATATTCATGAGAGATGCTATGTGTAA
The DNA here is from genome assembly GCF_000317375.1 of Microtus ochrogaster. Classification (NCBI taxonomy): domain Eukaryota; kingdom Metazoa; phylum Chordata; class Mammalia; order Rodentia; family Cricetidae; genus Microtus; species Microtus ochrogaster. Next base: position 20,964,104 of record NC_022021.1, read on the forward strand.
AAGCTGCAAAATGTTTGGCAGAAACCCAGGAATGAAAAGAAAGAATACAGTAAAAAAAAAAAAAATTGACAGAATTGTTTGGTGTTTCAGCCCTATTCATTTTGAAATTTTCTCTCATCTCTGTTTGTTCCATTTGGAAGGATAATAGAAAAACCAACAGAAGTGAGATTTGTTTGACTTGACTCTATCTATATAGAGAGTCTCACACCGCACAGGGATCCAGGACAGAAGTGTATCTGTAACAGTGATAGCTATACATACATATGAATGCAGTGTCTCTTTCTAATTGTTTTTCTTTTCATATTATCTTATGCAAAGTTTAGTAGGGATTTTTGTTTGTTTTTACAATCTAAGCACCATCTAAACACAGTTTCACAAAATCAAAGTAATTCCTCACAATTAATTTCTGCAGTCAATGGTCTTCTCAAAACGGGCAACTCTTGTTGCACTGAGGAGCCACAACAGCAGCCCACATGACTGAGGGAAGGAAAGAATTCATTAGCCGGTTCTGCAGGAACACAAAGTGCGGGTAGGGGGATGTCAGCCCCTGCTCTGGAGCTTCAGTACTAAAGAGAGTCATTGCATATTCATAATCTCAAATACAGTCAGCTTCTGGTACAAAAAAAAAACAAAAAACAAAAAAAAAAAACCTTTTGTCACCCCGGCTTCATGGCAAGAGCAAAGCAGCGCACTCCTCCTTGGTGTCATGGCACTTCCACCAAGTGTAAGAGTTAGACTGATTGCTCTGCAATGAAATCTGATGGGCAACCGAGAAATGCTACCCCAAGTGTTCGAAAACTGCTTAGCTTTAGTGCAGAGACCCAAATAATCAAAGAAAAAAAAGAAGGTCGTGGTGGTGAATGTGTATATCAACATATACATTGACATAACTCATAAAAATATATTTTAAATCACTCTAAACAAGGGACTTGGTTTGTTCAGTGTTCAGAGTAAATATCTGTTAGGAATGTAAAACTGCATGCATGAATTCTCATTGTAATGGAAAAAAGCAGTATGCCCCAGTGTACAGATCTCGTGCTGCAAAAACACCATCACACATGCTGCAGGAGGTTTCCAAAATCATTTATTTCATGATGCCCATTGTTTTCATCACCTAAGCTGATTGACCTGAACCGGCAGCTCTGCAAAATTTGGAGTTACCTGGAATTGCATTCCTGCGGGGCTTCTCTGTGCTGGTGTCACTGTTTCCCTCATTTTTCGTCACCACTGCCACCACCACTATCACCATCATTATTTTAATTAGTTCCAGAAATTCCTACCCCACTTGACCCCACAATACCTCTGTGGGGAAGCTACCAGCATCCCCTGAAGTCAAAGAAGGGAAATGTATGTCTCATGCCCACGGTGGAAAAGCCTTGTGACTTTCTTCAGGAATGATGTCGTCTTCAGATAAAATGGCAACATGGCTCCATATGTTCCTGACAGGCATAGAGGCTGTAAACAGCCCGTGAAAATTAAATAAAACAGGACAGCAAAAAGGAAATTTCTAAACTTGATCTCATTTGAGTTGTTTAAAGTTATTTCCAGATGTATAATGTGTATAAATATCTGCACAGTTAAAGACAAATCAAGAATTTTGAGATGCTGGTGGGGAATAAATGGTGAGGTGTTGTGGGGGATGGGGCTTACCAAACTGTTCTACCTCTTAGTCCTAGACACACGAGCTTGAAAATAGAAGGACTTGTGTTTATGATTGATTGAGGTAACTGATTATCCACAGATATTTTAAGTGTTGAGACATTAAATTGTCAGCTCTATCAGTTTGATTACAGTAAAACATGAAAACATTGACTTTTGTCTAGTTAGAGAAATTTATTTTTCCCAGAATGACAATCCTTTAAGTAGAAGCCAGGCAGCTTGCCAGATTTCCATGTCATACACTGAAGTTTGCAAATGCAACCCACATTTTCAAGTGTTTTTAAGGTGCAATAGTGGTGCACAGATTCTTTCGGGAAGTAGTTTTGTAATAAACACACTCATTCTTTAAGTCTAAGAAAAGTGCTTATTTTGAGATGGTGAATAAAGCCGCTTTGTACTCGTGTAGTGTAGGTTAGCAGTGCATGCTCTTCACCTATGTAAAGTCACTCTCAAAAATAAAATAACATTCTTTGGACTGCCATGCTGTGAACAAGTTTGATTAATATGTTTTATAAGCCTGAAATAAATGATCATCGTAACTGTCAGGGAGCTGACAGCTTTCAAAGTCTTTGTTCCCAGAATGAGTGATTTATCTTTTTAAGATACCATACTCCATTCTAAAAGGAAAATGTTAAAATCAAGTAAATGCTACTAAAATGTGATTGCCGTTAAGTCAGCCTTGTACTCTAGATCTTGTGAGTACCGTCTTCATGTGCTCCGTCTGAAAGAGAAAAAGTGCTGCATCTCCTCATTGCTCATAGTGCTTGTAGAACACCTGTGCTTTTCAGTGGGAAAAACTGTAGTTCAGCATCTAAAACCTAGTCCATTTTAAAACTCAAAACTGTCAGATGGGAGATCTAGTCAATCTTTTTAATACACTCTGTGACTAAGAAATCAGCACTAGTCCGGATGATCATCATGAAGACACTAAACAAAAGACAAATGTGATCGCAATCCCACTAAAACACCAGCATATCTGTATTCCTGCTTACTTTCCAAGCACTTGTTAAGGAAGTAAAAATACAGGCCATTCTGAAGATCGGAAGACCAGTGAACTCACTATGCCCGAGTTTTGCTGACAGCAGTGGGTGAGACCTTGCACTCTGGAAGAACACGTAGAGGGCACCAAGGTGCCTCAGCAAAACACTGCCAAGCAGAACACTCCTGACTCCATCCACTGGCTATCTTGTTCACCACAGCATGAAATTTGGTTGCCCTTCTTACCACATCTTAGAGAGTGATAACTGTAAGTGGCCATTAAGCCATCTGTTCTCCCATCACGTTATTCTACCTCCCACTGATTCTTCACTGCTATTTCATGGCGGAACTCCACAACCCAGCCTGGATAAGCACCTACATACAGCTCTGTTTGTGATGGAGCTCCTCTCCTTAATCTGCGTCCACAACATTACAATTATAGATCATTTTCTATGAGTCTGTTTTTATACCTCGTGTTCTTCCAAGTTCCAAAGAGTGCTCATTTTTGTAACAGTAGTGTTTTTTACTCATCTATCACCTTGGTATATAAGAAGCCATTCTTCATTTTATTATTTTTCAAGCACCAAGAGACCACAGCTTTTGCACACGCTGCCAAGGTAAATTGTTAAGTGCAATACTATTCTGGCCCAGTTTAAAATGTGGTCTATTCGACATTTAGTAATGTTTATTTTCCTTATTCCTTTATGCAGTGATGCCCCCTTAGAGTTTCTGGTGCACTGTGGCAGTCCTACTATGTCCCCACACTAATTTCCCCACTCGTTCACATAGCCATCTGCATGTCTCACTACCATCTATGTAATGTTTTACATCATTTCGAAGTTATCTCACAAATCAGGTTCAAAGATGACTTATTTTCTCTCGTTGTTTAGGGTGCTTTTCATTAAGGATGCTGCACTTCTCAGCCAGCATAAAACAAGTCAAGTACTATTTACACAATTGCAACAAACTGATTTGTTTTCAGACCTTGAAATCTTAATTTTTTCATATGTTGTATGAAAATTTCCCCATCTTCCAGTTCTTCCCAGACCCATCCACTTTTCCTACCAACCCAACTTTGTCTTTTTTTTAACACACCAAATATCATTGGGCATATGGCCATCAACTGGCATGTGGTCAGCTTACCAGGGGATATACTCTTACTGAAAACACACTGTCCTCCCTTATCTATCTATCTATCTATCTATCTATCTATCTATCTACTTACCTACCTACCTACCTATCTCTGTCTCTACTTCTCTCCCCCACAAGCTCTCAAGGGATGGTAGCATGAAGGCTAAGCGTTGCCCAACTCTCATCTTCGTTCTGGAGTTTGGTCTGGCTTGGACTTTCACATATCTGGTACTCTTCTGTGTTCATATGTACAGCTGCCCTTCTGTGTTTAAATGACACTGTTTCCTTTTAGTCACCTCTGCTTCTGACTCTTACACTCTTTTCTTCTCCTCTTCCTCAATGGCTCCTGAACTTTGGAGGAGGCAGCATAATGCATATGTTTATTTTAGAGTGGAGCTTTCTACGGTTTCTTATTCTCTGCACCTTGTCCAACTCTGGATTTCTGTGTTAATCACTATTTACTGCAGAGGCTTCTTGGATAAGGGTTAGAAGGTACATTGATCTATGGGTCTAACAGTAAGTCATTAGAAGTTGACTTAATACTATGTCCATTTAGCAGCATAATGGTAATAGGCTCTCCCCTACAGCCTATGACCTATCTACCATATGTTCTTAGCATGAGAATAGTGTCAGGTATGGATTTCATCTTATGGAGTGAAACTGAAGCTCAGTCAGAAAGCAATTAGTTACTTCCTCTAAAGTAACGACATTATTGTATCAGTGGGCATGTCTTGTCAGGGCAGTTATTACTGTAGCTAGCAAGGTTATTTTTCTTCTCTGCTAGTTTGCATAGCCTCTTTGGGCACTATGAAAGCTATCCAGTAGGAATGAAACTTACAGGTCACTACAAACTTGATTCTTCCATGTTCTATGAGTTGGGTGTGTAGTATCAGTAGTTAAGACCTTACCCAAGAGAAGTACAGTAACCTACACTGTTTGTGGGTCTATGTATGTGTTCCTTTCTGGAACAACTCAAGAAGAGGTAGCCCATTGCTGGCATTGTTTTTTTATTTCTTAGTCTGCGGTGTCTACTAAAGTTACCTTTGTCCGATTATAAGGTAACTCCATTTGGATTCTCTCCCTCTCCCTTTTTCTCTCTCTCTCTCTCTCTCTCTCTCTCTCTCTCTCTCTCTTTCTCGTATTAAGTCAACTAGAGATTGTTACTAGCCTCATTGAAAAGAGGGAGCGTGACTGCTAGCATGCTGATGCTGTAATTCTGTGTGACGTGTTCTTCTGTTTTCCACCATAGACACAGATTTCCAAATATGTAGACTGGGTACATCTGTTAAAGTTACCTGGCATATGATGCTTCAAACATGGTTTTCTGTCTTCGGTCTGTTCTAAGTCACTTTTCCTCTCTTTGTTCACTGTTTTGTTGCTTTATTTTTTTACTTATGAAGAAGTAGAGAGCAAACCCAGTACCTCATATGTGACAATCAAGCATTTTGCCACAGAGGTAAACTACCAATGCTATACAATAAATTCTGGAAACCAATAAGACTTGGTCACTTTAATGATGGCAGCCATCCTTACCAAAATTATCAACTTAATTTTAAGAATCAAAATGCTAGTGTTTCACTCCTTCCTCTTCCACATTTCAGTAGTACACATGTACTTAGACATAAAGTGAAAATAAAATTCATTAGCCAGGCAGTAGTGGCGCATGCCTTTAATCCTAGAACTTGGGAGGTAGAGACAAGCAGAGCTCTGTGAGTTCAAGACCAGTGTGGTCTACAAGAGCAAGTTCCAGATAGACTCCAAAGCTTGAAAAAGAAAGACAAAAATAAATAAATAATATTCATTGATAACATCTGAACACATTTTTTTACTAACAACCTATAGGCAGCTCCTCTCATAATTCCCTGAGTCCTGAACCCTAATATAAACACCTACCATTTGCCCCAATAATCTTCTTTTAATGTCCACAAATAAATATTTACCAATATCTACACTTTCACAATATTTAGGAAAATTAATCTTTCTCACCATTAATGAAATATGTTAACTCTCCTTTGTTACGTAAAATGGTTGTTACACATAAAATTATTTATTTGCTCTCATTTCTCTGCAGGAAGAAATAAAATCTTTAGTAGTATTTGGGCTGTAGTATGGAGCCCTTCTTAGGAGAAAAATGGATGAAGAGAAGAAGTAACAACAGAAAAGAAAGAAATAGGAAGGGCAAGTAAAGACTGCTTGAAACCCAGTTCTGCAAGCACACCACAGTTTCTCTTCCAGTCTTTTGAAATAATTTCAGACTCGCAGAAAAGTACCAAGCACAGCACAGTGAATACATGACCCACATTGCTTCATCATGTCTCCTGTCTTCCTCTCTCCTCACTCCTTTTTAGAGTTAAATGTATAGATATCATGCTTCATTATCTATATACTTCATTATATATTTGTATGTACATCAGTGTACCTTTCTCAAGGAAGAAATCATTTATTTACACCACTGAAATATAGAAACCTAACACACATGTTCCTACATTAGGGGCCTGGCAACCACTGTTCCATGCACCTAAGAGCTGGCTTTTCTGGCCTTTCAGCACCAGGGAGACCCTCCCTGATCACAGAGAGAGAATGATGCTTCCCTAACTTCCTGAACATAATGAAGTTTGATTCTAAAATAAAATTTTCAGTGACAATGGGCATTATTTCTAACCCTTTAAGTCAGACTTAGGTCATCTTGTGATGGAATGACAAACTTCCTAAAGTACAGAGTCCCTCGGGTCCTAGAAGCGAAGTTAACATTACCCACCCTGTGCTTCCCACACTCCTATGCTGCTCTATTACATATAACACACATACATCAGTAACAGTGCTATAGAAGCAATCCAACATTCACAAATTTTTGCTCCTAAGTAAGAATACCCAACAAATAAAAAGCATAATCATTTGTGGTTTTGTATGGAACACTCTCTCCAACACTCAACTAGAATACTCACCATTTGCTTTTCTCAATTACTTTTTTTTAATAACAAATGAACAAAAAGCCCGCAACAATCACAGATAACAATTAACATCAAAGAGGTTACCACAGGATCTACAGGTAACCAGCACAGAAACTCACTTTCCCCATTCTGTCATTCCTTAATGTTTAATCTAATGTGACTGCATTTCATCAATGGCTGTTAGAGATCTTCTCATCAAAATATACAGCAAGTTCTAGCACTTATAAAAAAACTCAGTATGTTTTTACTATGTATTTGATAAGGTCTTTAGCTTCTTAATCTACTTAACTAGTCTTTTCCTAAAACTGCTAGCGTTCTTCAGACACTCAAAAGTATACAATTTCCAATAGCTATATTGAATGTTCCCGAGGTAGCTGACTTTTGCCCCGAATATCTGCTTTTTATTAAATTACTTGGTTTGGGGTTTTTAAATTTTTTGAGATGTTTCCACACTGCAGATCCAAAACATTTGCCAACGTACTGAATAGTAAATGTTCACAAGACACAGTTCTCCTTTATAAGAAACCAGCAACAAATGCTGGTGACGACTCCAGAGGAAAGAAACCTTTGCTGTTGGGGAAATGGCTCAGTAAATAAAGGGTCCACCACATCAGTACAAAGAACTTTGTACACACCATGGCCTAAGCTTGGATCCCCAGCTTCCAAGAGAAGAGTCTGACCCAACCTCAGCACTCGGATTATTCAAGATAAGAAGATCCCCAAACTCATTGGCTGGCCAACCCAATAAAATCAATAAGCCTCAAACTGGAGTGAGGTAAATGTCAAAGCATACATACATAAAACAAACATACAAAAATCTGGGATCAGGTAGGCCATGCGTCCTGCTAGAGACACACCCACATCAACCCTGAATCTCCATGTGTTTTCCATACACAGTAGGAAGAAGAAAGAAGCAGGTTAGCTAATCTAGGTAGGAGGCCTCTGGAGGGAAGCAGTTCAGGTTATAGACATCCAGGAGCATGCACTGGTTTTAGCTAAGGATCAACCATTTCTAAACATCTGTACTCTAACCAGGGAAAGACTATGCCATTGCTCTGAGTCTGACCCAGGGAAGACTTTTGCATTCCCATGGGTCCTTGATATTTGCCTGATTTTTGTCAACAATACACATTCACTCATGACTTCCCCCACACTCCAGGTTTGGGAAAAGACTCTAATTAAAAAAGGAAAAAGCAGAAAATGATTGAGGAAAACCCCTATAGGGACCTCTGACTTACACACACACACATACACACATGTGTGGGGCATACACACACACACACACACACACACACACAAAGAGGATGGGGGGTATATATTGGTGGGAATGCAAATTAGAGCAGCCGCTATGAAAATCAGTATCAAGAGTCCTCAAAAAAATTAAAGATAGAATAACCATTTGATTCAGCTGTACTACTCGGTGGTATACCCTTGGTGGAAATTCAGCATTCCACTAAGATGTAAGCAGACTTGTGTTTGTTGTGGCACTATTTACAAGAGACAAGCCAAGGGATCAATCTAGATCAATAGATAAGCTGGTAAAGAAAACACATCTATGCACAATAAAATTTTATTCAACCATAAACAAGAATAAAGTTATGATATTTATAGGAATTTGGATAGGACTAGAGATCATCAAGTAAAATAAGCCAGACTCAGAAAGACAAATATTACAATTTTTAATAAGTTGAATCTATATTTTTTAAAATAAAAAATGTAAAGGAGAAATAGTTGGAAAGAGAAAGAGGACCAGTAAGAGGAAGCACATTAATAAATGGAGGTCATTGAGGGGAGAAAAGTACATGGCATATGTATATCAATGTTATCATGAAACTATTATTTGAATGAATATGCACAAATAGGAAAAGTAACAATTAATTCTAACACAAAATATTTTCCTCACAGATAAAATATATACATTGAATTAAAACATCTAATAGTTTCTGGTGCCTAATCTAATTAACAGTTATTAATCTGCTTTAAAGAATTTCTAGAGTGTTTTACCAATGATAGATCACATAGGCCAATTCACTTCCCCAGGTTCTTCCATAGATATGGCCATATATATCTGATTTTAAATAAAACACACTTTTCGGGGGAAAGTATTATATAAACATTGTAATTGTTTTGTTGTTTCCATTGTAGTGCTAATTGCCTTTAACATTAGATTGGTTTTGAAATTTATTTTATGTGTCTTTTTTTTTTTGAATTTTTGAGACAGGGTTTCTCCGTAGCTTTTTGGTTCCTGTCCTGGAACTAGCTCTTGTAGTCCAGGCTGGCCTCGAACTCACAGAGATCCTCCTGCCTCTGCCTCCCGAACCACCGCCCGGCCTTTTATGTGCCTTTTAACACACTAAGAAACTTATATTCCACAGCTATAATGAAATATAATTTGCTGTTCTTGAAGTCTAGATAGGTCCATAAGTTAAAGAATGGCATGAATGTTATGGAAGTAGGTAACTGTCTTCTGATTGTATTTAAGGTCAGCCCCACTAGAAAAAAATAGATGCTTAGTGCTATTAACCTGACCAAGAACCCATGGTTAGGGAGCCCACAGGCATCAGGGGTGAACTAACGAGTGTTATTCTATTAAATGGACACAGCATCAAACTACCCTCTAAATCTGTATCTCCATACCCACACATCAGTCAACTCTCAGACCTCATCAGAGAAGTTTCTCTGTGCAATGAAAGGTGCTTGAACAGAGACTCACAGCTGCCGAGAACAACTGTCAGTCAGGTGCTCAGCACAAATGGGACATCTGTGCCACAGTCCTGCCTCAAGGCTCCAGGACCGTGACACAAGAGGCAGGAGGGCTGTAAGGAAACTAGGAAGTGGGATGGAATCTGAAAGGAGTTAGGGGGAGGCAGATGAATGAAAATGCTCAAAATACTTTATAAGAGACCTACATTGGAGCACCGGACTGAAATCTCAAGGTCCAAATCAGGAGCAGAAGGAGAGAGAGCACGAGCAAGGAACTCAGGACCGCGAGGGGTGCACCCACACACTGAGACAATGGGGATGTTCTATCGGGAACCCACTAAGGCCAGCTTGCCTGGGTCTTAAAAAGCATGGGATAAAAACAGGACTCGCTGAACATAGCGGACAATGAGGACTACTGAGAACCCAAGAACAATGGCAATGGGTTTTGATCCTACTGCACGAACTGGCTTTGTGGGAGCCTAGGCAGTTTGGATGCTCACCTTACTAGACCTGGATGGAGGTGGGCGGTCCTTGGACTTCCCACAGGTCAGGGAACCCTGATTGCTCTTCGAGCTAATGAGGGAGGGGGACTTGATCGGGGGAGGGCGAGGGAAATGGGAGGCGGTGGCAGGGAAGAGGCAGAAATCTTTAATAAATAAATAAATTTAAAAAAAACGTTCAAAACCAAAAAAAGAAATTCTCAGCTGACAAAATATTAAAAAAATTAGATTGTATAAGATCAAATATGTGACAATGTTTAGCCTTTTAACATCCAAAACAAAAAATGTATATCCCACAAATATAATGAAATATAGTTCACTGTTCTTGAAGTCTAGATCTGCTCTGTTCAGTATGGTAATCAGTAGACACATAAGGCGACTGAGTGTTTAATGTATCTAGCCCAAATTGGAACTTCTCACAAGAATGTAATGCCCATGATATTTCAATGTTTAAAATAAAAAAGCACAAAGTGTTTATATTGGAAGTGTGTTAAAAGAATATTTTTACATAGTGGGTTAAATAAAGATATATTATTAAAATTTATTTTACCTATTTCTCTTTACTGTTTTAAAACATGGGTTCCAGAATGTTTCTAATGATTTATGTGGCTCCCATTTGTCACTTGTATTTTGTTCCTATTGGAGACTGACACTGGCAGACATCACAGTTGTAAGCCAGTTTCTCGCATGTTGTACATATTATCTCAACACACTCTTCTGTTTCTTGCATTGGATTCTTTGGAACACTAGCAGATTATTAGAGCTCGTGAGAACACAAGAGGAAAGCTAGACAAATTCAGTCCATAATGAATCAAGTATTGACTCTAATATACTAATATTGTTTTAACTATCTTAACAATGAATGTCATGGTATCATTTAACATAGCCAAAGTTAATTGATTTTATTTTTACCTAACTCCTATAAAGTATTCTGAATATTATTATCAACATTTTAGCATCTATGAAAATATTTATTTAGATATTATTGGAAATATCAAATTCATTCTATCAAGAATTGAAACCACTATACTGCTATTGGAAACCAGTGCATGGTGCATGATGTTGAAATGTGTCTCAGAAATGGCATCACGCTGGAAAGGATACATTTGTTCCCAAAGTAGGACTCAAAGACTCTGTCACCTTCCAGAACAAGGTTGCATAAAGGTGCTAGTAATCTCTTAGAAAATCAGATGTGCACAGAACATATCACATAAATGGGCATCACTCTGTATCACAGGTCTTCGGGAACCCATAAAAACACAAAGATCATAAAGCTACTTCACTTTGAGTGATAAACTAAATCTATGTGAACCCATGATTTCCTTGCCACATGAACCTACGAAAGTGCGGTATGCCAGTCAATCAGCTGCCTGCTCTTACAAACTGGCAGACACATCCTTTTACATTCTCAGTCCTCACACCTCACGCAAGCACCACTACATGGCTCTCTGCCCTGGTCTCGTCTGTCTATCAACCTTAATTCACACTCTTCATGTAGCAAAGCAGTCATAAAATCCCAATTTTTCTGTTTCTTAAAAAGCTCAACTTCTCTCTATTCCTACTTTCTCCCTTAACTCAAGTTCTTTTCATCTCTCACCTATGGACCTAATTTGTGTCCGTGTCTCCAGTATTATGCTGTGCACTCCACTTTTCATAGTGCAAACATAATTGTATCACCCATCATTTATTTTCTCTCGGCATGAAGTCCAAACTTCTTAGGATGATGAAGAATTTGAAGATGAGGACTTTTACAGGATCTTCCCTGAAATTCCACTTGGGATTAGTTGATCTAGAAGAGAAAAGGAGAGAAGCAGACAGTAAATTAATCTTGATGCTAATATAGAAGACTGAAGCAAGGGTACATTGGTACTGTGGCACCTGAAGAGCACTCTAAAATCTTACACAAGAGAGTATTTCTTTTATTTTTCCACTTTGGTTTTTCGAGACAAGGTTTCTCTGTAGCTTTGGAGCCAATCCTGTAGACCAGGTTGGCCTCGAACTCACAGAGCTCCGCCTGCCTCTGCCGCACAAGTACCAGCATTAAAGGCATGCGCCACCACCACCTGGCTACAAGTGAGTATTTCAAAAGCAATTTATACCACATGTTTCTAACTAATTTGGACTTTTATCATCAAACATTTGCTCAGCAAAATTTATTAACATATTGTCCAACATGCTTTATGAAGCTTGCCTTCATATATATCACCATAAAACACTCAATTTTTAAAAAAGAAAGAGCTGACTCTGAAATCCTCTACCTGAAAATTACTAACTCAGTTCATGTGGAACCTATATGTGGCAAAAACACTTCCATATTCTCAACTACATTTTCTTTGGCATTCTTTTTAGTCTGTATCCCCAGATATCACCCCTCACAGAGCTAAATGCTATACATCGCCATCATCTTGGGTGGTAATTCCAAAGCTGTTGTGTGGAAACTATTGTCTTAAACATTTTAAGAGATGTAGGTAGAAAGTGTCAATGACAAATAAGTAAAAATTGTTGAGTTAAAATTAAACAGACTTATTTATTCTAAAATGTCTCGGTAACTTTATGTGGGAAATAGATATTCAAGAAGTAATTTCTCAAACTTATTTGACAATGGAACTCTTTCAACAATCTTTTGTAGGACATGAATACTCTGTAAATCTTAAAAATCTTCTCTGTCATGCTTCAGACAACTAAGGTGATGAATTTATCACCATCTTCTTGACTCTGATACTTACATATGACTACCGAACAAATGTTTTCAAGTTTTTCAATGTACACGTAAAAAAGAATTACCAATAACTCTACTTTAACAAAGTAATCTTAGTTTTGATGATGATAGATGTGCAACAATATTAAGAGGGCTAAATTTAGTTCACAAGCATTTTCAGAGGGAAAGATTTTGGTGAAAATTGTCATCTACTCATTTTTTAGTGAATTAAAGTATAATATACGGTCATTTCTGGATTATTACTACAATGCAATATAATTCTGAGTTGACATGTACCACTGAATATATTTTAGAACCACTCCTGTAAACATGTGTGCTGAGCAAACATTAAGTAATTTAAATAATATTAGTTTAATCAAGGCATAATTTTAACATTGATAAATATCCTTATGGGCAGTAGGCCCTGTTGCTTCTGACTGAGCCTTCTGAAGGAAAAATTTTATTGATATGTTTATATAACTAAACGATAATTCTAGTGTGTCCCCAAATCACATAATGTAATCTAAAGACCTTGAAAAATTAATTTAGAATTACCTAATGTTTATACAATGCATGCCATTTCTTTAATTATGAACAAAATTAAAAACAGCCTCTGTTAAAAAATATGCTGTTTACACTATGGTGTAGCATATAATATTTGACTAAAATTAGTATTGTTAACAAAAGACCAAGATGTAAGAAGTTACTCTTAATGATTATTAATAAATATTTTGAAGGTCTAGAGAGATGGTTCAGTGGTTAAGAGCACTAGCTGCTCTTCCAGATGAACTCAGGTTCAATTTCTAGCACCTACATTGGCAGCTTACAACTGTCTTAACTTCAGTTCCAGGGATATGATGCCAAAGCACATAAAGCAAAAGTTAAATAAATTATTAAATAAGTAAACATCCTAAAACAGTTTTTAAGAACTTTCACTTCCATTATGAAGGTTTAGCAATGAAAATTGTTCCCTGATCAAAAGTACCAGAAAACTGGATAAAATCCATGAAACAAGAGTTCAGGAACTAGATGAAGGGCAGGAGAAGACTATGATTCCTGAAAGAATGGAAATGAACAGGCTGAGTCTTCAGCTGCCACACCTGGAAGCATTTGTCAGACTATGGAGTATTGAATGGGGAACACAATAACCCAAGAATCAAATGAGCTCAAGAGATAAGAAATCGATACCACTGGAGTTTGTGGGCAGACATTACCAGACAGGAAGCTGGTGGGCTGAAAGTTCTGAAGATCTACAGAGATGCTCTTATCTTTAGCTCATTTTTTTTTCTTTCATCAGAATATACTTGTTTGAAATTCGTTCATATTGCTGCATGTAACAGAAAGACACTTTGGATTTTTCACTTATTGTTTGAGAGGATTTCATAAATATAAAAATAATGCATATTGATCAAATCTATCTTTTACTTGTTTCCCTCTGCCTTTTCCCACATCTCTACCACCACTCCCCCACCAACCTTATGTAATCTATTTTTATTCATATTTCATACAATAAAGCCAGACCAGAGTTTCCCCTCCCTCCACTCCTTCCAACTCCTATCTCTCCAAGATCTACTTCTCTTCTGTTTCCCTTCCATAAGAGCAGGAATATCAAACAAAAAAGATGTAGTTATTATGCCCAGTGTAATTCTGCTGTTTTAAAATAAGACTTGTGGTGTAGAACAGAACTATCAATACACATACGATCAACTAATTCTTAAGAAATGCATAAGGTCAGTGTAATAGGGAAAGAATGTTCTCTTCAACAAAATGGCTAGAACAGCTAAATATCCATGTGTGTAAAAAGATGAAATATTAGTTTGAAATGGATTGTAAACATAAAGGTAAAAACTGTAAATTTATAAAACTATAAAGAAATGAACAATGAAAGTGAATAAGACACTAAAAATTGGAAAGACCTCCTACATTTATGAAACTGTAGAAATAAACATATTGATTTAAATGCTTACACAAAAAAAAATCACAAAATTCCATTAAAATAGCAGAGTAGGCCAGACAGTGGTGGCACATGCCTTTAATCCCAGCACTCGGGAGGGGAGGCAGGCAGATCTCTGTGAATTCAAGGCCAGCCTGATCTACAAGAGCTAGTTCCAGGAAAGGCTCTAAAACTACAGCAAAAACCTACCTCGAAAATAAAAAAAAAAAGCAGAGTAGTTGATTCTTGTTTATTAGTTCATCTGAGAGTATCCTCTATCTCAATGTTTAATAAACTCGTTGAATGTAAAAAAAAATTAATCCAGTAACATCAGACAACTGGGAAGTCTTCTGCAATACAGTGTCTCTAAGAAATAATAGAAAATCCTCCACACCCATGATACTTCAACAATTTGACTACCTAAACAATGACAACACAATAGACTTACTAGCATGGAAGGTGGAAATTTCATGGGGCCCCAACCCTAATCAAAAAGCTATAGCAAACTAACCGCTGCTGAGAGAAGGAGAACCGGTCTTATCCAGGCAGGTGCGCCTAATTTATTATCCATACCAAGTGATCACCCCTAAAATCATGTACATACAAGCAACACCACTCTATAGACTCAGCAGGGTGTATTCATATATTCATGTGCATATATATATATATATATATATATATAATTTAGAAGGCCATGAATTTGAGCAGGAGGAAGGAGTTGGAGAAAGGAGAGAACTGATGCAATTATATTTTAATTATTTAATTTTTTCAAACAATATATTTTGATCTTATTTTCCTATCTCCCAACTCTTCCCAGATCCTCTCTATCTCCTTACACAACTAACTTTATGTTCTTGTTTTCTCTCTTCAAAAAACAGAAAAGAAAAAGGAAATAAAAACAAAAAAATGCCAAAAAAAACACCCAGTGAAATAAAAGGGATCCATTTTGTGTTGTCTAAGTACTCCTGGGAACAGGGCCTACCTGGAGTGTGACTGAGACAGCCAATAATGCTCCACTAGAGAAGCTGAATTTTCCCTCTCCCAGTAGGCATCAACTGTAAATAGCTTCTTGGTTAGTGGTGGAACTTTATGTCCATTTGTCTTCCTTGGTGCTGGGATTTTGTCTGGTTTAAACTTGTGCAGGTCTGTGCAGGTCTTACGTATGTTGTCACAATCTCTGAGTTCATTAGTTCATCCATCCTGTCCATCCTGCTGTGTCTGGAAGACACTGTTTCCTTGGAGTCGTCCGTCACCTCTGGCCCTGAAAGAAGAGGTTTGATGAAGACAGTCATCAAAGTTTTCCAAAGTCACTCTCTGAACATTGTCCAATTATGGGTTTCTGTGTTAATTTCCAAGTACTGCAAGAAGAAGCACTCTTCTCTAGTGAAGCACTGACCTATGAGTATAACAGTATGTCATTAGGAGTCGTTTTCTTGCTGTGTTCCTTCAAGAGAATGATAGTAGCTTTTTCCCCTAGGCCCAATAACTACCTAATGCCAGGTTTTTAGCCATCTTAGTGTCATGTATGGGTTCCATCTCATGGAGTAGACATTAAATCTCATTTTTTAAGTGGTTGGTTACTCTCATAACACTTGTGCTACTATTGCACCAGTATACATTGCATATAGTCACTATTGTAGTTTGAAGGGTTTGTAGTTGATGTTATTACTTTTCTCCTTCAGTATTGTGCAAAGTAGCTTAAAGCACCATGAACATTAGAAAATAGTGAGGAAACTTCTAGTTGATAACCAGCTTTGTTTCCCTGTGTTCAATAACATAAGTGAGTTGTGTCTTCAGGAATAGGACCTTACCATCAGGTTGAGAAGAGTACCAATAGTCTTGTCAATAACACCATAACCAAGGTAACTCTTAAAAAGGAACGCATTTAATTGAGGGCTTGCCAGCAGTTTTAGAGAGAAAGATGGAAAGACTGGGCCTGAAACCTCAAAGGCCACCCCTACCTACACACCTCTAACAAGGCCACACCTCCTAATGCCACTTACTGGCGAGTAAGCATTCAAATATATGATACTTTTTTGTTTGTTTGTTTGTTTGTTTTTGGTTTTTCAAGACAGGGTTTCTCTGTGGTTTTGGAGCCTATCCTGGAACTAGCTCTTGTAGACCAGGCTGGTCTCGAACTCACAGAGATCCACCTGCCTCAGCCTCCCAAGTGCTGGGATTAAAGGCGTGCGCCTATTCAAACCACCGAGGGGGTGGGATCTGTGGGACTTCTTTGGTCAAGAGCTCAACAAGATGTAATTTATTCCGTCACTGGAAGTTTTACTTAGCTGTGGCATTGTCTCCACCAGTGTATGATGACTTCACATAAACTCATTTGCTCTATGTACATACATTGGAAAGTTTCTACAGTAACAGATCTACTCCATTCTCTACCTGCTCCCCCATGTCTCCTCTCCAGTTAAGTCTTCCTAGCTTAGTTTCTCATTTATCT
>NC_022021.1:20981468-20991671 GCF_000317375.1 Microtus ochrogaster
GGTAAGCCACCTTGTGGGCTACAGCAGATTATTAGAGATGGGCTAGTCCAGGTGCGAGAGTTAGCCTAGAAGAGGCTAGATAGACATGGCCAAGCAGTTATTAAATGAATACAGTGTCCGTGTAATTATTTCGGGGCATAAGCTAGCAGGCGGCCCGGGGTGCTGGGGACGCAGTCCCGCCGCTCCTATTACTACATGCCTCCTGAGTGCTGGGATTAGAGGTATGCACCAACACCGCCAGGCAACACTGTATTATCTTCTTCTTCCCACTGGTTCCTTCCTCTGTATCTAACCTTTGTGATTATTTAGATTTGAGCACACATATCAACATCTTAAAAGTTAACATACACATGTAAGAAAAAATTTGGAATATTTGGGGGAGTCTGAATTACATTGCTCATAATTATTGGTTCTACTTTCATACATTTACTTGCAACCTTCATAATTTCATTTTTCTTAATATATAAATAATATTCCATTATATAATTGTAACATGTTTTCAATATCAATTCACCCGTTAGTGGACAGCTAAGTTCTTTCTAATGTTTGACCATTATGAACACAGCAGCAATAAACAGCTCTGAACAACTATCTCTGTGGCAGAATTTTGAGTCCTGTGGTTATATGCCCAGGAGCGGTATAGCTGGATCCTGACGTATATCAACATTCAGCCTTTTGAGGAACCTTCACACTGTTTCCCAAAGTGGCTGTACCGTTTGCCCTCCCATCTGCAATAAGTAAGTTGTCCCCTTCCTCCACATCTTTGCCAGCATGTGCAGCCACTCTAACTGGAATAAGATGAAATCCCAAGGTGGTAAGGGTTTTCATTTGGTTTATTTTTCTTTTATCTTTATTTCTTTTAATTTTTGAGACTGTAATACACTTCCTTTTTCTCTCTAAAAATTCTCTCAGATTCCTCTCTTTCCTTTTTTTCAAATTCATGACTTCTTTTTTTATGATTGTTACATGCATATACAGATATATGTATAGTCTTAAATATATAACTATAAACTGCTAATCTGTATATTTTTACTCATATGTATGTTTCTTCCCGGGGGAGGATTATTTCTCCCATTCTACCATCTTAGTTGCCCGTAGTTCTTTCTGAGTAGCTGAGTTTGATTTCCCTGAAAGCCACAGACATTGAACATTCTTAATGTCTCTCAGCCATTTGTGTTTCTTCTTTTGATAATTCTATTTGATCCTATATCCCATTTTAACTGGGTTATTTATTTATTAATGATCACAATATTCTAGGGTTTTTTCAGTTTCTAAATACTAATCCTCTATCAGGTGTATAATTTGTAAAGATATTTTCCTTTCCTATAGCTTCCTCATTAATCAAATGACATCCTTTGCTGTACAGACACTTTAAATCCCCATGAGGTCCCATTTTTTGATTGTTGATCTTAATGCCTGGTGGTACTGGTGTCTGTTCAGAAAGTCCTTTTCCATATTAAAGCCTAATCAACATTTTTGCTTGTATAATATTTAAGGTATCTGCCTTATGTTGAGGTTCTTGATACATTTGGAACTGAGTTTTGTGCAGGTTGATAAATCTATTTTCATTCTTTTACATCCAGTTATCTGCTCTAACCCAACCATTTTCCCTTTAAAAACCTGCAGAAGAAAAAAATGAAATAATTTGTATAGGACAACTCTAATAGCATTCTTCACGAGCCCCAAAAAAGTCTTAAAATGCATACAGAAGCACAAACTACCCCCGAAATAACCAATGGGGAAGGTATCACAATAACTGGTTTTCAATAGAAATTGAAATAATCTAAGACCCATTTCCTATGTATAGATATAGAAGGCAGAAAGACACAATAGAACTGTGTGGTAATCAAATAAGATACTAGCCTTGTAGAGTTTCCCACGTCCCACAGGGCTGCAGGAAAACCTGGACAAAGTCTCCACAATTCATTATAATTTTAAGCTTCAGGAAATCTTCAATATAATTAACAGATGAAATCTGGAGAATGAGTTGCTTCACCAGTCAAACTTGTGGGTGGAATGAAGAAGACAGCAGCAATTGGTGCTAACAACTAACTGTACAAACAAAAGGCTGTGGGAGCTACAACCACTGAAACACAGAGCCAGGAGGAACCAGCACCCACCCAAGAATTAGCAGAGCTCCAGGGAAATGTCAGACCCCAAAGTGATATTCAAATTCCAGCCATCTGGGCAGAATGGGGATTTTCAAAGTAAAATATGTGTACAAAAAAAAAAAAAAGAAAGAAAAAGAAAAGTGCTTTCCTTGAACATCAGAGGATATAGAGTCAGTCGGCTATTTATTCTTCAACATGAGGACATTATCAAAAAACAAGGGACTGGGTTTTATTTGTTTTAGATGAATTTTGCTAAGTTAATTTTAGATTGCATAATATTGACTATATATAAGCTACCTGGTCATAAAACTTTGAGTTTTAGCTCCTCAGTAAACAACGGAGCATGGTTCTTAAGATGACCTCTGCAGCAGTCTTATTCGATAATTGTCACATACATTGACAAGTCTCCCAAACTCATTTGCAAATAATAAACTACAAGTCAAAATAACTGGCAATATCAGACAACAAAAATTTATTCATTACATAGTCATGTAAATAAATACAACAGAAATACCACCAAAATCACAGGGCTTATGTTTCTTACACACTAACAAAAAGTAGAGTCATAAAAAGGGGTGTGTGTGTGTGTGTGTGTGTGTGTGTGTGTGTGTGTGTCGTGGTTCTGTAGTGCTTCTCCAGGGGTAGAACAGACCTTCAGAAGTGTCATCTAGCCCCTGAACAGTTGTCCTCTTCCCTGCCACAATGGTATGTAAATAAATGCAAGGGTGGAGTGCCTAAGCACTCACCTAATTCCTCACAGCTTTGCTCTAATCTGGGAAAATGCTCCTCCAAGTGAAAGGAGAGAGCCTTATATCCCTGCTCTCAGCTACTAACACTGGTGACTTGCCGTCACACTTCCAACAAGATCCCAGGACTTTAGTGTGGCTTATCAACCCTTTCTTGATCTGCCTCTAATTCTTAGCTGCATTTCCTGCCACTTTCCCACATTAAGCTTCTTGCTGAGCCCTGAATAAACCAAACATAAATCTTTGTGATTGGTTAATCTTACTGCCAGGTATACATTGCCTGAAAGCTCATGTCTTATTCCTTCACTTTGTTCATATATCTGTTTAAATAGCATAATCTCTTCTTCTCTATCCTCTTAATCCACTTTTTCACAACAAACCAAATGTGTATTTCTTTATCTGCTGTACGGTAGAGTTCAGGAGGGCATTCCCTCTCTACAGCCCAAAGCATGCACTCTGTAAGGCCATGTCAACTACATATTCTGTTATATTAACTCGCAGGGAGGATTTGGTTATTCAAGGAAACCCTACTGCTCACGGAATGAGGAGAGTCGTGGAAGTCCTCTGAACCTAGACAACCTGGGGGTGAGAATAAATAAGACTAGATAAAACACCAACAAGAATGCCAGCAGCAGCAACGCTAGCAAGCATTCAAGGTGAGGCCTGAACCAGGAATTATGATGCCATTTCTTTTCATCTCCTTCAACGGGAAGAATAAGGGCTTCAGGTTTTATTTGCTTGCTTTTCCTTTCTTCCTTGCTTGGAAGGTATAACACGAGGGCTGGCTTGCTTGGGGTTTCTGTCCTGCCCGGTACCCCACAGCTGGCAAGCCGTAAAGAAAATCACACAGAGATCTCTATAAGTTATAAAGCTGATTGGCCCATTAAGTTAGGCTACTTATTAGCTCTTGTAGCTTATATTAACCCATTATTCTGATCTATGTTAGCTATGTGACTCAGTACTTTTTTCAGTGGGGTAGATCACATCCTGCTGCTTGGGTGATCTGGGCAGGAGTGGGAGGAATCAACTTCTTCCCAGAATTCTCCTGTTCTCATTACACCATTTCTACTTCCTGTCTGGTTTTCCCGCCTATATTTCCTGTCTGGCCAATCAGCGTTTATTTATAACATGATCGACAGAATAGAGACAATTCTGCACCAAGAAGGTGTCTTTATGACATTATGCACACACACACACACACACACACACACACACACACACACACACAAAATCAATCAATCGGCAAAACAAATGTAATAAAAATAATAAAAATTTTAAAGAGAGTGAGCATACTTTTACATTGTTAAGGCTTATTCAGCAACAAGATAAATTATAATATACAAAGTGGGGTTTATCTTAATTTATTAAATGCACTGCATTGTTTTAACAACTGTGTTTAAATTAGTTTCAGTCGCATATGTAAATACAAAACAAATAAAAACAATGTGAGTTAATTTTGTTAATTAAAAATCAAAACTGCTGAACATGATGAAGTAAATTTCATGCATAATCATCATTTGGGTAACTCAGAATATATAATTCAGTGACTTCTCCCATTGTTATGTCCAGGTTCATAAGTAAGTCTGACCCAAAGAAGAAAATAGCTCGTCTGTGCCACCCACATGTCACCTTTTCAAGGTACTTCATCATTTATTTTGGACACCTCATCCCTCATACATTTTCCATGGGTTCCTAGGAAGCATTCTATGTCTGTGTTCATCTCCCTTGGGATTTTTCTTATCAGACTAGAGTGCCATATAATTGACTTGTGTCCAAGTTACATCCACTTGCTAAGACAGCATTGTGTGTCCCATATTCTAGTCTGTCAATTTCCTCATCTCAAATAACTATTCTGATGAAACCAATATTCCAACTATACACATACACACACACACACACACACACACACACACACACACAATACATATATATATACCGGCTAAAATCAATAGATGGCTTTTTATGTTCATGGGTGTTTTGCCTATGCTTATATTTACACCACATGCATACCTGGAGCTCATGGATAACAGAAGAGGGTGGCTAGAACTGGTGTCATAGAAGATTTTGAGCTGGCATGTGTGTGCTAGAAATTGAACCTGGGTCCTCTGGAAGAGCACTCTCTAGCCCCAATGGATAGCTCTTTAACTCAAAGGAATTAAGAAGGATGTGTTGGCTCGCTAGTACAAATATTTGCTGATAACTCATTTTTGATAATCACTAAATTATTTCAGAGTAAATAATACTCTGTACATGGAAAGCCCATTTACAGAAAAAAAAATGGATCTCAATGAAAAATTATAGTACTGTAGAATCTCAATGTAGGGAAAATCCGCATGTTTAAGTTTTCTTAGGCCAAGACTTGAAAGTGGTCTAAAGCAATAATCTTCTGTATATTTTATACTATTTCTGCTTTCTAAGTCCATTTCCACTGTTGCTTGTATAGCAAACACTAGTGGTTCAAAGAACTGATGAGTGCTTGCATCAATGCAAAATAATAACAGTATGTCTGGCCTCAATCTTTACCAAAGCTGTGTGCTCACTAACATAAATTTATAGAAATTTAACAAGTCTAGAGTGTCAAAATTGTTTATATTTGTATATATTAATACTATAACATATTTGCCAATATTTACCAAAATTGGCCAATTTTGTTTAAGACAAACATCCATCTCTCTAAAATTACCATTCTGAAATCACTGGTAACTATGAATAGTATTCTCAGGACAAACG
This sequence comes from Microtus ochrogaster, assembly GCF_000317375.1. Lineage (NCBI taxonomy): Eukaryota > Metazoa > Chordata > Mammalia > Rodentia > Cricetidae > Microtus > Microtus ochrogaster. The sequence continues at coordinate 20,987,056 of NC_022021.1, forward strand.
TTTGGAAAAAAATAGTAATAGCAGAAAACTGTTTCACATTTAGATAAACTGAAGTCACGTGTCATACCACTACTTTATCTCAGTACTTGGGAGTCTAAAGTAGAAACTGAGGTAGGATCACAAGTTTGAAACCAGCCTGATCTACATAGTGAGTCCCAAGCAAGTCAGATATTTATGCAACAGTATTCATACAGTATTTTTCATAATAACATAGAGCAAGCTAAATGTCCTCCAAAAGATGAACTGATAACTTAAATGTACCATATATACAACACAACAAAATATGGATCACAAAAAGGAAAAAATTGTGATACGTACTGTAAAATGCACACTTGAAAACACTAATGCTCTGAGTGAAATAAGATAGTTGCAGAGGAAAACTATTCCATGACTCTATCAGATGAGACTTGGAGGAGTCAAATCCACTGGACAGAAAGCAGGACCAGTATTTCTGGACTGGGGACAGAGTTTTTGTTGAGGAGTGTTGACGATTCCTAGAGGTGGTGAGCTGCGCGGCACTGTGAGCATACTAATACTACGCAATTGTAATCTGAAGGTGGTCAAATGTCACATAGCTCAGCACAGTAAAAAGGTACTAGCAACCTGTTTTGCTTTTAATATTTACTAATTTGGTGTTAACTTGGTAAAAGCGGCATCGTTACTGACATAATACATTAAGTGTGGAAGGCACCAAGCAATACAGAAGACAATGAAAATCTCAAATAATGATAGTGAAAATAAAATTGTTTCTCATTTTCCTTTCACGTGGTGCTTATGATGCATTGTACGTATCATAGCCTTGCTATCCACAATAAAAGCAAAGCTGGCTGCTAATACGCCTAGACAGAGGCTTGAAAAGTTGCCAAATAAATCTATACTTTTCTGTGACCCATGGCCAAAGACCCAGCTCTCTGTTCTTTAGGCTACCAGATGTACTAATTGAACTAATCAAGAATAAAAGACATAGATATCTCTCAGAAACATGCATAGATATATCATCTCTATTGAAATCTCCACTCTTATATTTCCTATAGATTTCAATCACCATTAAAACATAATTTATTAAGATTCTAAAACCATAATGTGTTTGTCTCTTTTGTGTATTATTCCTGCAACTGTGTTTGCGTCTGAAATTACTTGTATAGATAAAAAGCACACAAGTCATTTTAGGGATTAATAGAAAAACAGTGGAGCATTTCCCTCACTGCATGCTATCATATTGGCATAGTTTGCTTATTTCTAATTTACTACAAAATAAAATGAGCTGATTTTTACCCTTAAATTTCTCTAGAAAGTACATTGCCAATAACACACACGCTTTGCTTGCATATTAGAGGAAACTCATCTTCTCTTCAAATTGCTATAGAAATTATCCCCTGAAAGACCTATAACACATTCAAAAAAACATGTAGCTATGCAAACTTAGCACACTAGTTACAAATTACACCAAATATTACTTTAAATATTACTTTAAAATTAAATGCAATCCAGTGTAGTATATGCCAGCATTAATGGTGTATGCCCTTAATCCCAACACTCGGGAAACAGAGGCAGACAGATCTCCATGAGTTCGAGGCCAGTCTGGTGTACAAAGAGAGTTCAGAGATAGCCAGGACTATACAGAGAAGCCAAGTCTTAAAAAAATTAGATGCGATATTTTTTTAAACTCCAAATTAAGATTACATAGGTCACAAGAATTGTTATTTGACCTTTTCCTAAGTTAAAACCAAAATCAATTAATTAGATAAGAAGTAATTAACAAAAAAACATGAATACTAATATATTGACTTAACCACTAACCTAACTATATATTTCAAATGCAGTGAAAGAAAGAATATTAAGAGCTGCAAAGGAAAAAGAACCTTCATCTGGCGATGGACCCACACTGGAACACTGGACTGAGCTCCCAAAGTCCCAATGAGGAACAGAAGGAGGGAGAAGATGAGCAAGGAAATCAGGACCAAGAGGGGTGCACCCACCCACGGAGACAGTGGGGCTGATCTATTGGGAGCTCACCAAGGCCAGCTGGATTGTGACTGGAAAAGCAGGGGATAAACCCGGACTCTCTGAATATGGTGGACAATGAGGGTTGCTGAGAAGCCAAGGACAATGGCACTGGGTTTTGATCCTACTTCTTGTTCTGGCTTTGTGGGGGCCTAGCCAGTTTGGATGTTCACCTTCCTAGACCAGGATGGAGGGGGGAGGACTTCGGACTTTCCACAGGGCAGGGAACCCTGACTGCTCTTCAGACTTGAGAGGGAGGGGGAGAGGAGGGGGGAAGGGTGGGAGGAGTGGGAGGCTGGGAGGAGGCGGAAAATTTTTTTTTCTTTCTCAATAAAAAAAAAATTAAAAAAAAGAAGTAATTAACAAAAAAACATGAATACTAATATATTGACTTAACCACTAACCTAACTATATATTTCAAATGCAGTGTTTAGCCTCAAAGTCACATTTTGGGATGGTGGAAGTATAAATTAGCACTTTTCTGAAAAGCTACATGGGATTCAAATTATTGTTGTTCTTAATGTTTACCTGTTTGTTGTTTTGTTTTGTTGACACAGGGTCTCATTATGTAACTGTGGCTGGGCCTGGAACTTGCTGTGTAGACCAGGCTAGCCTCAGACTCACAGAGATCCTTCTGCCTCTGCCTCCTGAAATTAAGCTAGTATTAGAGGTGTGCGCCACCATGTCTGGCTTAATTTTTGTTTAGTTTTTATTTATAACTGTAAATGTAACTTTATAATCAAAATGGACTTATAAATTAAGGAAAACTTGAAGCCCAAAGAACACAATCAGAAAACAAAAGTTGGAGGGTACTGTGAACAGACTTGAAAGAAGGACACCTGAGGTACAGAACGAAAGGTGTGGTGGTCAAGAGCCATGCATGTCAAATGTGGCAGGACTGTCCACAGTCAGCACTGAAGGCCTCCATGCCATTCTGGACACTGCTGAATGTCTACAATGCTCATGCCATTTTTCCTCCTTCCCAAAGACCACAAGCCTCCAATCACCTGGCCTCAGCAAAGAAGAGAAAAACCTGGCAGCCATTTTTGCTTGTCCAGCATTTACCACCAACAAGGCACCAGGACTACTCCAGGATGTCTTCCTGTCAATGAGATGATGGCTAGTGCTATGATGGTGTATGAAGTCCCCTCCTTGGCAATGAGTCCTGAAATAAGTCTGTAAAAGTAGAAACTTTAGAGCCAAATCCTTTCCCATCAATGTTTACATCATGAAAACTTTCGGCTGTCTTAGGAACATTGTCTTCAAACACCTTGACAGAGATACCTCTCAATGGCCTACCTCAGCAGCAATAACAAAGAACCCAGCTGGATTCACTGTGGTTAACAGCAATAAGTTACAGGGAACAGTGCTGTCTGTAATTCCTGTTCTTGGGTTTTGGCCAAGTGATTTCATACTTAAGAATTATCTTTGAGCCGTGAAAGTGCACACTTGTTATCTCAGTACTTAAGAGATGGGGCAGAGGAATCAAGATGTTAAGGTTACCTTGAGCTACACGATGAGTTCAAGGTTAGCCTGGGCTACATGATAACCAATCTCATGAATCAGATAGATAGATAGATAGATAGATAGATAGATAGATAGATAGATAGATAGATAGATAGATAGATAGATAGGTAAAATTGAAAATGCAAAACTTTCCAAACATTAAAAGGCTTAGCATTTAACCCATCCATCTAACATGAAAAGAAAGCAAAGGAAGACACGACAGAGTAGGCTAAATGTTCAGTTTTAATTCTAAAGCTTATCTTCTTAAATAAACAAGTACTAAGTAAATATTATGCAGTCTTTTACATCAGCATAAGTAATATTTAAAGATGTAATAACATTTTTATTATATAATGTACAAAATATAGCAAAATACCTAGTGCTTTTGTTTACAAATATTTGATGCCTCATTTATATTTTAGGAGTAATAACAGAATATTCAAATTTCCTCCATTGAAGTACTATTTTAAAGAATTTTATTACTGTATTCATTTTACAAATTGGTGACTTTTATAATGACAATTTTATTCAAGTACTTTATAAAGCTTGGTCATATTCATTCCACATGACTTTTCTATCCAGTGACTTTTCTATCCAGTGAACCCCAGTCTTCCTCCCCTCCTTACTTCATGTCATACATGTGTACATATGTGCACAGTGTTTTTATACATAAAACACAGGTTCCACATATGACAGGAATTTGTGATATTTATCATTCTGGATTTGGATTATTTTGCTTAATATGATGATCTCTAATTCATTTCCATTTCCTAGAAAATGACACAATTTTGGTTTTTGCCTCAATAAAGCTCTGTCATATACACATAACCACATTCTTCAAGTCATTCATCTGTTGATGGTCACAAAGGTGGATTCTTTAACTTGGCTGTTGTGGTATGATGCCATAAAAAAGCACAGACACGTGGTCTCTCTGCAGTACACTGACTTCGATGCCTTTGCTTGTACTCCCAGGAGGGGGTGGAGGAGCAGTTATCTTTGAGTTTAAATGAGACTAATCTATAAAACTTATAACTGGATCCTCAACATACTTTTATATAATTACAAATCATAGAATTCATGTGGACAAATATATATATATATATATA
>NC_022021.1:20991980-21003359 GCF_000317375.1 Microtus ochrogaster
ACTTATTTTTATTTCACATAATTTATTGATTCTTTGGGAATTTCACATCATGCACCTTAATTCTACTCACCTCCGAGTCCCCCATATCTTCCCCTCACCCCTGAAGCACCCCCATAGCAAATTTTTAATTTTTTTTTAAATCAAACAAACCAAAACAAGCAAGCAAGCAAGCAAACCTTGTCGCTCCTCCGTCTTTCTTGCCTCTCCAACATCTCTTCAGTCATCCTAGTGCCGTAGGAGCCGTGCAGTGTTACACTGTATACCCTTTGTTCAATGGTCTGGTGAAGACCTCTAGTTTCTGGTACACCACCATCACTGGATCCTCACCCAAACTCTTCTCAGATATCCTCTGACTTCCCCGAGTTATGGAGACTCTTACCACAGGAACAGTCCCTTCATGAGCTCCAGCGGGTCCTACATGAGGTAGACGAGGTGGGATAACCGAAAGCCCAGTTGTGAGCCTGGATGATGACTGAGCTGGTCAATCCAAGCCACTGGGGCCACCCCCTCACGTGAGGAGGAGGAGCCATCTCCCCTACATGGCAATGGGTGGGGCCATTTCTCCTAAGTGAGGGGAGGACAGCTCCCCCGTAAGGGTAGGTAGGGGCCAGCTCTCTTACCGCAGTGTCCAGTGAGAGCTGGGTCAGCTCCACATGGCCCTCTGATTTTGTCACACGTTTCCTATATCCTACTGACGTGTCATGGGCCACAGACATCAACAGAGACCCCAGCTTCAGCAGGACCATGGACCCAGACACGGCCCTCGGCTGCAGTTTGGGCCCAGAGAATATCATGGCTCCAAGAGAAAGTACAGGCCACTGAGATCATGATGGTTCTGGTGGTGGCACGCTCTAGACACCAAAAACGCTATGGGTTGTGGTCCCGATGCCAAGTATCTGAGTGACCTTTGGTGGCAACACACAATGTGGACTTCAACACAGACCCCCTACTGCAGTAGGACCACAGACTCAGACACGGTCCTCATCAGCATCCAGGTCCTCACCAGCCATCCAGGTCTAGATGTCACCATCACCCCAGGTGACAATGCAGGCCACTCAGATCTCCCTGGCGTCTGTGGCAGCATGGTCTTCAAATATACTAATACAGCCCCAGAGCTCAAGTATCCACATGGCCTTCAATGGTAACAGGAGCGTTGGACATCAACACAGACCTTGGCTGCAGATGGACCTTAAACTCAGACATGACCCTCAGCTGCAGCTCTGGCCAGTACATCACCATGGCAGTAGTAGTAGCACAGACCACTTCGATCTATAAGGCCCTGGCTGCAGCAGGGCCCTCAGACACCAACATGAAGCCAGGTGGCTGACCTGACCCGGGGCAACCTCACTGCTCTCAGTGGCAACCGGAGCCAGGGACATCGGCCCAGATCCTGGCTGCTATAGGACCATGGACTCAGACATGTTCAGGCCAGAGAACAACTGTGGGGTCAGTTCTCTCCACCACATATGTTCCAGAGATCAAACTCAAGTTATGAGACTTGGAGGCAAAACCTTTTCCATGCTAAACGCACTCTCCAGTCCTGTTTAGGCTGGTGAAACTTGAGGCCACAGATATTTACTCCTTGATGATGGAAGCCACAACATAATCCCACACCAGTTCAGAATTATAATAATAAAGGGTTATTATAACAGTCCTCTGTGCAAACAGGAACAGAGTCTAGCAACCAGAAGTGGGAGTCAGAAGCAAGAGAAGGGGGCTGGAAACATGGCTCAGAGCACTGACTGCTCTTCCAGAGATCCTGAGTTCAATTCCCAGCAACCACATGGTAACCAAATTTCATTATAGATGGTTGTGAGTCACCATGTGGTTGCTGGGAATTGAACTCAAGACCTCTGGAAACGCAATCAGTGCTTCTTAACCACTGAGCCACTTGTCCCTCCAGAGTGAACCTGCCTGGGAATACTGGTGGTGCTGCACGCCTTTAATCCCAGCACTCGGGGCAAAGGCAGGTGGATGAGTTTGAGGCCAGCCCAAGCAGGCATTGGTGATCTCTGCTACAGAAAGATGCTAATGGTAGGCTTTCTCAGCAGAGATGACAGGGCCATATGTGGCCAGAGGGATGTGAGGATAGGGCAACAGGTTGGTCTGGAATTCTGTCAGGTCAACATTCAGGGCTCCATCAAATCTGAGGGAAGCAGTGATGGAGAACACAATCTGCCTAATAAGGCGGTTAAGGTTAGTATAAGTGGGGGACTCAAAATCAGTATTCTATGACAGATGCCATATATGGCCTCGTTGTCCACCATGAAGGCACAATCAGAGTGCTCCAGAGTGGTGTGGGTGGAGAGGATGGAATTGTAGGGTTCAACCACAGCAGTGGAAACTTGGGGGGGGGGGCTGGGTAAATGAAGAACTCCATCTTGGACTTCTTTCCATAATCAAAGAGAGCCTCTTCATCCTCAGGGAGCTGAACCAGAGCCAGTTCCCCCGCCAAAGCTGTGGAAAACCAAGAAGCCCTGAAGACCTGTGCACTGGTTGACCAGTTTGCAAATTTTGTCCAAGACAAGGTCAATGATCTCCTTGTCAATGTGTAGTGGCCACAGACATAGTTATTAGCACCATCTTCCTTGCCTGTGATGAGCTGTTTAGGGTAGAAGAGCTGGCGGTAGGTACCAGTGTGAACTTCATCAATAACCGTGGGCTCCAGGTCTGCGAACACTGCCCGGGGCACGTGCTTGCCAGCGCCTGTCTCACTGAAGAAGGTGTTGAAGGAGTCGTCTCCTCCCCCATTGGTCTTGTCACTTGGCATCTGGCCGTCAGGCTGGATGCCATGTTCCAGGCAGTAAAGTTCCCAGCAGGCATTGCCAGTCTGGACACCAGCCTGGCCACCATGGATGGAGATTCACTCATGTATGGTATCTACGGGTCAGAAAGTGAGGGTGACAGAGCGGACACCAGTCCCAGTTACCATTCCTGACAGCTAAGAGTCGAGGTAAATAACACGCAATGACCCATTACGTGAGTGCCATCAATGTCCTGCATAACTGGATATAGTCATTTAAACATAAACTCCTATTTCTATGGGGACATATACCCCCTGATAGTATTTGCTAGCTCCACCTTGAGCCCCCTAAGGGCAGAAGCAATTACCTTTCCAGGGAGTCCTGTGGAGCCAAACTCCTTAACTTCTCACCATTCTGGAAGCTAGAAAGGCTTACATTGAGACTCCAAAAGGTTCAGTGTCCAGGGAAAGCCTGCTGTTTTCTAGATATCATCTTCTTAGGTGTCTTCAAATGTTGGAAGGGAATAGCAGCTCTCTAGAGCAGTGGTTCTCAATATGGGGGTCACAAACCCCTGGGGTCAAACAACCCTTTCTCAGGGGTCACTTAAGAACATCAGTAAACACAAATATTTACATTATGACTTATAAAAGTCCCAAAACTACACTTATGATGTAGCAATGAAAATAGTTTTGTGGTTGGGGATCACCACAGCATGAGGAACTGTATTAAAGGGCCACAGCATTAAGAAAGTTGAGAACCACTGGCCTCAAGTTTTATGCATGTGGGGCCCAGCCTCATGACCTAACCACATCCTAAAGGCTAAATACCAACACGTTTGGGGTTCAGCTTCAGCCTATAAATTTTAGGACACACAATGACAAGTCAGCAGCAAAGAAATCCCATTTGAAAATGCTGGCCGTGCATACCTCTACAGATTCTAGGGAGATGCATATTAATTAATCTTCCCTTATCAAAATTCTCAAAAGATAAAATAAAATTTGTTGTAAGATAATATATACAAAGTATTGAGGAAAGACAATAAAATTTTTTTCACAGTCACACAAATAATGTTCACACACAACAACACACAAAAAGGCTCAAGAAATTACAAGACACCAACAAAGAAGTAAAAGCCGTAGACCTTGAAAACCTAAAAAAGGAGTGTGCTATGATATCAGATTGTGCCTCTCGACTACACAGCATAAAGCTAAGATAGCCACAAATAGTTAAGAAGAAGGGGTCAACCCCAGAAGCAAATGAAGGCTATTTGGGGTACTTTTTCAACTGCTTGTTTATGGGTTTTACTGTTTTGCCTGTGCTAAACCAAATTGGGTAACTCTCATTTAGTTAAATAGAAGAGCAGCCACTGAAAGAAAAACAACAAAACATCTTTCAGAAAGAAAGACTACTGCCAGCATTAAGTTAAATGCTCTAATACAAGATGAGCAAGTGTCTTGCTGGATAATTCTCTCTAGAATTCAGAGTTTAGCTTATTAAATATTCCTTTTATTAGTCTCTGTAATCTTCACTCATTGTAACTGATTAAACACTTGCTAAAGCTCACATAATAAGGAAAGCTGTATTTCACGTAGAATTTCCTCTTCCATATCACTAATTCCCCTCTCTTAGTCTTGAGCTTTCTTATTTGTAGGTGAACATCACCCACCCAGACCCCCGAAGCCAGTGCATGTACCTCCTGCCAACTATAACTAAGATGCTGGAATTCCACATCACTGCCTTAAGTAACAGGCAGGCTTCAGGCTTTCCACCGTCTGAGCACTACGACCGCATTAGCTGAGCACTAGTGGTGTAGCCACTGTACCAACTATTGATATTAAATCTTTGAATGCAATGAAAGTTAACAGTGCTATTTTTATGTTATGCCAAAAAAAATCATACAGCCTGTTTTCCCTTTTTGATTACAGTTGATTTAAGGGAAAAATGTTGCTGAGTGGTTTGACAATGCTTTATTTGTCTTCGACTGATAGAACACACAAAACGTTTGAATAGGCCCATTTATTTGAGCAGACGTATTAAATAATACTTTAAATGTGAACATGAATGTCATAAATTTTGTAGTCTCTTTAAAGTAGGATAAATCTGGTATTTAAAGTGGTCTTTGTTCAGAGCCATTTTTTTCAAACAGTCATAAAGGGACTCTGATTTGTGCGGCATGAACAATGCCAGCATCATCATTTTAATGTTATCCATATGGGCTTCTAATAATAGATAAGAGTCTACATTTGTATTATATGTCTCAGAGACATTTAAAATCTAGATAAGGAAAGGCTGATTTCATTGGCCCCATAGTTAAAGGAAAGCAGACCCTAATTAAAAGAATTCTGTTCTGAATTAACTAGTTTGACATGTGCTAATTGACAGTTCCTGTGAAATGGTTCTAATTAAAGTCAATATGTCTTTTTCAATTAAAAGGAAATTAAGAATATACTAATATACATTAACAACATAATCTGCCTTCAATATCCCATACATCAGCTGCTTTTCCCCACTAACACTAGAGAAGCATCTGACGTGTATCATCTACTGTTTGCTTATGGTCCCTCGTTACGACCTCATGCCAGCGCAGCAGCAGAAGAAGGTAACCGGAACACTAGCTTTTCGGAACTCCTACATTCTCATTCTCTAAGTATAAACATGCCTTGCTGTATTTTAAAAAATGGACATTTCTTAATAAGAATCTTTGCTAACTGGAAACAAATACAAGTGTTCTCAATTACTTTGTCTTTTTACTATAGGCCTTAGAGATAATTGCATTCTGCTGGGGAGAAGGCTGGACTATGTTTTCATCATTTGGCTTGATTCAAAGCAAAGCTTGATTTGAGCAACATAAAACAAAAACATCTTTAAAATCATGTTCTGTTTACCAAATGAAACTTTGGGGAAAGCTCAGGTGGGAGTACTCTGCACGCTGTTTGCAACAGGAAAATGGAAAGTAAGGTTGCTTAGATGCCAACAGTGCCAGAAGGCTCATCATACAAAGAAAGCGTAGCATTAGAAGCTGTTTATAGCAACATAACTAAATATTCATGGACACACTAGCAAGGGTGTGGTGTTAGCTAAATATTCACGGACACACTAGCAAGGGTGTGGTGTTAGCTAAATATTCACAGACACACTAGCAAGGGTGTGGTGTTAGCTAAATATTCATGGACACACTAGAAAAGGTGTGGTATTAGCTAAATATTCACAGATACACTAGGAAAGGTATGGTGTTAACTAAATATTCACAGATACACTAGGAAAGGTATGGTGTTAACTAAATATTCACAGATACACTAGGAAGGCTGTGGTGTTAACTGAAAATTCATGAACACACTGGGAAGGTTGTGGTGTTTGTAGTTGTAGGTCTAGTGAAAGTTATATTGACCTGAAACACTGACACTAATGCAAACAACATTAATATCACATGGAGAAATATGTAAAAGATTAAAAACTATTTGTTTCTTAGTGCATGATTATAATTTAAATACTTTAGCCACAATTTTAAAAGGCCTTAGGAGAAAGCTTTCAGAAGACACTATATGCAGTTGTTTAATTTGCTATAGATAACACTTTAATAGACATTTCATCCCCACTTCCTGTTCTCCAGGTTTTAAAGTTAAATCATAAAATACAGCTAATTAAAGAAATAGTAAATTACTTGTTTCCAACAAAATTAATTTATTTGTGTCCAATGTACATCAAGAACAACAGGTAAGTAAGCCAATTCCATTATTTCCTTTGTTCGCTTACATTTTTAAAATATAAAATTTACTATTCCCTGTAACTTTCTGAGTAGGAGTGGGAGAAATGTGGGGCTGCCTGCCAGCCAGGCACCCCTAGGTCTCCATTTAAACCATTTCTTCCCTAACGTGTCTTCTTCTGAGTAATTACCAAAAGTTTAATGAAAGTCATCTTGTATGGGACTCTAAAAGCAGCTGAAGTCTAGCAAGTTCTCAGCAAGAGTGGAGGCATATCAACCCACTTCAGTAAAGTGCACAGCGGTAGCGATGGTCAGCCTCAGCCGTCGAAGCATAGTGAGTACCTGCATGTAGAGTTGACTTTCCAACCCTAAGCTCTTGCTCCTCGAGCTGGCACAGGTTGGAAATGCTGCAGTAACAGCAAGTATTCAGATTTTTGAAATGGGAAAGGAGCCAGTGCAGCAACTTTTCTGCCCAATTAAAGAGCACTGTCTACAACAGGCCTACACAACACAAGGCCTGCAGACTGCACACAGCCAAGAAGCAATTGTTGAGGACCCACCCACAGATTTGGGAAGAGAAGCAAGAAGAAGGATTGGCAATACAATACCTATGTCAACAAGAAGACACGAGGCCGTTCTACAGACTCTGCTTCCACATTCACATGTTAGTGCCATGTATCTGAACTCAAGATGGCAGTCCGCATGAACCGCACATCCTCCTAACAAAGGCCTTGTTACTGCAGTGCTGCACCAGCCCAAGAACTTCCTGTCGGTGAAAACTCTACTGAGATGAAATTCTGGAAGCCCAGAGCTGTGACACATGCTTCTAACAATTGATAAGTATGTATCAGTGTTCCCTATGGTGTATGTTTTCATATTAGAATGTGCTTGCATCTCATCTCTTGATCCTGTCATTTGGTTGCAAACAGGTGATTAAAAAACTTATTGTACAGAGAAACCCTGTCTCAAAAAAACAAAAATAAAAAATAACTTTGTTGTTCCAAGAACACTTGGAAGAATAAGCACAGATGGGAGCAAAGTCACGGAAGAAGGTGTGGGAGAAAGCTCCAAGGTCAGCTTCTCCATCAGATGTGACAGAATCAATTATTTCAGCATGCTAGAATCTAACCACACTCTTTAGTACCAACAGGAAAGCCTAATAAAGAAAATATGAGTAACATTGGTGAGTTCCAGTGACGGGTTTAACAATTTAACAATATCTCCTATAATTGCTAATCCCCATAGAATGCAGTCATGAGATTAGGACCTGTATTCCTACTGTATCCTGCTAGTACCAGGATTGACTGCAAAGCTTCCTGCTCCATGAACTAGAGTTCTGTATTGGGTCTGTCTGGTAGTTTCTGAAGGGCAGTCAAGGAGGCAAGCCAGAAAAGTGAAAGCAGCTTGCCCTGCCTGTCAACTGAAGTCAGAGACAGGACATATCTCAAAGCTTTTCTTTTCTGTTGTAACCTGGCATTTAAGAAAATCATTCATTGACCAATAATTAAGAAATAGGCTTCAACAACAACACAATAAAAAGTATTACAATTTTTGTCTGTTTGTTGCAAAATTGGAAATGTCACTGAATAAATGAACATCTATGGTCTTTATTAAGCAATGACTACCACTTTTCCATATATTTTTTGGAATACAAAAATTCCATATATTTTTTATACAAACCACACCAAAAAAATAGAAAAGTATAACCCATCACGAGAAAAAAAAACTAAGAGAAACTGTTCCTAAGGCAGTACAGACATACTTACCAGACAAAGACCTTATCATAATTATTTATAAAGGAATTAATAAATAACTAAATTAAATTAGGCAACCTAAGTGTGAATAAGTAAAAATATCAATAAAGAATAGAAAATATTTTATAAGTACAAAAACTGGAGCTGAAAAATATGAGATTAAAATTTTTAATTCATAGATATGTTCCATAGTCCCTTTTAACAGGCAAAAGAGAGGACTGCCAAGTATGCACTGGAGTGCAGAAATCAGTAGAGAAAAATGAACACAGCCTAGCAGACTTATAGGACACCATCAATCACACTAATACAGTATGGAAGCTATAGAATGAGAAGAGACCAAAATAGTTGAGGAAAAAAATGAGAAAACTCCCTAAGTTTAATTGACGATAGGAATCTAAACATTGGAAATCTAGGAACTCCAAGCAGGACAAACTCAAAGATATCCATTGCAAGATGTATGATCACATGATTAAAAGTAAAGGACAGGAAGAAAAGTCATGTAAGGAGCAGAAATGACAGGACTCAGCCTATGCTCTGAATCCTCAGCAAATTGCTGTTTCTCATAAGAAATTCTAGAGACCAAAAGAAAATAGGATAAACTATGTAAAATATAGAAAGAAGAAACCACGCCAGTCAGAAATTTAATCTAGAAAACAAGTCCTTCAGAAATGAAAACTGTGCTATTTCAAGATAAACCCTAAGAGAACTCGTTGCTAGTACCCTAACCAGCAAGACTTGCAATATGGATGGGGAAATCTCATAGGGAGCAATCCCTCTTGTTATTTTCTGTTTTATTTTAAAGAATACACCAAATGTGAACTTATGTTAATGTTCAAATAACACACAGAGATGAAAGTTGTGACAACATGTGTGTAATATAAATGCTCTGCTGTTGAACTACACCCCGGTCCTGGTTAGTTTTATGCCAACTTCAACACAAGTTAGAGTCATCAGAGAGGAGGGAGCCTCGGTTGAAAAAAAAATGCCTGTACAAGATGAGTCTGTAGGCAAGTCTGTAGGATGTTTTCTTAATTAGTGAGTGATTCACAGAGGACAGCCCATCATCATAGGAGGAGCCATCCCTGGGCTGGTGGTGATCCTGGATTCTGTAAGAAAGCAGGCTGAGCAAGCCAGAAAATCAAGTCAATAAACAGAGACCTCCATGTCCTCTTCATCAGCTCCTGCCTCAGACTCCTGTCCTATTTTAGCTCCTGTTCTGACTTCCTTCAATGACAGACTATAAATAAACTCTTTCCTCCACAAGTTGACTTGGTCATGGTGCTTCATCATAGCAATAGCAACCCTAAGAAAATGCCTAACCTAAAAGGGTACTTATGAAAAGCCCACACCTAGCATCTTATTCAATGATGAAAGAATAAAAGGAGCAAAATAATTATTATTTAACATTTTATAGAACTCTCAAGGCAAGAAAAATAAATAAATAAATAAATAAATAAATAAAGCCAAATCAGTGACACCTTTTACAGGTATGGAGAGGTAAAACTATATCTATTTACACATAACATGATTCTACATATACAATACAATGTAGGTATTTCAGAGGCAAATTAAAAGTACCTGCTAGAGTCATAAATCAATTCAGTGAAGGTGAAAATTAGGAAATCAACAAGCAGAAATAAGTTGTATTTCTATACAGTAACAATAAACCTGAAAAGAAAATTAAGAAACAAATTCTACTTAACAAAAGTTCAAAAAAGGATAGAAAAATCTATAAACTAGACCATGACAGTGAAAGTTGTGTATACTGGAAGCCATAAAGCCCTGTGGAAAGTGATTAAAGAAGTCAAGATAAATTGGAACACATCCGTATTTCTGAACAGAAAGTCCTAATGTGAAGAAGAAGATCAATTTTCCTTTAAATAACCCACAGGTCCTGAAATTTATATGGAATTTCAGAGGACTCTAACCACCAAAACAATATCTTAAAGAGAAAAGGTATCTGGAAAATTCAAAATTACTTAATTTCAAAACTTCCTACAAATCTAAAATAACAGAACCAGTATATTGCCATTATAATAATAACATATATAATACTACTGAAAGTCCAGAACAGATCTGAACTTTTTGGCCAATTGATTTTCTTTTTTAGATTTATTTTATTTTACATGTATGAACATTTTTTCTGAATGTATCTCTGTGAACTGCATGTCTTCCCGGTGTCTGGGAGAGCAGAAGAGGAATGAGGTTCCCTGGAACTAGAGTAGCAGGTGGTTAGGAGGCAAGACATGAGTGCTGGGAACTGAACCCAGATTAAAAAAAGCAACAAGGGCTTTTAACCACTGAGCCATCTACATCTCCAATCCTGCCAACTGATGCCCAACAAGCATGAACAGAACATTCAATAAGGAATGAAATGTATTTGATAGACACATGGAACAGATAGGTAGCCACATATAAAACAGAGATTGTGCATCCCCACCAGTTCTACCCCTTATCCTACAATCAATGCAGAACAGATGGCTGGTCTAAATACAAGAGCTTAACTATGCAACTAATAGAAGAAAACAGATCTTCATGACTTCAGAGGGGTCAATTGAGTCTTTGATGTGTTCAAAACAAATTAGCAATAAAAAATATACTGATAAAAATCAATGTATTTTTGGTCTCAAAATATATTACTGTCTATATAAAGAGAAAACCACTGACAGAATGGAATGTTTTTATATTTTTTTCAAATCATATATCTGCTGAGACATTACTACTGGGATGTGTAAAATTATTGCTCAACAACAAAAAGAAGTACTCATACAATAAAAAAGCAAATACTCAAAATGAAGCATATGAAGCATGACCTAAGCAACAATTCTCGAAGCTTCTGCTACCTTAGTGCTGCCACAGTGAGGATGACACCTCTAACACGGTGAGGACCTTGAGTACCAGATCCCCCTAAATCACAGCATATGATTCTTTTTATGTAATATGCACAAGAGGCAAAATGACAGAAAATAAAATAGTGGAAAATAAAATACAATAATTTGTTCTAAACAATAAGAGTTCAGAAAAAACAGACATTCATTCTCCTAGATATCTACTAATTTAGTTTAATTATCTTCCTGGGATGGTCTCAAACACGACACACTTCGCAGTGGCTTCAATGCTCACTCCTCACAGTTTTGCCTATGTGGCTCTTCTTTTCAACTCACCGTTCTTTTTTTTT
>NC_022021.1:21003608-21008691 GCF_000317375.1 Microtus ochrogaster
TCTTGAGTTCTCAGTAGTCCTCTTTGTCTGCTATGTTCAGTGAGTCCGATTTTATCCCATGCTTTTTCAGACCCAGGCCAGCTGGCCTTGGTGTCAACTCACCGTTCTTATTTGAGGTTCTACTCTGGTGTTTGGTTTGGTTTGATTTTGTCTTCTGTTGCTTAGACAAAGAAAATAGAATAATATATACCCAAATCTTGCATTACATTACAATTTTTTTAAGAGAGAAAATACAAATGGAAAACTCCCTAAAATTTTCACTACATTGCAAACTATTTATTTGCATATTCTCTATAATTCAGTTCAAATATTTCTAGATTTTCACCATAACAAAAAGACCAACATTAGACCTTAGCTGTGTGGTAGAGTTTAGTTAAGAATCCAAGACAGGGCTAGGGAGTTTAGCTACAATAGCCTACACCCTGTGTTCAATCCCCAGCACCACACAAAAAAAAATGTAAGGATTGTTTACTTTTATTTTATGAGTTTTATTTTATAAGTGTTCTCTCTTCATGTACGTAAGGGCTTGTCATGTGCACCTTGTGCTTGCAGAGGCCAGAAGAGGGCCCAGGAACTGGAGGTAGACAGTCATCAATTAGGTGGTGGGAAACAAACCCCGGTCCTCTGGAGAGCAGCAAATGCTCTCAACTGCTGAGCCATCGCTCCAGCCCTATTTTTGGTAATTACAAAGATAATAATGCTTCATACTTTATTATATCTCGAAGAAAATGTGTTCTCAAAGTTTTAATATTTGACATACAAATAGTTCGCTGTACCAACTTTGCAACAAGGTACTGCTTACACTTACTAATGTGGTACAAATGGGCATCTAGCTGTTAACAGATAAATTACTTCTTAAAATTAGATGTCTACTAACTAACATCAATACTTGTTTCTCAATTTGGAAATGGTCGCAAGCAAATTTTTTAATTTTTTTTAACTTAAAACCAGAAAAGAGACTATTTTCTGGAGTAGTGAGGGAATGATTCAGTGGACACTGTTAGGAGTCGCACAAGAAGACCAAATCACATCATTGTAAGATATATGCAGACGGTCTAGGTCAGTCTCATGGTCCCATGCAGTCTCCTTGGTTGTTGGTTCAGTCTCTGTGAGCTTCTATGAGGCCAGGTCAGTTGATGCAGTGGGTTTTCTTGTGGTGCCCTTGGCACCACTGGGACCTGCAGTCCTTCCTTCGTCTCCTCTGCAGGATTGTGGGTCTCTGCATCTGTTTCCATCCGTAGCTGCATGAAGCCTCTCTGATGACAGCTGGGCTACACACTAATCTATGAAAACCCCGCTTTTTATTTTATTTTATTAGATTATTTTATTTTGTGTGAACATTTTGCCTGCATGTCTTTATGAGCATCATGTGCACGTCTGGTGCCTCAGGAAGTCAGAACAGGACATCAGATCCCCTTGAACTGGACTTGTGAGCCACTATGTGAGCGCTGGGAACTGAGCCCTAATGCTCTGTAGGAACAGGTACTCATAACCACTGGGCCATCTTTCCAACCCCTTAGTCTGGACCTCAAAGTCAGTCTTTCTGGGCACATAAAGAAAGCTGAAGTAGGAAATGCTGTCAGCAACAATGGAGATGTTTGCTGTTTATTTAACTTGTTGTGTGAAAGCCTTGCATTCCCACTCCCCTCATCCCCACAGATGTAATTAAAACCCTTGCTGTCTGAAACCAGATGTCTGTCTCTCACCTGGTGAGTTTATAGATTCTGAAGAAAGAAACTGTGCCAGCTAATTCTATGTCAACTTGACACAAGCTGTAGTCACCTAAGAGGAGGGAATCTCAATTGAGACAATGCTGTAGGCAGGCCTGGAAGGCATTTTTCTTAATTAGTGATAGATAGGGGAGGACACAACCCACAGTGCATGGTACCCTGCTGGTGGCCCTGAGTTTTTTAAGAAAGCAGGGTAGGTAAGTAATAGGCAACTCCTCTGTGGCCTCTGCATCAGCCCTCGCTTCAAGGTTCCTGCCCAGCCTCAAGTCCTGCCTTGGCTACCCTCAATGGACTATGACTTGAGATATGTGAGCTAAATAAACCCCTTTGCACCCCAAATTGCTTTTGGTCACTGTGTTTCCTCACAGCAGTAGTGACCCTAAATAAGAGAGGCCTGCTTCAGTTATCAACAGATGATCAAAGATTCTGCTTTAGCAAATTAAATTAATTAGAAAGTTAAGCTGTCCATCTTAATTGCACTTCACTGTCGAACACTGACAACTCCAGGATCCACAAGAGTTTTTTCCATTGAGTCTTGGCTGTGTTTGCTAGCATGTGCATGTTATTGGTTCCACCTTACATTCATATTTAAATGTGTGTGCCTCATGCAGAATTGTTTGGTATGCATAAAAGTCAACTGGTGTAACTTTGACACATGCAGACGACAGAAGAAATGAACAACAACAAACTTCTGGCAAATGTCATAGCATGAACATCAGGAAACGTTTGTTAAGATTCTCCATAGTTTCCTCACATCCCACACGTGTGTTTTTAATATGTTACTAAATACGAGCAGGGCTGGGTTCCGGAGACCAAATCAAGGTCAGTTTGGGAACACCTCACTCACGCTGCTGACCTATCCCAGCACTGGATAGCATGCTGCCGTTTGTACACCAGCTTGCTTCTTTGCTTTTCTAACTTTTTAATTGTTTTTGATTTGGGATTTTTTAAGACAGGGTCTCTTGTAAACCAATGCAGCTTTGAACTTCTAATCTTTCTGCATCTACCTCCCAAGTGCCAAAATTCCAGGCCTGTGCAACCACACTGTTTTGTGTGGTCCATGGAATCAAACACTTGGCATTTGTACAAGCTAGTGAAGTGCTCTCCCCAGTGAGCGACATCCACAGCACTTTACCCTGGATTTCAAAGAAAACTAACTAAATTTTCTCAAAGACAGCATCTTCTCTGGCTCCCAAAATTAACTTCCCCAGGAACTAAAGTAGTCTAAGTACAGATTGAAGGATGGTTGATGTGGGAGTGATTTCTTATTAATAAAGAAAGTGCCTAGGCCCCTTGATAGGCCAACCCTTAAGTGGGTGGAGTAAACAGAACAGAATGCTGGGAGAAAGAAGCTGAGTCAGGGAGTCACCATGATTGTCCCACTCCAGACAGACGCAGGTTAAGATCATTCCTGGTAAGCCGGCTCGTGGGCTACAGCAGATTATTAGAAATGGGCTAGTCCAGGTGTGAGAGCTAGCCTAGAAGAGGCTAGATGTAATGGGCCAAGCAGTGTTTAAAAGAATACAGTTTCCGTGTAATTATTTCAGGGAATAAGCTAAGCTAGCCATGTGGGCAGCTGGGTGCCGGGGACGCAGCCCCGCCGCTCTTAATTCAACAGATGGTCCTGTTCTGTCATTATTTTCCCACTACTAAATATTCTGTATAAGTTTAAAATGCATTGCAAATTGAATACCTACTTTTATCACTAATAGTCAAAATTGGTTAATAAATTTTCTTATACTTTTGCAATATTATTGCCTCAGCTCAACCTTCCAAATAAATGTGGTATCTTCACATGACAACAGGGAATTTTTTTAATACTACAAGTCTCTTTAAGACATACGAAACCTTGACTCTGGTTTGTATACTTCTAGGCTACTCTACTGTTTGCTGGTATTGTCTCAATTACATTTAAATTCACAAAAGTAAATAGCAAAATATCTAGTCAAAACATATTCCACATAGAAATTTCTCTGTGTGGCATGCTGATCCTAGAGGCAGTGTTACTGAAGCACCTCGGCTGACATACAGGCTAAAAGAAAGCGTGAAGAGAACAGCCAAAGAGGAAGTGAGTGAGATAAACCTGGCACCCATGCAATAGCATGCTTGCTCCTGAGAAAGTCACAAAATAACCTGGGACAGTCTGCCCTCACACCCACTAGTTACTAATTATAGTTCAGTAATATTTTCTATATTTCTAAAAATAATTTAAATTCTCCACAATGTTGTCTGAAAGCCAAGTGATATCGTTATTTATTGCTCTTTCAAATCAGAGGTTGAAAGAAGTCCTAACCTCCTTGAGCCTAATTTCCCTGGCTTTTGTTCTTTCATTTAGAGAATAGTAAGTGTAGGCAGAACTTAAAAATACGATGAGAAACATCTTAAAATAATGATTACAGATGGTTTGCCACTTCAGATAAAGACAAAGACAGATTAGATGGGGAAGGAGGTTTACTTTGATCTTAAATAACATCTAACAAAACTGTGTGAGAGAGAGAGAGAGAGACAGAGACAGAGAGAGAGAGAGACAGAGAGAGAGAGAGAGACAGAGAGAGAGAGAGAGAGAGAGAGAGAGAGAGCACATGTACAAACACATCTTTCAGCTAGTTAATTACAGGAAAGGGGGGCATATGGGTGTCAGAAATAAAAACAATTGATCTACTTTAGGCATCAATAGACAGAAATGACCAATAAAATACAGAACACACACACACACTTCAGAAGAACAGAGTTACAAGAATGTAAGTTACAGCTCCAAGAACACTGGGGAAATATAAAGAAGAAGCTGACTTAGAGCCCTATTGCTGCCCTATGAAAGTCTCCATGTAGAGACAGAAGGCGTGATTTGGGACCACACAGTAATGGTTACAGCAAGACACCTGGTATACACACACACACACACACACACACACACACACACACACACAATAGCAAAGAGGCGGATTCCACTTTTGGGAGAGAAAGCAGAAGAGCAAGGAAGCTGGAATTATTTTTTTGACCAAAAGCTCTGGGTAAAAAGCAAAGTGTAAAGACAGACGTCTATGTACAAATGCCCTGTACCTTTGCTGTGCTGTGTGCCTGCGCCCAATCACAAACATCAGCGTTAGGAACCTTCATGACTTCTAGACTACAATGGTATAATCCCAGGAAATACTACTAATTTTTTAAAAGACAAAAATTGTATGTGCTTAATAGCATGAAAAATATGTCAGCATTTCCTGAAGAAAGAAATTACAGGTGTGGTTTTATTTTAAAAATTCAAATGAGAGTGCCGGGCGATGGTGGCGCACGCCTTTAATCCCAGCACTCGGGAGGCAGAGGCAGGTGGATCTCTGTGAGTTCGAGACCAGCCT
>NC_022021.1:21009333-21054567 GCF_000317375.1 Microtus ochrogaster
TGTACTATTAATATTAACATTGAAATATTAAATCATTTTATTAATGTTATTAGGAACTACATTTTCAACATGAGACCAGAAACACCAACACACACACACACACACACACACACACACACACACACACACACACAAGTAAAACCCCTTTAATACTGAATCTAAATTAAAGAATGTCATGAGAAAGGCTTATTTGCAACATTGGCCCTGGAAACTTCTGTTTTGGAATACTCCTGTCCCTCTGG
Source organism: Microtus ochrogaster (assembly GCF_000317375.1). Taxonomy (NCBI): domain Eukaryota; kingdom Metazoa; phylum Chordata; class Mammalia; order Rodentia; family Cricetidae; genus Microtus; species Microtus ochrogaster. The sequence continues at coordinate 21,009,576 of NC_022021.1, forward strand.
CAAGTGTCTTTGTACCTAAACTGTTCATACCATATGGTTACACTAACATTATCTTTCTAAAAGCCTGGCATTGTGAGCATGCCAAGCATAGGGTACCTGCATGGCCAGTCTCCAATAAATACCCTGGGCTTTAAGTCTTCAGAAAGTCTCTAGTGCACACTTGAGAATGTCGGGACTCATTCCTGAGGGAGCTCAATATGTTCTGTGGAACTAAACATCTTCTTATGTCTACATAAGAAGATCCTTAGAGCTGCCCCCTCAAAACTCAACATCATTTTCCTGCATTACTAAAATTGTTTTGTATACTTCTGCAATAATAGATGCTATTCGTGATTACGACATTGTGTTGAGTCCTGCAAATCCTTTTGGAAAATCACTGAACCCAGGGCTTAAGGGCTTATCTTACCAAGTTGAAAAATAACTATCTGTTTTCTCTAACAAATAAATTAAACAATGCAAAAAAGCATAAAGAATTTAAAAACCTAGATATCAAAAAACAAAATAATTTAATTAAAAACTAGGGAACTAGATCTAAACAGAAAATTCTCCAATAGGATCTCAAATGGCTGAGAAACTCTTAAAGAAGAAATGGCCAACATCCTTAATAATCAAAACTTTTTGTATCTTTAATTTTATTTATGTATGTATTTATTTATTTATTTTACATCCTGACCACATTTTCCCCACCCTCTTCTCCTCCTCTTCCCCCCACTCCTCTCCAATTCTACTCCTCTTCTGTTTCTGTTCAAAAGGGGACAGGCCTCAAAGCATGACATATCAAGTTACAATAAGACTAAGCTCCTCCCCTTGTATTAGGGTTGAGCAAGGCAATCAAGTATGAGTTTCTAAATTCAGTTTCTAAAAGTCAGCCAAAGCTTTAAGGGTAGCTCCTGTTCCCAGTGTTAGGAGTCCTACATATAGATCAAGACACACTACTGCCACATATTTGTAGAGGCCTTGTCAGTCCCATGGAGGCTCCCTGGTCACTGGTTCAGACTCTCTGAGTTCCTATGAGCCTGACTAGCTTAGTTGTTTCTGTCTGTTTTCTTGTGATGTCCTTGACCTATCTGTAAAGGTTTGTAATCTTTTCTCCCTCTCTTCAGTAGAATTCCTCTAGCTCAACCTAATGACTGACTGTGGGTCTCTGCATCTGTTTCCATCAGTTACTGATGAAGGTTCTCTGATGACAATTAGGGTAGTCACCAGTCTGATCACAGGAGATGGCCAGTTCAAGCTATGTATCCATTATTGTTAGCACTGTTATCTAGGATCATCCTTGCAGATTCCTGGGAGTGTCCCCCTTACATCAAATATCTACCTGACTCCAAAGTGACCCCCTTTCCAGTCATCTCTTTCAGTACTCTCCCCTTCCATCCATCCCACCCACCATGATCCCTCATGCTCCCATTCCCACCTACCCCAAGTTTACCCACAAGATCTCTTCTATTTCTCCTTTCCTGGGAGATCCATGCATCCCATCTTGGTTTATCTAGACTCTCTGGGTCTATGAATTAAAGCATGGTTAACCTTACTTTATAACTAATATTCATTTTGAGTGAGTACATATCATATTTGTCTTTCTGGGTCTGGATTACCTAACTCCAGATGATTTTTTTCTAATTTCATCCATTTCAAATTTCCTGATGTCATTGTTTTTAACAGCTGAGTAAATTGTGTAAATGTACCATATTTTCTTTATCCATTCTTTGGTTGAGGTGCATATAGTTTGTCTTCAGGTTCTAACTATTATAAATAAAACTGCTATGAACATAGTTAAGCAAGTGTCCTTGTGGAATGTTCCTTAGGTATATATCCAAGAGTGGTATAGCTGAGTCTTGAGATAGATCCATTCCCAATTTCCTAAGAAACCATCATATTGATCTCCAAAGTGAATGTACAAGTTCGTCCTCCCATCAGCAGTGGAGGAGTGTTCCCTTGTTCTACATTCTAACTTGTAGAAGCTGTCATCAGTGTTTTTGATGTTAGTCATCCTGACAGATGTTAAGGTAGTATCTCAGAGTCATTTTGATTTGCATTTCCTTGATGGGTAAAGATAGTGAATATTTCTTTAAGTGCTTCTCTGCCATTTGAGATTTCTCTGTTGAAAATTCTGTTTAGATCAGTACCCAAGTTTTAATTGGATTATTTGGGTTTGTGTTGCCTAGTTTCTTCAGCTCTTTATATATTTTGGAAATCAGCCTTCTGTCAGACGTAGGATGGGTGAGAGTCTTTTCCCATTCTGTGGGCTATTTTGTCCTACTGATAGTGTCCCTTGCCTTACAGAAGCATATCAGTTTTATGAGGTCCAATTTATTAATTGTCAATCTTAATGTCTGTGCTACTGGTACCAATGCTTTAAAGGCTACTTCCCACCTTCTCTTCTATCATATTCAGTATAACTGGATTTATGTTGAAGTCTTTGATTCACTTGGACTTGAGTTTTCTACAGGGTGGTGGATATGAGTTAATTTGCATTCCTCTACCTGCTGAAGGCAGTTATGCCTGCACCATTTGTTGAAGGTGCTTTTTTTTCCCATTGTATTATTTTGGTTTCTTTGTCAAAAATGAGATGTCTATAGAAGTGTGATTTTACATCAAGGTCATCAATTTGATTCATTGATCCACCTGTCTGTTTTTATGCCAATACCATGCTATTTTTATTACTATAGCTCTGCGATAGAACTTGAAGTCATGTGTGGTGATATCTCTGGGAGTTCTTTTATTGTTCAGGATTATTTTAGCTATCCTGGGTTTTTTTGTTTGGTTGGTTGTTTGTTTTTCCATATGAAGTTGAGTATTGTTTTTTTCTGGGTCTGGAAAGTATTATGTTGGAATTTTGATTGGGGTTTCTTTGAATCTGTAAATTGCTTTTCATAAGATGTCCATTTTTACTGTTAATCCTACTGATCTTTGAGAATGTGAGATCCATCTTCTAATATTGTTGCCAATTTCTTTCTTAGAAGACTTGAAGTTCTTGTCAAAGAGGTCTTTCATTTGCTTGGTTAGAGTTACTCCCAAGATATTTTCTATTGCTTATGGCTATTGTAAATGGTATTGTTTCCTGATTTCTTTATCAGCACTTTTATTATTTGCATATAGTAGTGCTACTGGGTTTTTTTTAGTTAATCTTGTATCTAGCCCCTTTGCTAAAGGTGTTTGTCAACTGTAGAATTCTATCTTACATCCATCAGAATGGCTAAGATCAACAACACAAGTGACAGCTCATACTGGAGAGGATGTGGAGCAATGGGAACACTTTTCCATTGCTAGTAGTAGTGCAAACTTGTACAATCACTATGAAAATTAGTATGGTGATTCTCTTGGATGGGTAGGATCAATATAATGAAAATGGCAATCCTACCAAAAGCAATCTAAAGATTCAATGCAAGCACCATCAAAATCCCAACACAATTCTTCACAGATCTCAAAAGAACAATAATCAACTTCATATGGAAAAACAAAAAACCCAGGATAACCAAAACAATCCTTTACAATAATGGACCTTCTAGAGGCATCACCATCCCTGACATCAAGCTCTATTATAGAACTTAAGTAAGGAAAACAGCTTGGTATTGGCATAAAAACAGACAGGTTGACCAATGGAATCAAATTGAAGACCCGGATATTAATCCACATGCCTCTGAAGATCTGATTTTGGACAAAGAAGTTAAAATTATACAATGGAAAAAAGAAAGCATCTTCAACAAATCGTTCTGGCATAACTGGATATCAATATGTAGAAGAATGAAAATAGATCCATTTCTATCCCCATGCACAAAACTCAAGTCCAAATGAATTAAAGACCTCCAATCACACTGAAACGTATAGTACAGAAAGTGGGAAATAGTTTTCAATGCATGGGCACAAGAGACCACTTTCTAAATATAACACCAGTAGCACAGACACTGAGAGCAACAAGAAATAAATGGGACCTCCTGAAACTGAGAAGCATCTGTAAAGTAAAGAACACAGTCAATAAGACAAAAAGGAAGCCTCCTGAATGGGAAAAGATTTTCACAAACCCCTTATCAGACAGAGGACTGATCTCCAAAATATGTAAGAAACTCATGAAATTAAACATCAAAATTCCAAGTAATCTAATTAAAAAATGGGGCACAGAACTAAACAGAGAATTCTCAACAGAAGAATCTTTAGCTATCAAGAAAACACAAACCAAAATGACTCTGAGATACCATCTTACACCAGTTACAATGGCTAAGATCAAAAACACCAATGATATCTTATGCTGGAGAGGATGTGGTGTAAGAAAAATACTCCTCCATTGCTGGTGGAAGTGCAAATTTGCACACCACTTTGGAAATCAGTATGGCAGTTTCCCAGAAAATCAGGAGTCAACCCAAGAGATGCACAATCTTACTACAAGGACATTTGTTCGACTATGTTCATAGCAGGATTATTTGTAATAGCCAGAACCTGGTAACAACATAGATATTCCTCAACCAAAGAATGGATAAAGAAAATATGATCCATTTACACAAAGGAGTGCTACTCAGCAGTAAAAAACAATGACATCTTAAAATTTGAATGCAAATGGATAGAACTAGAAAAAAACATCCTGAGTGAGATAACCCAGACCCAGAAAGATGAGCATTGTATGTACTCACTCATAAGTGGATACTAGCTGTAAAGCAAAGAATAACAAGTCCATAGTCCGCAGTCCTAGAGAAGCTAAGTAATGGGGTGAACCCTAAGAAAAACATATATAGATCCCCTGGAAAGGGGAAATAGATACGAGCTCCTGAAAAATTTGGAGCATGGGGGAAGAAAGAGAAGTAAGGGAAGAAGGGGAAGAGGAGGGGTAAAGGGCAGGGGGAGAAGAACTTGAAGGGATGGTATAGTCAAGATGGAGAAAGGACAGAGATAGAGAGCAAGAAAAGAGATATTTTGATTGAGGGAGCCATTATGGGGCTAGCAAGAGACCTGGCTCTAGAGAAATTTCCAGGAATCTACAAGGATGACCCCAGCTAAGACCCTAAGCAATAGTGGAGAGGGTGCCCGAACTGGCCTTGTCCTGTATTTAGATTGATGAATATCTTAAAAGTCATCATAGAACCTTCATCAAGTAACTGATGGAAAAAGAGGCAGAGCCCCACAACAGAACACTGTGCTGAGTTCCCAAAGTCTGGTTGAAGAGTGGAAGAAGTAAGAATATGAGCAAAGAGGCCACGACCATAATGGGGACACCCACTGAAATAGCTTTCCTGTGCTAATGAGAGATTACCAACTCCAGCAGGACAGGGAAGGAACCAGCATAGGACCAAACTAGAACCTCTGAATGTGGGTGACATTTGCATGTCTGGGGCAGGCTGTGTGGCCACTGGCATTGTACCAGGATTTATTCTTACTGCATGTACTGGCTTTTTGGGAACCCATTCTCTTTGGATGGATACCTTGCTCAGCCTAGGTACAGTATGGAGGGCCTTGAACCTTCCCCAAAGCAATGTGTCTTGCCCTCTCTGAAGAGTGGATGAGGGATGAGGTGGAGAGTAAGTTGAAGGGAATAGGAGAAGGGGAGGGAGTGGGAACTGGGATTGGCATGTAAAATGAAAAAAAAAAAGATAGCTTGTTTTCTTTTTTAAAAAAATAAAATAAAATAAACTTACTTTTAAAAAAAGAAAATTAGTATGGTGATTCCTCCAAAAAATAGAAATCAATCTACTTTAAGATCCAGCTATACTACTCTTGGGAACATTTCCAAAGGATGCTTCATCCTACCACAGGGACGCTTTCTCAGCCATGTTCAGTGATGCTCTATTTATGATAGCCAGAAGCTGGGAACAACCTAGCTGTCTCTCAACAGAAGAATGGATAAAGAAAATGTGTTGCATTTACCCAATAAAGTATTACTCAGCTGTTAAAAAATGACATCATGTAATTTGTAGGCAAATGGATATAACTAGAAAAAAACCATTCTGAGTGAGGTAACCCAGACCAAGAAAGATAAACATTTTATGTATTCACTTCTATGTGGATATTAACTATTAAATAAATGTTAACCAAGCTACAATTTATAGACCCAGTGAGGTTAAGGCATAGAAGAAGGAACTAAAGGAGACACAGGACTCTCCCTGAGAAGGGGAAATATAATAGATTTTATGGTCTGGAGCAGGGGTGGAGGATGAGAAAGGGAGTATAAGGTGAGAAGGGAAGGGGAGATGAGGTTGAGGGAAGGAATTAGGGCAGAGGCAGTTAGAACTGAACATTTGACTGGTGGTATGGAAACCTAGTGCAATGAAAATTCCCTCTAATGTATGAAGGTGATCCTAATTATGTCTCCAAATAATGAGGGAGATGGAACTCCTACTGGCCATCTCTTGTCACCAAACAAAGCTTCTAGTGCTAGGACTGGGTTTTATCCAGTTGAGTTATTGACTGAAAGGGTCCCATGGAAATCCTTAAACAACCTAGGCTGTTGCCAAGGCAATAGTTTGTTCTTGCCAGAGTGACAGCAAGGTCCTACTACTAAAGACAACACCACCAACACAACTCATAGAATATGGAAAAATCAAGCTGGTGCCAACATAGAACTTTCACCTTCATTTTCTAGTATTTAAGACACAGAAAGGTACTTTAGGGGCTAGCAAAAGATAAATTTAAACAACAATCTAACTACTGAACCTTTGATCTACAATCTATCCTGCCTACAAAATATGCTAGGGCAATGGTGGTACAAACCTTATGGGAGTAACCAAAAAATGTCTCATTTGACTTAAGACCACTCACTGATAGAACCCATACCTGACACTGTTTGAGTGACCAAGAACCAGAGTCTAGGTAACCAAGAGAGCTAGGGTCTGTAAAAATAAAATGACTTCTACTGATATTCTATTAAAGTAATAGACCAGTGCCATATTCAGCCATCATTAGAGATGTTTCCTCCTGCAACAGATGAAAACAAATATAGAGACCCACAGCCAGACATCAGAGAGAGAGAGAAGCTTTGGAACACACATCTCTAAACAAGATAACAAGAGGTCACCATCAAACTCATCCCCTCAGAGCTCAGGGAACCATGCAGAAAAGGAAGCATAAGGAATGGAGGAGAGGGGAGAGAGAATAGAGGACAGCAGGAGAACAAGGCATTCTAAATAAGCTAAGCAGAACTTGTATGAACTCACAGAGGCTGAAGTAGCCAGTACAGGGCCTACACAGGTCTGCCCCAGGTCCCATGCATACACACTAAAGCTTTCAGTTTAGTACTTTTATGGCTTTTATGGGACTCCTGAACATGTTTATGAGTGGGTCTCTGATTCCTGTGCCTTCTCTTGGGACTTATTTTTCTATTGCTTTGTTTTGTCCAACTTTGATATGAAAGTTTTCATATTATCATATTATATATTGTTTTGTTATGTTCAGTTGTTATTTCTTAGAATTCTGTTCTTTTTTAATGAGACAGAAAACCTCCATTTTGAACAAGATATGCCAAGAACTTTTTTAAATTATCCATCCTGTTTTATAAAGTTAGTATTGCCTTAATATTCAAAATGACAATATTGAATCAAAAACTATAGACAAGTTTCATAAATTTGCATAGATGAAAAGTTCTACTTGCACTTGAGCAAACAATCACAGAAAGTATGCATCTGTCTGCATCACCTATGTGTCTACATGGTATTGCTTATTACAAGCACGCTGTTCATAGTCTGCATCACCTATGTCTACATGGTATTGTGTACAAGCATGTTGTTCGTAGTCTGCCTGGTGTGATCTTACATTCAGGAATATTGTTTCAGTTTTGACAATTTTTGTTTCTTTTGGATGCTTTGTGTAGTCATATTTTCTGTCACTGTATCATAAAATATGTAAAAATAATACATTTTAAAATCTGACAGTGTTTAAAAATTGGATGTATGCAAATGCATGTAAGTATATATTTGTATAGAGCATAAATATCATGTTAAGTTTCTCTCAGAAAACTGAAGATAGATAAACATTTTAAAATCTAATTTGTCATATTAACATACTATAAGGTTTCATAAGATCACTCCAAAGATGGGGGAAATTATTCAACACCACACATGTATATTATTAAGAACTACTTAGTAAGCTAAGAATACATAACAATACTCTGATATTTGATGGCAAAATTTCACACTTTTTAAACTTTTCTATTGAATCTTTGGGGATTTCACATCATGCACCCCAATTCTGTTTACCTTCTGGCCCCCCATCACCATCATCCCTGCTATGCCCCCAATGCAAGAAAACAAAATAAGATAAGCAAGCAAACAAACAAAAGCAAGAACAAAACACCGCCAATAAACCATAACAGAACAAAAACCACACTAGGGACAGAAAAAATTCTCTTCTTCTTCTCTTCTGCCTCTCTGTCACTTCTTCATCCATCCTGGTAGCATTGGAAGCTCTGTTGTGTTATATAGTATATCCTTTTGGCCATCAGCTTAACTGACAAATGTTCACTGTAATGAGTCACTGGTCTTTGATTGTTGATGCACCATCCTCACTGGGTCCTCCCCAGAGCTCCTCTGAGGTATCCTGTGGTCACCCTGAGTCTTGGAGACCTTGTGAGTATCATTCCATAGTAACAGTCCCTTCATGAGCTCCATCGGGTCCCAAATGTGATAGATGCTAGGATGGGTTAACCCAGGGCCCAGTTTTGGGCATGAGTGTAGCCAGGGAGGTCAGATTGAGCCACTAGGGCCACCTGCCTCAGATACTGTGTGCAGAGTCAGTTCCCCTACATACATGCCCCAAGGGTACGTTCATCCTTGCTTGTATTAAGGGGTGGGATTCCTTTCTCCCCAGTATAGGGGCCAGCGCTCTCACTGTAGTGACCAATGAGAGGCAAGGTCTGCTTTCTCAGGGCAGTGAAGGACAAGCCAGTACAGTAGAGCCCTCTGATTTCATCTCTCATGGTTCCTAAGGCTTGGTGAGGAGACACCAGCCACAGATATCAGCATAGACCCCAGCTGTGGCTGGACCATGGACCCAGACTAGGTCATTGGCAGCAGCCTGGGCCAACATTCTAACTCTGGGTAGAAGGAATGGTTCTGGCAGCTGTGTGGCCACTGGACACCACCAAGGCCTCAAGTTGCAGCCCCAAACCTGGGCCTGTATGTGACCATTCATGTCAGTGCAGGACCTGGACTTTAGTTCAGACCCCAGAAACAACAGGGCCATGGACCCAACATGGTCCTTGACAGCAGCTGGGTTTGGATGTCACCACTGCCCCCAGCAGCATTATGGCCCCGAGACACTAACTTGGCCATTGCTCTTGACAGGACCTGTAATGGTAACAGGATAATCAGATATTAGCATGGACCCAGGCTGTAGTAGAGCTGACAAGGCCCTCAGCTGCAGTCAGGCACAGATGGTGACATGTCATTGAGTAGCAATGAAGACCACTCTGGTCTGGATGCATCCTGGTCCTCAGACTCCAACCTTAACTCAGGTGACTGGTTTGACCCTGATTGTTGGTGGAGACCACTAGTTCATTTCCCTGACTTGAAATAATCACACAGAAACTATATTATTTGCAATACTGTTTGGCCAATAGCTAAAGCATATTGCTAGCTAGCTCTTATATCTTTTTTTGTTGTTGTTGTTGTTGTTGTTGTTTTTGTTGGTTTTTTTTTTTTGGTTTTTCGAGACAGGGTTTCTCTGTGGCTTTTGGTTCCTGTCCTGGAACTAGCTCTGTAGACCAGGCTGGTCTCGAACTCACAGAGATCCGCCTGCCTCTGCCTCCCGAGTGCTGGGATTAAAGGCGTGCGCCACCATCGCCCGGCTAGCTCTTATATCTTATACTAACCCATCTCCATTAATCTGTATATCAACACGAGATCGTGAACTACCAGCAAAGTTTCAGTGGGCTCCAGCGATGGTGTCTGTTCCTGGCAGTGGCTACATGGCTTCCCCTTGACTCCGCCACCCTTTCTATATATCTTTTTGAGCCTGGCTATATTTTATTAAGCCATTGGCCAAAAGCAGCTTCTTTATTTATTAACCACTGAAAGCAACACATATACAGCAAGACTTCCCAAACCATTTCCCCTTTTCCATTTAAACGAAGAGGAAGGATTTAATTTTAACATAGCAAGATTACATATAACAAAACAGGTATCAAGCAAGAATTACAGTTACAACAAAATAATTAACATCTAGGCTTCTTCATGGCACTCAGTAGCAACCAGAGCCACACATGTCAATCTGGGTACTGATCTAAACAGAGAAATCTCAATAGAAGAAATTCAAATGGCTGAATGACATTAAGGAATTAATTGTTCAACATCCTTAGCCATCAAGGAAATGAAACCCAAAACATTCTTACACCAGTAAGAATGACTAAGATCAAAAACACAAGTGATAGCTTATGCTGGAGAGGATATGGAGTAGGGGGAACACTCCTCCATTGCTGGTGGGAGTGTAAACTTGTATAGCCACTTTGGAAATCAATATGATGGGAATCAACCTACCTCAGGACCCAAAAATACTACTCTTGGGTATGTACCCAAAGGATGCACAATCATAACACAAGGACATTTGCTCAAATATGTTCATAGCAGAATTATTCATAATAGCCAGAAACTGGAACCAACTAGATACCCATCAACTAAAGAATGGAAAAAGAAAGTGTAGTGCATTTACACAATAGAGTATTACTCAGCAATAAAAAAAATGATATCTTGAAATTTGCAGGCAAATGGATAGAACTAGAAAAACACATCCTGAGTGAAGTAACCCAGGCCCAGAAAGACAAACATGGTAAGTAAAGGATAGCCAGGCTACAATCCACAACCCCAGAAAAGCTAGGTAAAAAGGATCACCCTAAGAGGGGAACACATAGAGGGCCCCAGGAAGGGGAAATAGTGAACATCTCCTGGGTAAACTGGGAGGGGGTAGAAGGGAGATGATGGGGGATGGAAACACGAGGGATTAAGAAGGCCAAGTTGGGGCAGTGGGAGCAATGAAAGCTTTAGGTTACCATGCAAGAGGACGAGACATGGTCAGTTGTCCTCATTAACTCAGACCATGAAACCCAATATGAACAAGCTCAACAGAAACACCTGGGTTAAAGTCCCAGAATCTGACAGTGACCCAGTACCTCCATGTCCTAAGCACATGACAGATGATGCTTCTCTTATATTTTTGGGTTGTGAGCCTAGCCTTTAACAGCTGAGCCATATCTCCAGCCCAATGTTTCTCTTAAAGCCAAAAGAAAGGAGGTGAGCTGATAGAAGTGGACAGGAAAGACACGTCCTCACACCAAAAAGAGTCACCACAACTTTCTGTGCAGGGAAGTCAAAAGAAGAGCAAAGGATAGAGAGCTGTAGATACAAGGTATATGCAAAGAGGTCAAAGAGGCTAGACTCCATAATAAAAACACATCTTGTCGATGAAGCTATCAGACAGATAACTGCCAGGCACATTCCTCCGATTCAAGTGATTAAAGATGGGCAAAGTCATTTATTAACAGAAACAGGTGAAGTAAAGCAAAGATGGAGACAATACTTTGACACCCTTATGCAATGACCCTAATGCTGTCAATGTAGACTACAATGAGAAACACTTCAGCAACTGCTTGAACACCAGAGACAATGAGGAAATATTAAATATTGACAGAAGCAAGAGAGAGGAAGCTACCAAGACAGTGAAAAGCAGGAAGGCCCTTGGAGTGGATGACATCATGGTGGAGGAGATGGGGACAGCTACAATAGGATCAGGAGCCTAAGTACTTCTCAGGTTCTTCAGAGAAATATGGGAACACAAACTGATTCCCAGAGAATGGAAGCACTCAGTCATAATTTCCATACACAGGAAGAATGTTGGAGGGACCTCTTGTTCATCCCAGCCACCCAGAACCAAAATAACCACACAGAAACTTTATTAATTATATCATTGCTTGTTCTATTAGCTCTAACTTCTTATTGGCTGACTCTTTTTTTTTCATTGATTTTTATTAAGCTCTACATTTTTCTCTGCTCTGCTCCACTCCTTGCCTCTCCCCTCCCCTTCAACCCTTTCCCAAGGTCCCCATACTCCCAATTTACTCAGGAGATCTTGACTTTTTCTACTTCCCATGTAGATTAGATCTATGTATGTCTCTCTTGGTGTTCTCATTGTTGTTTAGGTTCTCTGGGATTATGGTTTGTAGACTGGTTTTCTTTGATTTATATCTAAAAACCACTTATAACTTAGTACATGTGATAATTGTCTTTCTGTGTCTGGGTTACCTCACTCAAAATGATGTTTTTCAGCTCCATCCATTTGCCTGCACATACCACCACACCAGAAGAAGGACAAGCTGACTATTCAAATTATAGGAGCATTAGTCTGTTGTGCCATAGCAACAAGATCTTCTTCTACATTGTCCTGCAAAGGATCAAAAGCAGAACAGAGGAAATCCTAGCAGAGGCCCATTGTGAATTCAGAGCTAACAGGAGCACAAGTGATCAGATCTTCACTTTTATACAACTGACAGAAAAATACAAAGAATTTGGAAAAGACTTATATGTCTGTTACATCAGCTTCAGTAAGGCATTCGATAGCATTTGAAGGAAAGGACTTTGGGAAACAATGAGGTACTCAGAGGGAATCAAAAAATACCAAAAACTGCCTATAAATATACCTTTGCATCAGTCAAAGTCTGGAGAACTAAGTGATGAGTTTAAGACCATCAGAGGAGCATTGCAGGGATGCGTCCTCTCACCACTGCTCCTTAATATATTCCTGGAATTAATGATAGCAACAGCCTTGGAGGATGAGGAGAGAGGCATGCAGTTAGGTTGTGTGTGAATCAATAACTTGCATTTCACTGAAGATACAGCACTACTAGGTGAAAGTCCAAATGAGCTGCAAGCCGTGGTAAATAGAGTAGTGGAAGTCAGTGAAAACCTTGGTACAAAAGTAAACATCGAGAGGACTGAGATACAACACATGGAAGAGCACACAAGGATTTTAACACTGTAATAAAGAATCAGAACCTCAAGTAAACAGTCAACTTAGTCTACCTGGAGGAAACCTCAGTTGCAAGGAGGGAACTATTTCAGCTATCAAGAGGCAGATAGGGTTAGCAGGAGCTGCATTCCAGACACTAGGAAAAGTTTGGTCAGCAAGAGACACAGCAAGAACAACAAAGTTACATGTATATGAGACACTTCTCTAGAGCTGCCTTCTTTACAACTCCGAAGCCCGGACAGTGGCTGAGTGTGTTTGAGATGACATGTCTCAGGTGGATTCTAGATGTCACATAAAGAGATAGGCTGTGCAATGAGGACATTAAGAAACATCTCCATCTACAGAAGAAAGTAAACTACAGATACGGCAATGGTGCTTGAGATACTTTGCAGATAATCAAGGATAGCACTTCTTGGAAGAGTGCACAGAATAAGGCAAAGAGGAAGGCCCCAAAACTCTGGACAGACAGCATAAAGGAAGACTGTGGAACCTTGGGTATGACAATAACATAAGCATCGAGGACTGCCCAGGATAGGAACAACTGGAGAACTGTCATAAATGGGCTGTCCGTGCATGCTTAAGCATTACTGGGACATAAATGATGCTGATGCTGCTGCTGCTGCTGCTGATGATGATGACAATGATGATGATGATGATGATGATGATGATGATGATGATGATGATGATGGAACAATGAAAACAATATCTTGATATATGGAGCCATTATAGGGTTAGGGAGAAACCTGGTGCTAGGGAAATTCCCAGGAATCCACAAAGATGACCCCAACTAAGACTCCTAACAATAGTGGAGAAGGTGCCTGAATGGACCTTCCCCCATAATCAGATTAGTGACTACCCTAATTGTAATCTGAAGGCATAAATCACAAACAATCCCACACCAGTTTGGAATTATGATTAATAGGGTGGTATTTATTTAAAAGGGAAAAAACTTACAGATCACCATCCCAGACAACAGCCCTCTGCGCAAACAGGAAGGAGTCTAGTCGCCGGGAAAGGAGCAGGAAGCAAAGAGAGAGAGAGTAATCATCGAACCAACATCCAGAAACTGATGGAAGCAGATGCAGTGACCCACAGCCAAGCACCGGGTTGTGCTCCTGAAGTTCAGTTGAAGAGAGAGAAGGCGAATTGTATGAGCAAAGGAGTCAAGATCATGTTCGGAAAAACCACAGAGATAGCTGGCTGACCCAAGCTAGTGGAAGCTCACTGAGTCTGGACTGACAGCTGGGAACCTATGTGGGACTGAACTAGGCCCTCTGAATGTCGTTGAGAGTTATGTGTCTTGATCTGTTGGGGAGGCCCCTGACAATGGGACAAGGACTTATCCCGCGTGCATAAACTGGTTTTTTGGAGCCCATTCCCTATGGTGGGATATTTTGCTCAGCCTTGATACAAAAGGGAGGGCCTGCCTCAACTTGGTATGCCAGACTTTGCTAACTCCACAAAGAAGGCCTTATCCCCTCTGAGGAGTAGATGGGGGCAGGAAGGGGGTAGGAGAAGGGGAGAAAAAGGAAACTGTGGTTGGTATGTAAAATGGGAAAAAATCAAATAAAAAAATAAGTTGCAGTGGTATTTATACAATAGAACATTGAAGAAAGGACACATGTGAACTGGTGTAAATTAATCTGAAAAACATAATGCTGAGTGAAACCAAAAGCTTCATTGCATGAATGGTAGGATACTATCTAGAGAGAGCTTAGAACCCAAGAAGAGGTGTGAGAGTTTCTGCTGGGCTACAGACACCCAGAATCTCATCTGAACTGTCTACCTGCTATACACAGATGTCATACCCATGTTACATGGCATTGCTCCCAGGAACAAATACACTTTATTTTAATGGAGCTTACATAGCCACATGTGGCTAGCAGAGCGCGTATTGACAGAACAGGTTGGGAGTATGTGGACTTGGAAGATGAGCACATGCTGACTTCATGGTGGTGCTCAGGTCTGGAGAAGTAGAGCAGACCAGAAGTGGATGTGGACCTGTTTGTACTTCCTCACTACAAATGTCCATAAATCTACAGGCTCAGAAGGCTAATGCTTCTAGTATTTGTTAATCTCTGCTCTTTCAACATTTGAAATCTATTCCTCTTTAATTCTAATATCAATTATAAATTAAATATTTAAATCAAACTAAATGTTTTGTTTTTGTTTATTTGAATTGTTTCTTTAATTTAAATGTGTAAGTAACTTTTTAAAAATACAAAGTCTTTAAATCTTTAAAAAAAGATCCTTTAAGCGAAGTAGAACTTGGCTTACTTCCCTGTAACAGTCAGAGGTTTGCATGTTCTGTTAATCTTCTGATAAATACCTAAATCACCACCAGGAAAGCAGAACCAATGGGGAACAGAAGCCTCCAGAATACTTAACTTACATGAACTTCATAATTACCTTTCAAAGGTCCAAGGAAGATATTTTCAAAATGTGCCATTGTTAAGACTCAAACAAAACACATAGAGACAAGCATGAACATATCTTACAGAGACACTGGGAATATTAAAAGTTCATCAAAATACTAAAACTAGGAACAGACTATCAAGGCAGATTTAAGCATTCCGATGCCAGTTTATCTTTTAATTTTTCCACTTTATTTATTTATCTAGTTAGTTAGTAGGGGAGGAGACACATGCATGCCACGGCCAGTATGTGGAGGTCAGAGGACAACTTACAGGTATTTGTGTGTCCAGAAATGGAAGTCAGATTGTCAGGCTTAGCAACAAGTGGCTTTACCTCTAAGCAGTCTTGCCTGCCCTGATACCAGTTTATATAAACTGTCTGTTTTGTTTTGCTTTTTAATTAGGTTTCCTCATGTATACAGGGTGAACTACAGGGTCTCTGAGTTCACTACCATTTCTTTATTTTAATGAGTTTTGTCTCATCTTTCAATTGTAGCTTCAAAAAGTTATTTAAAGTAATCATTCTTTTGTTTCCAAGTGTTAAAACTCAGCACACCGGAAAACCAAACTTCCTCTCCGATCATACAGCACTCCCCTGTAATGTCTAGAAAAGACACAAAAAGAGAGAGAAGAGAGCAAGTGCAGCTATCAAACGACCCAGATCTGCTTTTCAAAGAGGAAACTTTTGACACACAGTGTGACATTAAATTGACCTTACAATCAGTATTCAAAATCATCAAGGTATTTTTCGAAGAATATCCCAAGAAACCCAACAGATGATTGATTTCCATGAAGCTGCATGCTAACTTGTGGTTGACTTACAACATCTAAAACTTACATACAGCTCTTACATACATTTACACATAATGTTATAAAAATATAGATGATCTGGTCAAAAATAGAGTAGCAAATATGCTTCTAATATCTCCTATCCTCTCCTCCCTTACCTTCCCCTCCTCTCCCTCTTTTCTTTTTTTCCACCTCCTTCTTCCCCTTCCCCATCCTTTCCTCTCCTTCCCCATTTATTCAAGTTATCATGGTATAAAAGATCTTTGAGAAAATTTTGTCTACTTATGCACACAATTTCTGTGACAAAGTGTCCAGGTGAGAGGAGAGAGACACGACTGTTCTGTTCTGTTCTGACTGACTTTGCAGTAAATTATTTTGGATGATAATACAAATGGCAAGAAATGACAGCAATTATCTCTTACTTTCTTGTGACAAAAAAAATTATTGAGTTATTCATGACTTCCCACTGCTTTCATAAAAATACACACAAAACTCAAATTAATGTGATGACTAATTTTATGTGACTGGGCCCCATGAAGTAAAATTAACCATTGTTTCTGGGTGTGTTCAGTCATGTGTCTCTAGAGATCAGTACAGGACCTGGGGACCCAATAAAGAGAGAGGAAAGGAAGGGGAGGGGAGGGAAGGAGGTGGGAGGGGAAGGGAAGAAGGGAGAAAAGAGGAAAGGATGGAGAGAGGAAGGGAAGGAGAGGGAAGGAGAAAAGGAGGGGGAGGGAAGAAAGGGGGAAGGGTTGATGGCCTCACTTGGGCCCTTAGGACTTGAATCAAAAGGGGAAGAGATGAGAACTGAAAGCACTTGCTTCCTTCCTGTCTATATGAACAGGGCCATGGCAAAGAAAACAAACACTCAAGAACACCAAAAATACTGCATAAATAGCCATCTGCATAAAGTAGATATGAAATGAATTAAATTCATGTGTAATTTTTGGGTACCATTTCCAGAATTTCTCATTAAATTCAAGTATTCCAAAAGGTAAAAAAAAAATTGAAACTATAAAACATACCCGGTCCCTGGGATATCGATTGATATGAAACCTATATTTTCAGTTAGTGTTTCAGTTAATATTTCTAGTGTCTTCCAATACTGAGTATTCCATACCAAGTATTAAACATTCAATAAAGAGTTTATCTGAGAAATTTATGTTGAAAATAACTAAATGATATAATTAAAACCTATAACCCAATGTATGCATTTTGCTTCCCCCAAATGAAGAACATGCTTACCCTTTTAATCTATTTTGTAAGGTTATAAGCTGAAATAAAAATTTCAAAGATATGTTTAATAGATACATGACATGAGAAAAGTTAATGAGTGTGTGTTCACCAAGCTGACAGCTATGTTTTCAGTCTTCATATGCTCAAATATTTGAGCAAAAAAAATTAATTGCTTCCTGAAACAAAAAGCTGTGTCAAATGAATGGACGGACAAAGTTCAATCTGGGATCTTTATATGCCTGTTGCACTATTTTTCTACACTAAAACAAAACATGTAATCACAAGTATACATACTGCACACAAACATGTATGCACACACATCCATACAGGATTTTCATAGAAGTAAACAAAAAGATTAAAAACTATGATAACATCACTCCAACTTTTAACTGTAAGTTGAAAAACTTAGTTTTCAATGTTTCGACTAAGAATTAGAAACAAGGGACTGGAGAGATGGCTCAGTGGCTAAGAGCACTGACTGCTCTTCCAGAGGACCTGGAGTTCATTTCCCAACCCCTACACGGCAGCTCATAAATGTCTGAAACTCCAGGTCCAAAGGACCCAAAAACCTGTGGCAAAACACCAATGTATATAAAATAAATATAAATAAAACAAACAAAATAGTTTTAAAGAAATGGAGATGACTGTAATTGGGAGTCATTTGGAGGGTGATTTGGAAACCTAGTACAGTGAAAATTCTTGGAATCTCCAAGAGTGACCCTAACAAAGACGCCTAGTAATGGGGGTTATGGAGCCTGAACAAGCCATCTGCTATAACCAAGTAAGGCTTCCAGCCATGGTACTGGGACATCAATGCATACACAAAACCTCTGACCTACAATCTGTCCTGTGTGCAAAATGTGCTGGGGTAATAGCGGCACCATAATTGTGGGAGCGCCCAATAATGTTTGGTCCAACTTGAGGCCCATGCCAGGAGAGAGAGCCGATACCTGACACTGCCTGGATGGCCAGGAACCAGCAGCTGGAGAGCTCAGAAACCTAGTATAGAGCCAAACACAAGTGGTAAAAAATTAAAAAGTCAATGAAATTCTGCTATATTCACAAATCAGTGCTTAGCCCAGTTTCATCAGAGACATCATTCAGCAACTGATAGAAGCAGATGCAAATCCCACAGTCAAATGCTAGTAAAACCAGGGGAACCACATAGAAGAGGAGGAGAAAGGATTGTAGGTGCCACAGGAGTCAAGGACACCATAAGTATATGGCCCACAGAATCAACTAAGTAGAACTAATAGAGGCTCACAAAGACTGAAGTAACAATCACTGGCCCTGTATGGGTTTGAGCTAGGTCCTCAGCATATATGTTACAGTTGTGAGGCTTGGTGTTCTTGTGGGACTGCCAACAGTGACAATACAGGGTGTCTTTGACTCCTTTGCCTGCTCTTGGGAACTTTTTTATCCTGCTGGGTTGTCTCATTAAGATTGATATGAGGATTTGTGCCCAGTCTTATTTTATCTTGCTAAGCCTCATTTGGTTGATATCCCTTGGAAGGTTATGTTTATTATTTAAATATTTTCCACAACATATCACACACATAGATTCACCTTTTAGGCTGGCACTCATGGAAACAAGATTTCTTCTTATTGTTTATTTGATACAACATTATAAAAGTATTTCCAAGGCAGTTGGATTTAAAACCCACTCAACAGGAAGGAGTTCATGCCTGGAACTGTAAACCTGGCACCACCCATGCTAAAGAGGTCATAGACCTGAAAAGAAAACTTCCTGCTCTCATTGTTTTAAACCAATATAAGTCAAACTGCATTACAAATACTTTTTCCTTTCTATTCAAATTCAGTCCTTTTGCCACTTTTCTTAGTTAAAGTGTTGTGAGGAAGTAAGTGGGTACCATAAGGTATGAAATAGCTCGTGGATGCAGTTCAAGAGAGGCACTTAGCATTACATCTCCTCTGTAATCTTATATCTTTTCCTCATCTTCTCTGTGAAGTCTGAACTGATCCTGTTTCTGCTGCCTCCAGTATGAGGCAACAACCAGGCTGCCGAGGCTGGTGACTACATGCTAGCTACAACCCAAACAACAGGAGCCAGACTGTGGTTGCTAGAAGCTCAAATTGCTAGCCAAGAAATCTTTACTTTCTTCTAGAGTATATAAGATACACTTTGACCTCATCAATATCAGGATCAGTACCAGTAATTTCAGTGCCTTTAATATAGTATTGTGGCAGGAAATTTTGTACCTTTCTTGTATTTCATCCAGCAGTAGTAACAACAGCTTTCCCAAATGTCATTTATATTATTGAGAAATCAATAATCCTTAGCATTACAAATCCAGCATGTACACACACACACACACACACACACACACACACACACAGAGTGTAATTTCTTCTTCATGACTTTCTAATTTGAACTACATTCAATCAGTAGTAAGAATTGTCCTTTAATAATGTTTATTTCTATTAATAATTGTAGTTTTATGATAATTAGACATAGCTATACTCTTTAAATTTATGAGCAAGCCGTATACAATATTGGAAAATCATACTATTGAGTTGTTCCTTAATTAATGGGTAATTAGAAAACATTTGTAAGCATTATCATCCCATCTGATTATTGATAAAGTATTGTGACACTTCCAAATGCTTACTTTATAATTTTCATTGTTCTTTTTGTAAGAATATAAACATCTTTTTTAAAAAAACTTGTAATTTGTAGAAGCATTATTTTATTTATTAAAATTTTTATTTTTACTTTTACTTTATGTATATGAATACTACGCCTACATATGTGTATGTGTAACACTTGTATATCTGATGCCTGTGGGGGTCAGAAGAGGATGTTAAATTCCCTGGAACTCTAGTTACAGATGGTTGTGAGTTGCCATGTGGATACTGGGAACCAAACTTGGATCCTCTACAAGATCAACAAGTGCTCTTTACTGAACACTCTCTCCAGCCCCAGAACCATTATTTTATACTTTCACAAGTTATCTGCATATCTTCTTTATTTTGAATGAATAAGGAGAATCTTAACTCAAAAGAATTAATGTTGCATCTGTTTTGCTTGACCTCATTAAAACTTCAGTGATTTTTGTATTGTCAAGGAACTTGTGATGTTGTCAACATGTAATGTAGAAGGAGCAGTGGGCTGCGTTCCCGGCGCATGGCTGCCCGCATGGCTAGATTTACACCCAAAATAACAACACACAAATTGTATTCTTTTTAACACTGATTGGCCCATTAGCTCTAACCTTTTATTGGCTAACTCTCGCATCTTGATTAACCCATTTTTATTAATCTGTGTAGGACCATGAGGTGGTGGCTTACCAGGAAGGATCCTAACCTGTGTCCATCTTGGAGAGGAGAGCTATAGCGTCTGTCCCATTTTCCTTCTTCCCAGCATCCTGTTTGGTCTACTCCATCTATCTAAATTCTGCCCTATCAGGCCAAGCAGTTTTCTTTATTAATTAACCAATGAGAGCAACAGATAGACAAATGACCCTCCTCTATCAGTGTAAAAAGGAAACAGGGCAGATCTAGGTGGAGAGCAGGTGGGGAGCAACTGGGATGAGCAGAGGGAGGAGAAACTGTATTCAGATATAAAAAGAATAATGAAGCCCGTTGGAAAGGCCAACTAACCCATGGCTGCCTCCCCAGTACAGATTGAATAGAAACAAGTAGCAAACTGTGCCTGCCTCTGTTCCACCCTAACAACAGGCAACCTGTGCCTGCCTCGGTTCAACCCTAACAACAGGCAAACTGTGCCTGCCTCGGTTCCACCCTAACAACAGGCAACCTGTGCCTGCCGTGGTTCCACCCTAACAACAGGCAACCTGTGCCTGCCTTGGTTCCACCCTAACAGGCAAACTGTGCCTGCCGTGGTTCCACCCTAACAGGTAAACCGAACTTCCTAATGAAATGAGTTTATTGTCCATTCAGCTGGGTGATCTCTTTATAATTGATTGCTAACATTAAAGGAGTGTACTCACAGTTAAAGTGACTGATGCCTCATATTTTGTGTGGATATATGGATCCTTAACCACCCTTTCATGGTCTTTCACCTCATCATTTTCTCCTTAAGAAATGTACAGCCAGGAGTTCACACCTAAATCCCCAGAATTCTGTATTGAAACAAAAAGATTGTGAGTTTCTAGCTAGCCTAGGGTACTTGGTCAAAAAACAAAAACAAAAATCCTTTTTTCTGGTGTAACAAGTCATTATTAAGAGATGACCACAGATCCAGGTGTGAAAGTATGCCAAAACTAACCAAAATAGAAGTTGTGACTGTAGAAATCTACAAACATATGAGAGAAAATAAACCAATTGGCCTATTGAACAGCCACCTAAATAAAGCAGCCTTTGAGACAAGCACTAATATCGGAGAAGGAACACAGAGTACTTAGTTGGATTGTCTGTTTGTCCTGCTCTTAAAATGCATGCCTACACAAAACAAAATCAACAATAGCAATAAAGATATAGAAAGGAAAAGACCCTCTAAGGAATCCTAGTTATCCTTCTTCCTTCTAAGTCACATCAAATCGTGGCAGTCAACATATACTAATAAATGACCTCCTAATAACCATATGAATAATAAATAATAATTAAAATTTTAATTAATTAATTAATTAACATGTCTCAGTAGATTGTTCAACTGCTTCTAGTAGCATATGTGAGCACAGGGAGAATTCAGTTTTAAGAACCTTACAATTAACACAATAATATTTTTGCCATTATTTTTAATCTTCTTTATTGTTTTAATATAGTTACTATTTTTCCAAAATGTCTTTTTCCATCAATTTTTCAAGAATATAGCTTCAGAAATCCAATTTCAGGAACTCTGTTTCTAAAAGAAAAGCCCCTCTAAACTTATTTTATACAATACCCAAATTGACTTGGTTATTTCATTTACATAGGTGGTCTGTATAACACTCCTTGTATTTTTATAAATTTCCAAAGCCAAGACAGAGAGAAAAGCAAAGGAGAGGATTTTTGTGACAGGATCCCGCCTAAGCCAACTGTCAGTAGTCTGTTGGCAGAAGGCCTTTGTGTGAACTGTTTCCATGAGCTCAGCCTGAAAGGCAGCCAAAGGCTCTGCAAGAAAATAGACCCCAAATGGCTTGCTACCTTTCACCTTTGACCCTTGACCCAGCTGTCTCATACTCTGAAAACTTGTAGCCTTGTGAGACTAGCAATTCTGTTTACAAACACTGTGTTTATTTCTGCAGACCAGCTTGGCAAGACGTATCCAAGTCACCTGGGCCTGAATTGTCACAGAAACCATAGGCTACAGACTTCTTACAGCTGAGCCAACACCGCCACATTTTGACTGGTTGGAATCAGCCTTGGATTATTCAGCAATCCCCAACCATTTAATTTGCTGTATAGTTCACCCAAGTATTAACCCACAGAAAATGACAGCAATCTGCTGACTGCCAAGTGGTATAAGTTATGGTTTCTTGCATAAAAGAGAGAAAAAGCAACAATTTTCAACATGAGTATTAAAATTCAATCTTGGAGTGAAAGAATTGTCTCAGTGGTTAAGAGAATGTGCTGCCCTTTCAGAGAATCTGAGTTCAGTTCCTGACATTGTCATGGTAGCGCACATCCTTTTGTAACTTCAGGTCAAGGGGATCATTTGACACTCTCTTCTGACCGAGAGTACAAAGTATGAACATGGCAAGCATACATGCATGGAGGCAAAATACTCATACACTTAAATAAAAATGTGTAAAATTTGAAGTCAGTGTCAACTGCTACATTGTCCTACATCTTAATAAGTTGTTACTATGCAGCAAACTCATACAAATGTTTTACCTATTTGCATTTTCTAAACTCTGTTCTTTTAGTTAGATAGTATATTATGTATATACCTAAAAGTTACTTGACTAAATCAATTATTTCTAGCACTTACAAACTGATCCCTCAGTTGCAGCTTCAGTCATTTCTTTGTTAATTTAAAACGAATCAATTAATTAATGCTCACAAAGTATTAATAAGGTCAGTGTAGCCCGATTTCCTTTTTACACTGTGAAAGGTTATTCTAAGCATGGGCAATAAGTAGTTCCTATACAGCCAGTCAAGGAAGTACTTACCAAATAAGCATGAAGAACTATGTTCAGATTTCCAGGACCCACATAAAACACCAGGTATGCACTGTATCTGTAATAGCAGAAACAGGGAGGCAGAGATAGGAGGATCCCTGGATCTCACTGGCCTGGCTAAATCTGTGGTCTGTTAGTTCAGTGAGAGATACTGTGTCAAGGAAATAAGCTGGGAAGTAATTAAGGAAGGTAGCAATGTGTTTTTCTAGCCTTCAACTTCATGCACATGCACGAACACTTGACCTTGATCTTCATGCATACATATGTATAAGCACTTTCACTTGGTGCACACATGGTTACATAAGCACTTCTTTACCTTCATCCACATACACATGTATGAGCATTTCAATTTCATGTACACATGCATCCATGTGCATTATCACATACATGTACATATATTACTCAACCAACATCCACACATATAACAAATAAAACAGTGAGTGAACACATTCCAAAGTTATTTACTGAGTAATGAATTTATTATCTGAATTTCTTCACAGAGATCACCTATCAAATTTTACCAAAATAATACGTACACCTTATCAAAACTACTAATTGAGAGGTTGAAGGCAAATCCCTATAGCTGAAGAAACTACACACTTCAAATACAGGGCCCAGAGTCCCCTTTGCCAGAACTGACTTAAATGCCCCCTCCTTGAAGATCGCCATTCATGGTACCAGACAGAGCCATGAAGGCTTCCAAAAGATGGAAGCAACCAACAGTCCTGAACATTTTTGATTCCTGTGAACTACAAAATCCCCATCATGACATGATAACCCTAAAAGTGCTGTAGGGGCATATATATTAACAGTAAACATCACCCAAATGAACTTAAGATCCACTCAACAAGAGAGATATCAGGCCTGGCACTGGAATCTAACCAATTACTCAGTGCTCATAAAGTCATGGGAATTGGAGGAGAACCTGCCAATTGGTACTGTACTAAATGAGCATAATTCCTACCAACAATCTTTTTTTAAATTCTTCTCTCATACAATCCATCCCAACTGTAGTTTTCCCTCCATCCACTTCTTCCAGTGTCCCTACCTCCCCCAGAACCACTTCTACTCTATTTCTCTTTAGAAAGGAACAGGTCTCCCAAGTATATCAACTGAGCACAGCACAAGATACAAAAAGACTAGGTACAAACCTTCATATCAAGGCTGGGTGAAGTAACCCAGTAAGAGGAAAAGGGTCCCAAGAGCAGGCAAAAGAGTCAGAGACAGACCCACTTCTACTGTTATTTTTCTTTCTATTAAAAATGGGCTTTTTTCACCCCAGTGCTACAACAGAATACCACTCTGCCATCCTTTCCCTCTCTCCATGCCTCTTGTAGATTCCATAAACCAATCCCTCCTCGTCCCTCCCCTCACTCCTCTTATCGTCCCCTGCCTCCAATGTCAGCAAGCAATCACTGTGAACACACTAGCTGGACAGGTCAGAAGAACAGAAAACACACAGCCATAATAATCTCTGAAAATCGAGAGAGGAAACAGAAACCAAGGAACAAAACAGCCAGCCAATAAAAGAATATTCAAAAATCTGTAACTAGACCTATAGTCACTCCAAACCCATGCACCTAGATGCCAGCATAAAAACATGATCAATAACAACCAGGGCAATATGTCTCCACCAGAGCCTCACCATGCTACCATAGCAAGCCTTGAATATCTCAATATAACTGAAGCACAAGAAAAAAAGACCTTAAAACCAACTACATAAAAATAAAAGTGGTCCTTAAAGAAGAAATTAATAAATCCAGGAAAACACAAATAAACAACTGGAGGGAATTAATTAAGCCCTTAAAGATATGAAAGCACAAACGAACAATTGAAGAAAATAAGTAAATCCTTTAAAGGAAGCAAAGAAAACAAACAGGTAATTGAAAGAAATGAAGAAAATTGTTTAGGACATGACAATGAAAACAGAAGCAATAAAGAAAACACAAACTGAGGGAATTCTGAGATGGAAAATCTGGGTAAGCAAACAGTAACTACAGATGCAAACATCACATATACAAGAGATGAAAGAGACAATCTAAAGCATTGAAGATATGATAGAGAAAATAAATTAATCTGTCAAAGAAAATGTTGAATCTAAAAAAAATTCTTGATACAAAATATCCAGGAAATCAAGAACACTATGAAAAGACCAAACTAAGACTACTAGGAACAGAAGGAAAATAATCCCAGTTCAAAGGCACAGAAAATATATTCAACAAAATCATAGAAGAAAAGTTTCCCAACCTAAAGAAGGAAATTCCTGTAAAGATCCAAGAAGTTTTATAGAACATCAAATAGACTGGACCATCTATGACCCTGCATAAAACTTAAGTCCAAGTGGATCAAAGACATCAACATAAATCCAGTTACACTGAACCTGATAGAGAAAATGAGGAATATCCTGGAATACATTGACAAAGGAAACAACTTCCTGAATAAAGAACACTATCAATACTATAAAACAGCAGCTTATAGAATGAGAAAATAACTTCACCAACCACACATCTTATAGAGGGACTATTTTCAAAGTACATAAAAAACTCAAGAAACTAGTCATCACAAAACCAAATAATGCAACTTAAAAAATGGGATACAGAATACTGAAAATTCTCAACAGAAGAATCTCAAATAGTCCATGATACACTTAAAGAAATGTTCAACATCCTTAGACATGAGGGAAATTCAAATTAAAAGTACCATCTTAAACCTATCAGAATGGCTAAGATCAAAATCAGAAATGACAGCTCATGCTGGTGAGGATGTAGAACAAGAGGAGTACTCCACAAAACTGGAAATCAATCTAGCTCAAGACCCAGACATACCACTTTTGGACTTATACCCAAAGGATGCACAATCATAATACAAAAGACACTTGCTCAGCTATGTTCATAGCAGCTTTATTCATAATAGCCAGAACTTGGGAACAACCTAGATGCTCCTCAACCAAAGAATGAATAAAGAAAATGTGGTACATTTAAACAGAGGAATCTTCAGCAGTTAAATATAATGACAGCTCACTCAAAACAATGTTTTGTAGCTCCATCCATTTTCCTGCAAAATTCAAGATGTCATTATTTTTTTCTGATGTGTAGTACTCCATTGTGTAAACGTACAACAATCCCAGAGAACTTAGACAACAATGAGGACACTAAGAGAGACATACATAGAACTAATCTACATGAGAAGTAGAAAAAGACAAGATCTCCTGAGTAAATTGGGAGCATGGGGACCTTGGGGAATGGTTGAAGAGGAGAGGGGAGAGACAGGGAGGGGAGCAGAGAAAAATGTAGAGCTCGATAAAAAATCAATTAAATAAATAAATAAAGGCATCACGAAATATTCAGGCAAATGTTTGGAACTTGAAAAAAATTAACCTGATTGCAGTAACCTAAGTCCAGAAAGGCAAACATAGTATGTACTCACTTCTAAGTGGATATTAGCTGTAAAGGATAACCATACTACAATCCACAAACCCAGAGATGGTAGGTAACAAGGAGGACCCAAGGTGAGATGTATTGATTTCCCTGCAATGTGGAACTAGAGGAGATCCTATTGGTGGACTGGGGACAGGTGGGAATTTGAGGAATCTGAGTGTAGGAATGGATGCAAGGGGAGTACTGAACGATATGACTGGAAAAAGAGTGGATATGTGAGGGTCAGGTAGAAACCTGGTGCAAGAGAAACCCCCAGGAATCTACAATGATGGCCCTGACTAAGATTCTTAGCAAGAGCAGATATGTAGCCTGAATTGGCCATCTCCTGTGACCAGGTCAGACTTTCAATGGAGGGATTGGGACACTCACCAGCCATACAATCTTTGACTTACAGCTGGTCCTTCCTAATGGGAGATGCTGGGGTAAGGGTGGCAGACAGATTGTGGGAGTGGCCAACCAATGGCTGGTCCAGCCTGAGACCCATGCCATTAAAGTAAGCCCACCCCTGACACTGCCTGTAGTGCTGGTACTCAGAGGATGGATGCCCTAGAGACCTAGGATAGAACCAAACATGCTTGGGGGAAAAATGTCAATATAAAATGATGTCCAATGAAATTCTGATATACTCATAGATTTTTGACTACCCCAATTGTCATCAGAGAGCCTTCATCTGGTAACTTATGGAAACAGATGCAGAGACCCACAGTCAAACATTAGACTGCTCTTGGAACATCCTTCTGAAGAGAGGTGGAAAGGATTGTAGGAGCCAGAGAGGTCAAGGACATCACAAGAAAACGCACAGAAACAACTAACCTGGGCTCACAGCAGCACACAGATACTTAACAGACAACCAGAGAGACTACATGGGACCAACCAAGGCCGTGTGTGTGTGTGTGTGTGTGTGTGTGTGTGTGTGTGTGTGTGTGTGTGTGTGTGTGTGAGAGAGAGGGGGGGGTAATACTTTGGTCTACTTGTGGAACTCCTAACACTGGGAGTGGGGTCGATTCCTAATGCTGCTCATTGTACTTTGGCTGGCTTTAGGGTCACTATTACTCATACTGGGTTGCCTTGCCCAGCCGTAATACAAGGGGAGATGCTTAGTCTTACTGCAACTTCATATACAGTGCTTTGTTGATATCCATGGGAGGCCTGACCTCTGAACAGAAACACAGGAGGGGTGGATTTAGGGTGGGAACAGAAGAAAGGTGAGGAGAGGGAATGAAAGGAGAGGAGAAATGAGAAACTGTGATTGAGATGTAAAATAAATTCATTTAAAAAAAATAACATCATGAAATTTGCAGTCAAGTGGACAGATTGGAAACAATCATCCCGAGTGAGATAAGACAGGCCTCAAAAGTCAAATATGATAATGTATTCATTTATACATGGACATTAGCTGTTAAGTAAATAACCAGTCAACAATCTGTAGACCTAGAGAGATAGGTCAAAAGGAGGGCTCTAAGGGGTGAGGCATGAATCTTCTTGGGAAAGGAAAATATATTTTGCTATTTGGACTGGGAACCAGTGGGAATGGAAGCAGGGTGGATCAGATTGTGGGGAGAGATGGTGTGGAGGCAGAGAGCGTAGGGAGAGGCAACGGGAAATGGGGGAATTTGGGAAGCAGTGTGGAAACCTCCAGGAATCTATAAGTGATGATTCCTAGTAATGGGAGATATGGAGTCTGAACTGGTCATCTATTGTAGCCAGGCAAGACTCCCATTGGTGGGACTGAGATGCTTTCAACTGAGTTGTTAGCCAACGGGGTCCCTTGGAGATCACTAAACAACCAGGGCTGAAGCTGGGACAGAGAGGTG
This sequence comes from Microtus ochrogaster, assembly GCF_000317375.1. Lineage (NCBI taxonomy): Eukaryota > Metazoa > Chordata > Mammalia > Rodentia > Cricetidae > Microtus > Microtus ochrogaster. The sequence goes on from NC_022021.1 coordinate 21,038,285, forward strand.
CTGTCTGCAAACTAACTGAGGGCCCATTGCGGGGGACAACTCCCACACAGTTCACTAAATGTGAAGAATTCAAGTTGGCACAGGAAGGTACGTTGAAGGCTACCAAAAGAGAAACATGGACATCAACCCAGTCATAAAACCTTTGACCTACAATGTATCCTGCCTACAATGCCCTGGGACAATTGCAGTGCAGAATTGGTGAGAGTGGCCAACCAATGTCTGATTTAACTTGAGGCCCACCCCACAGAAAGGAGCCTGTGCCCTATTCTGTCTGGATGGCCAGAAACCAGAGACTGGATAATCCAGACCCCTAGATAAAATCAAAAGTGACTAGTCTAAAAAAATTCCTAAAAATGTTCTGCTATACTCACAGATCATGGAAATAGATCAGTACCTTGTACAGTCAACATCATAGAGGCTTCCTCCAGTAGCAGATGGGAGTGCAGAGACCCACAACCAGACATTATGTTGAGAGAGAGTCTAAACTGGAGGTTTTCATCCTATCTCTCCCCTCAGAGCTCAGGGAATCCCACAGAAGAGGTGGAGGAAAGATTTCGGGAGTCAGAGGGAATGGAGGACACCAGGAGAACATGGCCCACTGAACAAGCACAGGGCCTGCATGGGTCTTCACCAGGTCCTCTGCATATGTGATATTAGCTTGATGCTTTTGTGGAACCCCTAGCTGGTGTATCCTTGACTCTTGTCTGCTCTTGGACTCATCTCCTCCTGCTGGGATGCCATGTCCAGCCTCCATGAGCTCTCATGAAATTGAAAACCCAATGCAAGGCAAAGGGTACCACCATTCACACAAAGTGGCAGCCTACAGAATAGAAAAGATTCTTACCACCTACACATCTGATAGAGAGCTAATATTTAAAGTATATAAAGAACTTCAAAAAACTGGACATCATGAAAACAAATAATGCAATTATTGTCCTACTATATATTTCCTACTACAATGACACTTGCTCAGCCACGTTTATTGCTGCTCTATTCATAATAGCCAGAAACTGGAAACAACCTAAATGTGCAGTAACCGATGAATAGATAGTAAAAATGTGGTACATTTATACAATGGAATGTCACTCAACTATTTAAAAAATCAAAATCATGAAATTATCAGGTAACTAGACAGAGCTAGAAAAAAATCAACCTTAGTGAGGTAACGCAGACCCAAAAAGATAAATATGGTGTTATTCACTTACATGTGGAAGTTAGCTGTTAAATCTTTGATAAGCAGGCTATACAATCCCCAAATATTAACTATAGAGTAAAGCACTGTGGAAGAGAAAGATCTCTCTAGGAAAAGGAAAAAGAATGTATATTATAGATGCATGGGACGAGGGAGAGTAGAACAGGAGAATTACAGAGGGGGAAAGAAGATGTGGATAAGAGAAAATGTGCGGACGAATAAGACTAAGGGCCATTGAGGTCTATGGAAACACACTACAGTAGAAGCTTCTTCAAATATATACAACTGTAAAGGAAATATAAATGGAATCACCAAATAGCAGGGAGACACAGTCCCAGAGAGACATCTCTCACCATCAACTGAAACCTCCAGTGCCAGAAATGGGTCACATCTAACTGAGTTGTTGGCCAAAGGGGCCCATGGAAACCCTAACCAACTCAGGCTATTGGGTTGCTCTCTACAAACTAATATAAGGCCCTGTAGCTGAAGACAAAGCTGCATAATTCACTGAACATGAGAAGTCAATCTGGGGCACAGTTGCCATGGCAGTAAAAGGTACTCCACACACCACCAGAGGAGAAAAGGCAGCACCAAGCCAGCTGCAACTCTCCCCTGGGTTCTCAGGGAGCTGGTAAGAGTCAGTGGGGATGGTTAACACCAAGGAAACAAGGTCTTCTGGACAAAACAGGACTTACACACACACATGAACTCACAGACTGTGGCAGCATGCACAGGCCCAGCACGGGTCTAAGGCAGATGAGGTCAGCTCTGAGAGAAGAAGTGGACACAGTCCTATCCCTGAACCAGCTATCTTCAATGGACAACTGACCACAAAAGAAAGTCAGTTTTCTCCACTGGAGTCTCACTGAAGGGCAGGCCCATGCCCAGCAGTAGTCGGTCAACACAACATGAACCCAACTGTACTTTTAGAGTTTTTTTTTCTTCTCCAAAGTTGTCTGGGCATGTTTTTAACCTTACAGTTTTCTTGCTTATATATTATGGTTTCGGATACTGTTTTATAGGTTTCGTATGTATGGATATGTGAGTCTCTTTTGCTTTTTCTTTAGCTCATTTTTCCTGTTGGTTTGTTTGTTTTGTCCTATTATGATTTGTTTGTTTATTATTTTATATGTTATCTGTTATTTTTTAATAAGAAAGAATTTGGGTGAGTAGGAGATGGGTAAGATCTGGGAATATTTGGGGTGGAGAGACTGCAATCAGAAAATATCATATGAAAAAAATCTCTTTTTCAATGAATAAAGTGTGTGTCTGTGCATGTGTATGCAGTGTGTGTAAATGTGTATGTGCATGTGTGTTTGTGTATGTGTGTGAGTATGTGGGGTATGTGTGTTTGTGTGTGTGTATGAGTGAATGTGTTGTCTGTGTGCAGGGATACACGTGCCATGGTGTAAGTTTCAGGCATAAGTTTTCTTCTTCCACCATGAACTCTTAGGATCTAACTCAGATTTTAAGGCTTTAAGTGTCTTTACCCACTGGGCCATCTTGCCACCTGGCATTACCTAACATTCTAAATGTTCTTTTTAAAAGCTTAAACACACACAATTGTTTTTACTTTATAAACATTTGTACCATATTAAGATTTTTTTTCCTTGGGCTGGAGAGATGGCTCAGTGGTTAAGAGCACTGGCTGCTCTTCCAGAGGGCCTGAGTTCAATTCCCAGCAACCACATGAGGGCTCACAACCATCTGTAGTGAGATCTGGTGCCCTCTTCTGACCTGCAGATGTAAATGCAGACAGAACACTGTATACATAATAAATAAATAAATCTTTAAAAAAGATTTTTTCTTTTTTTATTCACTTTTCCATACAATTTATTTTGATAGCATTCTTCCCCTTTCCCAGCTCCTCCCAGATCCTACTCCATCTTCCTACCTATCCAACTTCATGTTCTTTCCATAGCTCAGAAAACAAAACAGAAACAGAAACTAACACAACAGTGGAAAGCAGAGAGAGAGAGAGAGAGAGAGAGAGAGATATCAAACAAAAGAGTCTCTCCTGATCACGGGGCCATCCCGAGAGTGTAATTGATGTACCCAGTGTCATTCCGCTGGAGAAAATACATATTCCCTCTGCAACAGGTATGGATTGCAGAGAGAATTTTTGGTTGGGGTGGGACTTTAAGCCCACTTTTCCTTCTCTCCAGTGTGGTTTTTTCTGACTTGAACTGTGCAGGTCTTGTGCATTCTGTCATCATCTCTGTGAGTTCATATGAGCCTCAGTTCTGTTAAGGCATATTAAATCTAATTACAGCTATTTTAATTAGCTTATTTACATACCTCAGTGAACGGGAAGAAGATGAGCTGGGCCTACCTCAAGTTGTCACTCCTGCTGACTAGTGTTCATGGTGATGAAGGTACTCTGCATGCTACCAGAAGACAAAGAAAAACACCAACTCTGCTACAAATCCTTAGATTTGCAATGGTGAACCTGTCCACATGATATGCTCCTTCAATGGTGTCACAAATGTGGGAATAACCAACCACTCTCTGATCAGGAACTCAGGTTCACTCCATTACATAGTACCCACATCTGGCTTAGGTGGCCAAGAACCTGAGATAGACATTGATCTAGATTTTAAAAAAATACTATCATTCTGCTAAACGGACATAGCAATAAAATGATTCCTAATTATATTTTGTTCTACCCTTAGGACAGCATCTCACTCGGCCATCTATGGAGAAGCTTCCTCCTGTAGTAGATGAGAACCAATATAGAGGTCAACAAATGGACGGCGTGCTGAGGGTGAGAGACCGTGGAACACTCAAACCTAAACGGAACAGCTTCATCAAACCCTCCAATCAGAGCCAGGGAACTAGGACAAAGATGAGGGGAAGAGCCAGAGGGAATGGAGGACGTCAAGGAAGCATGCCTTCCAGACACTGCTTAGAATCTAAGATCTATTCCATCTGAAGCACATACATACTGCCAGAATCTTGGACAGCATGCACAGAACCTGCGGAAGTCCAAGCTAGAGGGGAGCTAGACACTAGCTCCCATTCCTCACTCAGAAGCCATCTCCAACTGACAAATGCTCACAAAAGATAATTCATTTTTCTCTACTGGAGTCTTACAGGGCATATAAGTAGATAGATAGAGTTCATGTACTCTTTCTCTTTGGGTTGTTTGGATGCATGGAGTTAAACACACAATGTGAACATTGTTGCAAAGAATTTTTCTGCCAGCATCCTTTTGTACAAAGAATTACTAAAAGTCAAAAGAGAACAGATATATTTGAAAGTACAATTGACCTTATTGGTTCAGTTTTACAAATGTAAAAACTGAAGATTCATGTCACTGGGAATCATTTGCCCTATTCAGAAAGAGACCCTCCCTATTAACCATTAAAATATTCCCTTTTTTTAAATTTGCAGTATCATAATCTCTTTACAAATTAGACATTTACAGGAAACTACACTTCCATTAGCAAAAGAATTTCTTAATGCCAGAGTTCTTCGCTGTGCATTTTCTTTGCTATTAAGAAAGAAAAACAAAAACCAGGTAGTGGTGGACCAAGCCTTAAATCACAGCACTCAGGAGGCAGAGGCTGGTGGATCTCTATGAGTTCAAAACCAGCCTGCTCTACAAAGCAAGTTCCAGGACAGGCTCCAAAGATACACAAAGAAACTCTGTCTCAAAAAAAAAGAAAGAATGGAAGAAAGAAAGAAAGAAAGAAAGAAAGAAAGAAAGAAAGAAAGAAAGAAAGAAAGGGAAAACAACTTATTTTTACAGCCTGGATCTGGATTTAGGCAACTGCCCAAACGGCCTATAGAACTGATATCATTTTATAGAAATTGTATGAATATTAACAAATAACCCTAATGATTTCTTTATCTGAAAAGATAAGTTCACCATCATAAATTCACTTTGAAATGCAAAAGCAGAAATTATACTGTTGTTAAAATTTTTCGAAACAGCGCTTCATTTTTTTTAAGTCAATTTACTTTTTCTGAAATAAAGAGTTGATTGTACATCTTATTCTATTAGAAAATTTGATATATCACAAAGTAGAATTACAGCATGTACCAACAATTGATCAGGTAAAATGAATCTGAGACATAATTCATTCTAAGAATGTCTAGTTAGCCAGTCGAGTGATCTGTAATCATAAAGACTGCCGGAAATTGAATGAATACTGGGCCCAGTAAGACCCTCTGAGTTTTCTTCTTAGCGTTGTATTTCATTATTCCTTTCATTGTCATTTTTGATCACTGTTTCTTAACAACTAAAATTAGAACACACATATTTACTTAAAAGTTTTCTAGCTATAAACTAGGCTAAAGGATATAAAAGTTGAATGCCCAAAGCATATAATATCTTCCTACAAAATTAAGTCTTAGTATTTTTGCTTAAGCAAGTTTCCTTATTTTTAAACCATTTCCCCATTGATTTTTAAATTAACTGGTGAATATGTAGTTCAGAAAAGTTCATTTCAGTTTTGTATAACTCATTAAGTTACTTCTATATACTCTAAAGTATGTCATTTAATGTAATATAATTTATATATTACATTAAGCTTCCTTTTAATGTCATTATTGTACATTCTTTCTTAAGTCAGGATTATAACATAACCAGATGCTAAAAAGAATATTTAACCATTAATTAATATACACTTGTTCAATTATAATAGAGACAAAATACAAAGCCAATGTAAAACTTCACATATTGGTAATAGAATAATGTGATAAAATGGTGGTTTTAAAATGTAAAACTATTGAATCATGCAAAACTGTGTCATTTTAGTAATTCTAGACATAATAGTCACTTAATCAAGACTGCATGATATCAGGATGGCAACTTTAAAGCAAATGAAACTTTCAATGTGATAACAAATGGGACGTCTTTCAACTTCTCTTTTATAATTTTCAAACAGAAATGTCCTTTCCCAATGTGAATTGATTAATACTCAAGCATTTGGAGACCTTATTCAGAAAAACAATAGCGTTAAGGTCTACAATCTTTAAAACCTAATATCTGTTAAGAAAATTAGCTACTGAAGTGGAACACGACAGATGGGGGGTGGGGGCGAATCAAATAATCCCACACTAGCTCCAAATAGGGTATACTAAGTTTTTTCTTTATTTTAATAAAAACTCACAGAACAGTAATGGGGGTCCAACATCCAGGTGTGAAGCACGGGAAGCGAGGGGCAAGCGGGCGAGACAGCGGCTTTTTTGGTACCGAAACTGAGCTTTGGGACCTTAAATTTGTTGGTCATTTTTCAATCACAAATAGTTGTTCAAAACTGCCAAGTTCTGTGCATAGAGTCCAAGATGCTAGTATGACTGTAGCAAGACCTTGGGAGCACAGTATTAACACACTGACGACTCTGAGAAGAACCTTCACAGCTCCCTTCGGAGTCCGCGGTACAGACTTCATCGCAGCAATTGGTGCTCCCTTCTCTTTTCTAGAGAGAACATCCAGACTTTAATTCAACAACTGTTCTTTTTTTTTTTTTTTTTTTTTTTGGTTTTTCGAGACAGGGTTTCTCTGTGGCTTTGGAGCCTGTCCTGGAACTAGCTCTTGTAGACCAGGCTGGTCTCGAACTCACAGAGATCCACCTGCCTCTGCCTCCCGAGTGCTGGGATTAAAGGCGTGCGCCACCACCGCCCGGCTAAACAACTGTTCATTAAAGATACTATGTCATGGATCACACCAAAAGTGAAAATGCAAAAACCCATAACATGTGGCTTTTGTGCTTACCCTTAAAAAAATCTAGTCCAGCAAAAAAAAAAAAAAAAGGCATACAGCTATGAACAATAAACTACAATTTCTGCAACAGACTTGTGAACTGGAAATCTCAGTGACAAAAGTCATCAAGAAAACTTGCTGGATGAAAAGTTGCCATTTACAAGATAAGCCAAGTAAAAATACCATGCAAGAGTAGAAAACAGATTGTCATTGTAGCACGACTGGGAGCTACTTAGTTTTCCTGGAATTAGCTAGTATGCAAGGACTATCCGCGGTGTGAAATGATAAAACAAAGGGTTGTCAGAGTGAGGCTGGAGCAACTGTAGTGACTTATAGCAGAAAACCTGAATGAAGACTAAAAGGAATGGAATTCATATATTTTATTTTTTTCCAATTTTTTATTTCCTTTTTATTGATTTTTATTGAGCTCTACATTTTTCTCTGTTCCCCTCCCTACCTCCCCTCCCTCAACCCTTCCCCAAGGTTCCCATGCTCCCCATTTACTCAGAACATCTTGTCTTTTTCTATTTCCCATGTAGATTAGATCTTTGTAAGTCTCTCTTGGTGTCCTCATTGGAATTGTGGATTGTAAGCTGGTTTTCTTTGCTTTATGTTTAAAAACCACTTATGAGTCAGTACATATGATAATTGTCTTTCTGTGCCGGGGTTACCTCACTCAAAATAATGTTTTCTAGCTCCATCCATTTGCCTGCAAAATTCAAGATGTTATTTTTTTCTGCTGTGTAGTACTCCATTGTGTAAATGTACCACATTTTCCTTATCCATTCTTTGGTCAAGGGGCATTTAGGTTGTTCCCAGGTTCTGGCTATGACAAACAAAGCTGCTATGAACATAGTTGAGCACATGTTCTTGTGGCACAACTGAGCATCATTTGGGAAAGGAAACACTTCTGCATTGCTGGTGGGAATGCAAGCTGGTACAACCCCTTTGAATGTCAGTGTGGCGATTTCTCAGAAAATTAGGAAACAACCTTCCTCAAGACCCAGTAATACCACTTTGGGGTATATATCCAAAGGAATCCATATATTTTATAAACAAGAAAAGTTATCAAAAAAACTTTTAGTATGAAAATCACAGAAACCTGGGGCCATATTTGAGGCAGAGCACTTTCCTAGCATGTGCAAGACCCAGGATTCAATACACATAACCACAAATGAATAAATAAACGTTACAGAAACACAAGTTTCCAAAATTTCTAAACAAGTATGTACATTTTGTTGACAATAGTTGTGCTGGCTAATTTTATGTCAACTTGACAGAGGCTAGAGTCATATGACAAGAGGGAATCCCAATTGAGAAAATGCCTCTGTAAGATGGGCTGTAGGCAAGCATGTAGAGCATTTTCTTAATTAGTGATTGATGTGGGGGTCTCAGCCCACTGTGGTGTGACCATCCGTGGGCTGGTAGTGGCCCTGGGTTCTATAAGAAAACAACCTGAGAAAGCCATGGGGAGGAAGCCAGTAAGCAGCATCCCTCCAGCATCCCTCCATGGCCTCGGCATCAGCTCCTGCCTCCAGGTTCCCACCCTGTTTGAGTTTCTGTCCTAAGTTTCTTCAAGGATAGACTACTGGAATCCACAATGTGGAAGTGTAAGTCAAAGAAAACATTTCTTTCCCAACTCCTTTTGGTCATGGTGTTTCATCATAGCACTAGTAACCCAAACTAAGACAATGGTCAAACATTTCATATTTCATGATATATCTGCTAGGTGACCAATAGGCTACCATTTAGATGACCTGTTATAAATTTTATTTTTTTTATTAATTTTACATACCAACCACAATTCTCCCCTACTCTTCTCCCCCTCCTCCCAACCCCATTAACCACACCTCAGAAAGGGTAAGGCCACTCATAGGGAGTCAACAATGTCTGGCACATTCAGTTGAAGCTGGGACCTGTCTTATATTTAAATGTATTTCCTGCAATCCTAATCTCAGCCTCTAGAAAACTTGAGAATTAACTACTTGTTCTACTACTTGAAGAGTACTCTTAAATATACAAAGGAGATACCATGAAGGTTCTGCTTAAAGAATTCCAACCAGAAACTGACTTGAACTCAATAGTCCTATCCATAGCTAGTCATGATGCCTATGGACCACAAAAATAATCAGCATGATAGAATACCCTACCTTGTTTGTGACCAACAGCTCTCTAAATGGACGTTAGACCCACTCAACAAGAGGTAAGCCATGCCTAGTACTGGGAACCTAGCCAACTCCCCATACTTAGTGAAGTCATAACTGCCACTTTCCTAAACCAGCATACTCCCTCACCACATTCTAAATGTTTATAATTATATCCACAGATAAGTAGTCATCACCACTCATAAATGAAACTTCTCTTTTCAATAGATGGAGACTACTACAGAAAGCCATAACCAATCAAATGCAAAGCTTCATGGATGCAACTATAGAAAAACTCCCCTACCTAAGACTCAGGGAGCCACGTGGAAGAGGAAGCCCAAAGATTGGAAAAGTTACAATCAGAGAGTTTGCTGTGAGATTGTATCTCCTACTGGTATAAGAAGCTACACACATAAAATATCACTAACATGATTACCTAAACATGAGCCTAATGAGAACAGCTTTAGATCTACTAGACAGGAGAAGACCACAGGCCTCAGCGTAGACAAAGAACTATAAGTAACTAAGGAATGCAGAAAATGGTAGAAATAGTCTGGTCCAGTGAGAGCACTCCTACTGGTCATCCAACACCAAACGGGCAGCCCAGAAAACAGACATACAAATAGCATTATGGAGACTGAACAGGTTGTACTTATATATTTAAGAGTATGGATTTAGACCAGTTGGTGTGGCTCATGCCTTAAATCCCAGCACAAAGGAGGCAGAGGCAGGTGAATCTCTATGAGTTCAAGGCCAGCCTAGTCTGGAGTGTGAGTTCCAGGACAGCTAGGGCTACAGAGAAACCCTGTCTCAGAACAAAAAGAAAAACAAACAACAAAAAAAAATAATGTATATACGTGTGTGTGTGTGTGTGTGTGTGTGTGTGTGTATAAAACCCATTTTGCAAGGTCCAAAGGTTGATAAGCAGTCCTCAGTCACTCTCCATCTAATTCCTTTTCACATTTGTGATTTTATTTATCTATACGTGTCTGAGTATTTGCCTGAATATGTCTGTGCACAATATATGTTCAATGTCCATAGAAGACAGAAGAAGGCATTAGATCCCCTGGGATTGGAGTTACAGGCAGTTGTTGACTGCTATGTGGTTGCTGTAAGTGGAACCTGTGTCTTCTGGGAAATCTGTCAGTGCTCTTAACCACTTTGTCACCGTTCCAACATTTTACCTAACTAAGAGATGAACCTGAGGCTCCCCATTTTGACTAGTCACTGACCAGTTAGTCCCCATCCAATATCAGTACTGTGTTTCTAGACATATCACCACATCTGGCTTCCTGTGACATCTCAGATCTGTGCCACAAATAGTCTCAGTTTACCCACTGGGCACCTGCCTGGGCCCCACTTCTTTCTTTTCAGTCTTACTTTGATTGCTTACACTCAACTGATGAAGCTCATACATCAACATCCCAACAGTGCACTGAGCAGAGTAATATTCATAGCATTTCTGATGAATGAATGTGGCTCTGACTCACCATCCATAGGGATGAGTTTCCAGCTGCTTTCCACAGTAGAAATGGACCTGCTAGTTCATTACTTCTATTGTCAAAGCTCCTTTCTCAACAACAGCCTATTATCTGTAAGATGAGCATTGCCAATGTCACAGAAAAAAAAAGACAAAATAATTACTATAGAATAAAAGTCACCTTTGATTCCAAACTATTATAGTCTAATAAACTAAAAAATAACAGAAATGTTTAAAATTTGTCTAAGAAATAAAAATTTACAGTTGTGTTTATTCTGAAACATTTGTTATACTCTAAGATATCATTGATACAGATATGGAATAATCAACCCTGACCACTGAAAATGTTATCAGCTGTCTTAAAAAGAAAGATTGTCTCTGACACGTAGAATCTTGCTCAAAACATAGATGTATGCCAACTTCACATCCCTCATCACCAGTAGCAATAACTGGGAAAATTACAGAAAATTTTTGTTAATGTTAGCAATATTCTCAATAGCATTAAATGCAATATGACTATAGCCAAAATTACTTAGACATTTCCCAGAATTCTGAAAAATATCACAACTTTTTATGAAGAAAAAATACTTTAATTTTTCTACTGTATTTATTCTGCTTAATACAGAAGTTGTGTTATAAAGTGCTCCAACCAATTCTTGAAATTGAATATTACCAGTTTCTAGTTGACTCTGCTTCATGGGGGTTGGGGAGAGAATTAGACATTATTGAAAAACGTTGCAAGTAAAATTAATGTTATGCCTCTATATTACATAAAAGGATAATATATTTGAGTGAAAACTGTTTTTAAAAATCCTTAAGAAGCAGTTAACAAATACAACTCGAAATCCTGATGCTAAAATCATAGCACTGTTGAGAATTCTGTGAACAAGGGGGTTTGCTGAACAACTTCAGAACAGTAGCAGTATAGATATTACTGAAAGATTTGTCTCAAAAAAAAAAAAAACTTTGAAAAAATCAGATGAACAAATCCCGTCTGTCATTAGCACAAGTGAAATCAAATATACTCTTACAGGAACTGAATTTATATGTTCTTAAGAGTTTGAAATAGTTGATATTTGTAGTAGACAAATATATTGTATGTATTTTACTAATGTAACCATGTATAGCTACTTACAAAAATAAAAGACCAATTTATAGCCAAGCTTCTCAGTTTGCGCAGGAAGAGTTCAGTGGGAAAGTAGAGTGTCATACTAGAAGATAACAATGACCATAGATCAAGTCTGGGGTTCCTCTTGACTGCACCCATCTGCTGCAACCCGCAATGCAAATCCATAGCCACCTGTAAACAAATCAACTCTGTTAGCATTAAAGCACTGTAAAAATATGCACAGTAACAGTTGCATGTTTAAAAGATTTCCAGTTATCTTCTCTTTATCAATGAAGTCTTCTTAATGTCCTTCTCCACCATCCTCCAGGGCATAGAAACTGGGAGTCCCCTACTAGGCTACAAACTCTGAATGCAGTTCTTCATTTGGTTTCCAATTTCTACAATATCTGGAAGAACACTAAACAAAAGAGTCTATAAGATCAAAATATATCATATTCAAGTTTGCATTAAATTCTCAAAGAACAAATTAAACATGTTATTTTTTAAAGTCCAGTAAGAACAAAAAATATGAAAACAGGATACTATATCATCATATAATCAGTTCCAAGACAAGTTTTATACATAATACTATAGATACTAAAAGAAAGAAAATCTGGCCTAAAATCTTCAGAGGGAAAATATCACTTGAGACAAATACTAAGAAAGTGCGAGCTGGAATCAAGAGTGCCAAAAGGCCTTCTTGGTGGAGGAAGAAGCGAAAGGTGTGGCAGTGAAAAAGACCACACAGGACCTGAAAACGTCACGTGCCTTTGGGAGAGCAGAAGACGGGATGAGAAAGACATGAGAAGGATTGCGGAAGTGCGCAACAGACCTAAGACCTAGACCTCTGTCCTCATAGAGCAGTTAAGCTGGGAGAACAATGTGATCACTGAAAATGTCGGGCAGAGACCTGAAAGTAAGAGGGACAAGACGGATGGCAAAGAACTCAGTCCCACAAGACAAGGCTAACTTGATGCTTGAAAATACGGTGACACAACCCACCACCAATGATCATCAGATTAATGACTCAATGGATATTAAGTTTGGATATATATTTAGAGTACTATGGAATATAACTTATTTTAGAAAATTGTGTGTAATATAATCTTCAATGAAAAATGTGTCAAGAACTTAACAAGTATTATATGATGATTCAGAAATATTAATAACATCTATCTTTGAGGTTTGTGTCACGTTTTTTCTGGTTAAAGACGTGATACAAATACTAAATGTAATGATTTCATTGTGGATGTATGAATTGAGTCTAAGCTCCACAACTCTGTATTTTGTTTGCTTGTGATTTTCTGTAATGGTCTCCATATGTTGAAAGAGAAGTTTCCTTGATGTGGGGCAAGAACTACACTTACTATGGGTATAAGGAGAAATATTTAGAATGTAGTTAGGGACTGTACTAGTTTAGAAAAGTGGCAGTTGTAGGTTCTCCTTCAAGACACATGATTTCCCTAACCCTGAGTAGTTGCCTAGGTTTCCCTCTTGTTGAGTGGGCCTTCAGTCCAATTAGAGACCTTTGGTTACCTTTGGTTACCTTTGGTTAACAACAAGAAATACCCTTAGCACTAGCATGCAACCCTAGACATTGTTACAGTTTATAAGTGTCATAGCAGAATGCAGACAGGACTGTTCTTTGCTCTCCTCCTTTGGAAATGTGTGGCACTTTCAGATACCATGCAAGCTTGTCTTCAGGGAAGGGACTTTCAGGTTGCAGGCAGCTTGGCTCCTCTGGTTCTGTGTCTGATATGTTTGACGTGTTCAACAATAGGAACTTACTTTCTGCCTTTGGGGATACACAAAGGCAATATAATGACTTATAATGTTTTGGGAGTCTCTTTGAAAACAGTGGCCAACCATTTCAAAAAAGAGATTCTCATACCTGGTGATGGGTTTTTGTTAGTCTATGGCTCCTGAGGAAATTGTCAGTCAAAGTGGAAAAATCTTTTTTTAAATTATGTGTGCATAGAATTTTTCTAAGAACATTCAAGTCCTGTCTCCAGAACAAATATTCATATGTGATTCATCAATTGGCACACACTCATATAATTATACCAATGTTTCGACAAACTTCAAGCTTACATATAAAACCACTACCAATGAATTTTCAAGGGTACCAGCTCATAAATATTACATACTGTTAATGGACTGAATTTTATCCTCTCAAAAGATGATGCTGCCGTAACCTCTAGTTCCTGTGAACGTGCCCGTAACTGGAAATAGAGTCTTTGCAAATGATCAAATTCCAATGAAGTCGTAGGAGTGGCTTCTATTCTAATAACACTTAGATGTTTATAAATAAGGAAATATGGACACAGAGGCAAACATGTACATGAAGGGAAAGCATGTGAAAATGAAGGCAGAGACCAAAGTAACACATCTACAAGCCAAAAGTACTAAAGTTTCCCAAACAGACTCCAGGAAGGAGCCAAGAACAGAGTCTCTGGGACAGCTTTAGAATAAGTCAATCAACTGACATCCTGACCCTGTATTTCTTTTTTATTGATTTTTATTGAGCTCTACATTTTTTTCTGCTCTCTCCCCTCCCTGCCTCTCTCCTCCCCTTCAACCCTCTCTCAAGGTCCCCATGCTCCCAATTTACTCAGGACATCTTGTCTTTTTCTACTTCCCATGTAGATTAGATCAATGTATATCTCTCTTAGGATCCTCATTATTGTCTGGGATTGAGGTTTGTAGGCTGGTTTTCTTTGCTTTATGTTTAAAAAAACCATCTTATGGAGCTGGAGAGATGGCTCAGAGGTTAAGAGCATTGCCTGCTCTTCCAAAGGACCTGAGTTCAATTCCCAGCAACCACATGGTGGCTCACAACCATCTGTAATGGGGTCTGGTGCCCTCTTCTGGCCTGCAGGCATACACACAGACAGAATATTGTATACATAATAAATTTTTAAAAAATTTAAAAAATCTTATGAGTGAGTACATGTGATAATTGTCTTTCTGTGTCTGGGTCACCTCACTCAAAATGTTTTCTAGCTCCATCCATTTGCCTGAAAAATTCAAGATGTCGTTATTTTTTCTGCTGTGTAGTACTCCATTGTGTAAATGTACCACATTTTTCTTATCCATTCTTCAGTCGAAGGACATTTAGGTTGTTCCCAGGTTCTGGCTATGACAAACAATGCTGCTATGAACATAGTTGAGCACATGTCCTTGTGACACGATTGAGTATCCTTTGGATATATACACAAAAGTGGTATTGCTGGGTCTTGAGGAAGGTTATTTCCTAGTTTCTGAGAAACCACCACACTGACACTGAGAGAAACGACTAATTATTCGGACCTCCTGAAACTGAAAAGCTTCTGTAAAGCAAAGGACACAGTCAACAAGACAAAATGACAGCCTTCAGAATGGGAAAAGATCTTCACTAATCCCATATCAGACAGAGGTCTGATCTTCAAAATATAAAAAGAACTCAAAAAATTAGTCATCAAAAGAAAAAATAATCCAATAAAAAATGGAGTACAGACCTAAACAGAGAACTCTCAATAGAGGAATCTCAAATGGCTGAAAGACACCTAAGGAAATGCTCAACATCCTTAGTCATCAGATAAATGCAAATCAAAACAACTCTGAGATTCCATCTTACATCCGTAAGAATGACCAAGATCAAAAACACTGATGCCAGCTTATGCTGGAGAGGTTGTGGGAGAAAGGGAACACTGCTGCATTGCTGGTGGGAATGCAAGCTGCCCCTGCATTTCTATCCTTCAGTACTGAGGACAAAAATAATCGCTGTTGTTTAGCTCATGAAGTCTATGTGACTTTATCAGCATGAAAAAGATAATTTACTTTTTAGGCCAGACTATGCTTTTACTTTCTGAAAGTCAAGATAGAAAAATAGAAATGAAAAACTTAGGCAGGCAGAATAAAGCGGCGCTCGTAGAGGAGAGAAGGAGAATAGAGGTGCAGCGGCCTTGACAGGTATAGGAGCGTGGTTGCAGTGGACAAGGGAATATGTCGTTACCTAGTGATGCCGGGAAACTTGGGCCACCACCACTCCCCCTTTACCCTGGAGACACCACTGCTGCTCTTAAAGCTATTGAAGAGAATCCACATCGGGCCACAGCCTATGACCTGCAGTGGCCATGTAGGACACGGTGCACAGATGAAATGCGACCACCAAACCAATGCCCTCTCCAGCCTTCACCATTCACTGCCCTGCTGTTAGAAGGACTCTGAAGAGCCCACAGTACCTCCAGAACAACTATGAAAAGGTAGGTCTGATAATAAGATGCTTTTAAAAAGTAGACTCGCAAAACTGAAAGGAAAGATGGTAGACAGCAGCGAGGGTATGGGAGCCATATGGGAGAGCACAGACATGGTGGACCAAGAACATAGCATTACTGAATAGGGCCCACTCTAGGCTCACTGAGCAGCTCCCAGCGTGAAACCTCTGTGACTGCAATCTTTGCTTACCCTGCTGGGAGACAGAAAGCATGGGCCAACAGCACTGCCTACAGCCTACAAGCTCAACAGCCATGCATGCTGAGCCTCGGGAGATGGGCACCAAGGACAGGGTAGAGTGTGGTAGCCTGAGTTACTCCTACAGCTGATAAACACCTTCCTTCATCAAAGTGACTGGATACAAGATTAACTTTTAAAAAAGGAATGAGTAGGGG
>NC_022021.1:21054747-21059205 GCF_000317375.1 Microtus ochrogaster
TCCTTTTCTCAATAAAAAAAAAAGGAATGAGTAGCACTCCTACACACAAACAATAAATGGGCTGAGGAAGAAATAATGGAAACAATACCCTTCCCAATAGCCACAAATAATATAAAATACCTTGGGGTAACTCTGACCAAGCAACTGAAAGTCTTGTGTGATAAGAACTTTAAAATATTGAAGAAATAAATAGAAGACATCAGAATATGGAAAGATCTTCCATGCTGATGGATCAGTAAGGTTAATATAGTAAAAATGGACATCCTATCAAAAGCAATCTACAGACTCATTGTAGTCCCCATCAAAATTACAATTCAATTCTCTACTGATCTTGAAAGGGCAATACTCAATTTCCTATTGAAGAAAAAAAACTCAGGATAGCTAAAACAATCCTGAACAATAATAGAACCTCCAGAGGTATCACCATCCTTGATTTCAAGTTCTACTACAGAGCTACACTAATTTAAAAAAAAAAAACATGGTATTGGCATAAAAACAGGTTGATCAATAGAATTGAATTGAAGACCTAGACATAAATCCACACACCTATGGATATATGATTTTTGATAAAGAACCCAGAAATAAACAATGGAGAAAAGAAAGCATTTTTATCAAATGGTGCTGGATATCTGCATGTAGAAGAATGTGAATAAACCCATCTTTATCACCCTGCACCAAACTCAAGTCCAACTGGTTCAAAGACTGCAGCATAAAACCAGATACACTAAGCCTGATAGAATAAAGAGTGGGGAATAGCTTTGGTCAAATCGACACTGTAGACAACTTTCTGAACAGAACAAGATAGTGCAGGCACTAAGGTCAACAGTTAGTAAATGGGACCTCATGAAACTGAAAGACAAAGGACACCATCAATAGCACAAAATGGCAGCCTACAGGATGGGAAACCTTTGTCAATTCCATATTTGATGAGGACTTATATTGAAAATATATAAAGAACTCAAGAAACTAGATATCAAAAAAAAACAATTCAATTGAAAATGGGGTACATATCTAAGCAGAAAATTCTCAATAGAGAAGTCTCAAATGGCTGAGAAACTCTTAAAGAAATGTTCAACATCCTTAGCCATCAGGGAAATGAAAATCAAAACTACTTTGAGATTCCATCTTACACCTGTCAGAATGGCTGAGATCAATAACACAAGTGACAAGAATGTGGAACAAGGGGAACACTCCTTCATTGGTTGTGGGAGTGCAAACTTGTACAGCCACTATGAAAACCAATATTGTGATTCCTCAGAAAATGGGAAATCTATCTACCTCAAGACCCAGCTATATCACTATTGGCCATATACCCAAAGGATGCTCCATTCTGCCATGAGAACACTGGCACAGCTATGTTCATAGAGGCTATATTCATCATAATAGCCAGAAACTGGAAACAACCTAAGTATCTCTCAACCAAAGAATTGATAAAGAAAATGTAGTATATTTGTACAATGGCGTGTTGCTAGCTGTTTTATAAAAAATGACATCATAAAATTTTCAGGCAAATGGATGACACTAGAAATAACAATCCTGAGCGAAATAACCTAGATCCAGAAAGACAAACATGGTTTGTACTCACTTATAAGTGGATATTAGCTGTTAAGTAAATGAAAATCATGCTACAATCCATAAACCCAAAAGACTAATTAACAAGGAGGCCTCAAGGGGGGACACATGGATCCACCCGGAAGGGGGAAGTAGGTGAACTCGGGGAGAGTGGGCATGGGAATAGGAGGGATCAAGTGGGTGTGGAGGGAGAGGATATGGGGAGAGACTATTTGAACTGGGGGTATTTGAGGGGCAATATGGAAAACTAGTGCAGTGTAAACTCCCAGGAATCTATGAGAGTGACCCCAGAGAGGACTCCTAGTAATGGAGAATACGCTGTCCTGCCCTGTCCATCTTCTGTAACCAGGAAAGGCTTCCAGTGGAGGGACTGGGGCACCAACCAGCCACAAAACTTTCTACCTACAATCTGTCCTGCCTGCAAGATGTGCTAGAGCAATTGTGGCACAGAACCTGTGGAAGTGTCCATCCAATGTCTTATTTAACTTGAAGTCCACTACATGAAATGGAGACCATGCCTGACACTGTTTGGATGGCCAGAAACTAGAGAGTGAACAGCCCAGAAACCTCAGATAGAACCAAACATGACTTTAAAAGAATTCAGTGAGATGATTCCTAATGATATTCTGCTATACTTATAGATTCATGCCTAGACCAGTCATCATTAGCGAGGCTTCCCCCAGCAGCACATGGGAGGGGATACAGATTCCCACTGGCTAACATTAGACGGGGATAGAGAAGCCAGGTTTAGTTCTCCGTTGGGTCCCTCCTTGTGGCCTGGAGCTCAGGGAACCCTGCAGAAGAGCAGGAGAAGGAACTGTGAAAACCAGAGTGAGGGACACTGGTAGGGCACTGACCATGGATGAAATCAGCTGAGTAGGGTTCATGAGGGCTCAAAGAGACTGAAGCAGTTTAGAGCCTGCATGGGTCTGCATTAGGTCTTCTGCATAGATGTTATGTTGTTGGCGGGGTGTTTGGGGGAGACTCCTGACAGTGGAAGTGGGGTGTCCCTGACTCTTTTGCCTGCTTTTGGGACTGTTTTCTTCCTACAAGGTTACCTTGCCCGGCCTCAATGTGAGGGTTTGCGCCTGGTCTTATTGTATCTTGTTGTGCTGTGTTCAATTGGTGTCCGAGGGAGGCCTGCTTTTTTGGGGGAAGGGGGTAGATGTGGGGGAGAGGACAGGTGGGGGAGACTAGGAAGAATAAGAGAAGGGAAGCTGTGGTCAGAATATATTGTATAAGAGAAAAATAAATTAAAAAATTAAAAATTAAATATATTGTATAAAATTCTCAAAGAATAAAAATCATTTTTAAAAAGAATTACGATTCATAGTTTTATAAGTTCCCGAGTATATGTCCATGTGGAAGAAAGCAAATAATTTATTAAACCAGCTATTTGATTTTGAAGGAAGAGATCTGAGAAAAGTGAACTTTAACTGCAGTTTTGTTCATAAGAGGATCATGGCCTTGTGTAAACATTATGAGTCAGGTTTAGTCATTCAGCTAAAAATGAATTGAATTTCCAGGAGTAAAAGACTCAAAAACAAAGTACATACATGTGGATCTACATGGCTCCATTTCGAAGATTTTTCTCCAAAGAGACTTTAAGAGCAAATCTGAAAACCATCTCACTGTGCTATTTTCACTGTCGTGTGCCTGTACTAAAGAAGAAAACCCAAATGCTTTCCAAATAGACAGTTATTTCTGCCATGAACATAGCACAAACTATAAAAAGGGAAAAGTAATTAAAGTCCTGACTGACAAAATATATCAAAAACTAGACAAACATGTGCGTTTTTCTGGTCCAGTATTTAAAGAGGTCAGAAAATTGACTGAAGGTAAAGAGACTAGTGAAAACTCTCTTAGTATCCAAATTATCATCCTTTTGAAAAATACAAAGCAATTCAAAAACTCTGGAAGACACATGGTCTTCTCATTCTATATGAAGCTCCTAGGTTGATAAAACTCTGCTATTTTTTCCAAAATAAGTATTAAAATATTTGGGGGGAAAACCTCTTTTCTTCTCTTGCCACACCATCCCCTCCCTTTCTATAACCCTCTGTCTCCTTAAGGAGGAGTCTGCCCCTTCTAGAATGTGTGAGCATTGTGCCTTGGAGTGAAAAGGAGGGTCTGAACGGAACTTGAAAGAGGTGAGTCTGGTTCTTGCTCTTTGACTTACTGTGTGGTTTGGTCAAAGTAGCTAATTTCTCTAAGCTCCATCTTTATTTCTCCATTTTGTTTAATAATATGAAGAACACAGAATAATTTGTGTTTTTTTAAGTATGGCTTCAGTAACAGCAGAAACCAGCTTCCTGGATGAAGATGGCAAAGCAGAGGCACACCTACTCAGGAGTGATGAGCCCTTCTAACAGCAGCCACAGACCCAACATTTTTAATTCACTTGTTTAAGCACAAATCACTGATGTTACATTTAAACTGTATTTTTTTAAGCCAAATAGACAATAAGAATCAAACTTAGAACAAGGTCATGTCTTAGAAGCCATATGAGAACATATTCCAAAGGGCTTCAATTTTACTGGTAATGTTTTATTTCTCAACCAAGTTTAGAGTAGATGAATATACATAATAGATAATCATACATGTACATTCAATCATGTTTCATATGAAATGCTTTTTAATCATTTTTACGTAACCACCAAAGCATATGTTACCAAAAGGTAAATAAATGAAAACATTTCTCTGGAATTTTAAAGGCCAGGGGAAATAGTTATGTGTGGTTTCAAACATTCTCCTGCTGAACTTAAAGGTAAATATTGGGGGTAGGGATGCCATTCACTAAGGCATGTGCTCAGCATGTGTAAGAACCTGGGTTACCAATTAAAAAATGGGGCACTGAAATGAACAGAGAATTCTCAGCAGAGGAAG
>NC_022021.1:21060700-21065353 GCF_000317375.1 Microtus ochrogaster
GAGGGAAATGGGAGGCTGGGAGGAGGTGGAAACTTTTTTTTTCCTTTTCTCAATAAAAAAAAAAAAAAAGAACCTGGGTTACATTTTTAGGGGTAGATCGTATATGATATGTTAACTTCCTCTCTTCCATGTAGTAAAAACAAAAAGTTTGCAAAAGGCATAAAGACAAAATAAGCTGTACTGGTAGCTTGATAAACCCTTTTAAGAATACTGAGAGAGATGATGGTCAGTGAGCTGCATTCTAAACATATGCCTGAGCAAAACACGCGAGACCCACGTCTGAATTGTTTTTACTAAGACAAGTCATGACTGCGATACTTTACCTTAAACTAAGCAAAGCTCTTCTCAGCGTCTACCTGGAACTACCTGCGAAGCCCAAGTGCCTCTGATAGCTCTAAAAATTTCCACCAAGGAAGTATAGATCATTCAGCAAAATATATTGACTGTATACTACCATAATGACTGATTAATTGTCATTATGATGCAGATACTTAGTGGAAACAGATGTTTCTTTTTCCTCTCAACAGTACACAGGAACGTGTAAATCTGCTGATGCCGTGTGGACACCTCAGCACAACAGAGGCGAAAAGACATTAGCACATGGCAATATTAGTTTTTATTACACAACGAATTGCACAGGAAGTATAACTTGAGATCATTAAATCAATACGCTCTCCAGCTCCACAGAAGGGAAACAAATAGACTTCTAAACCGGACGCTTCGTTTCACATCTGCAGTTGGCAAAGCCCTTCTGAGACACTGGGTATAGTCATTGCCACCACTGCTTTCTGAACACAAGGAAAGGGAGGTTGTCCTGTCATCTTTGCTCCTGCCGCATGAATAGAACGCTGCCTTTACAGAGAACTTCGTTTCTGGGCCTTGGTGTAATGGCTAGAACTTTTCTGGAAAGTAGCTTGGTAATCAATGCGAAGAATTGACGAAACAGTCTGTACCTTCAGTCCGAGTAGTTACTTTTCTCTACTAATATATTGTGAGGAAATAGACATACATGATTAAAGATGTGTTTAAAATGCACAACTTTATAATAATGGAAATTAGAAATCCTATTTCTCCAAAAGTAGATCAATGATTAATTACAGTGCATGGTTAAAACACAGCCAAGCAAATATAACTGTCCTTCGTAATAATTTAATCATATTTAACTTCTTGGAGGAAAATGGGTTGAAAAACACACAAAAATGTCATTTTTAGTTTTTACAAATTCTCTCTAATGAGGACACACTAGTTTTTAAATCAAGAAATGTTGTGTCTCTTTTTTTCTTTATATGTTGTATTTCTATGTTCTGATACAACTGTCATTGTCCAAAGTTTCCAAAATATTTTTGGATCAAATAATTCTACCAAAAAAATTGACAAGGTAAATTGACTCAAAACTATGCAATATGTAATTAATTTCTAAGTTTAGCAGAGAAAGAAAATCATGTGCCAATCACATAGGTAATATATATTCTCCCCTTAATGAAACAGGTTGACTACAAATTATAAAACATTTACAGAACAAACATGTTTACTTGCCATCTACATGTTCTGTTATATGTCATCAATTCTAGAATTTGTCTAATTAAAAGTATTTCTAAAACCAATAAAGCAGCTTATTAATTGCTCTCCTCTACAGGCCAATAAGAATATTTGCTCTAGCTTTCCGAGGACTCTTAGTTTCCTTGTTCTGTTTTACAAGAAGGGGTTGATTTGTCTTAGACTATTACTGTCTATTACTTCTAGAAGTCTCGAGGAAAGGTGGGAAGCAGCAAATTCTGGCAATCTGCCTAAAGAGAAATCAATGAAACAAATTAATCCTTCGCTGGCTGCAATGACACAGTAATCCATCACTCAGAGCTGCTTTCCACACCAAATCAGAGAACAGCAGAAAGAGCCCTGGGGGACATCACAGACAACAACTTATACCAACTGGTAAACACTGAGGAATCAGTTGGTTTAAAGAGAAGAGATTTCAGTTGATTGCCTGTTTTGTCAAATAAATACTTTTCTTCCACAATGTGATCAACCTGAGAGCCATGACTACATCTTTAGAGTTCAGTACCAAATATACTGTCTGACACCTATAGGGGATGCATACTAAGTCATTTGCATTGTTAATTAGTATGGTCAAATATCTAACGAGAAATCATACCATTCTATTCAACTTTCATATGTGTTCCCTTCTCAGTAGGGTTTAACTGTAAATTTACATACAAATCTGCAACTTACACAATATTTCTTAGGAAACTCCATATGAAGTGTTTATACATCAAGTGTAATGTTAGAAATATATGTAATTTTCTAAGTGCTATGTAAAGTTTAAGGAGTTGAGATTTTAAATTACATTTTATAGTGTGAATTTCACAAAGCGAAGCAGATTATATAAATAAATAGAACTTTAAAGTGACAAATAATCATTTTGTTTATAATAGTTAATGGTATTAAGAGATAAATGTATAAATCAGTGTAAATGCCTGTATCTTACTTGGCTAATGTCTTCTAAGGAGAAGTAGAGGCAGGAACATGGCATCACAGCATACTACTATTGTTCCATGTAGGCATGAATTCTGTAGTTATACACGAGGAGTTAGTGAGGATATTCTAAATAACTAAACAAAAATAAAAAACACAAACAAACAGCACTACATGAGCTCCTGGAACGCTGAAACCCTAGAATACTTTATCACAGATCCAAACAGAAAATTAGATTCGATAAACCCTAAGCATTTAGTTTTTGAGTGTCCTCTTCAATCCCAAGGTCTGCAGCCATGTGATCACAATTCCCGACCATGCTGATGCATTTTTAATTCAATGCATGAATCTAGTATTTATTGATTTAATAAGATTAGGGGAATTACCTTGTTGCTGCTACTGATGAACTGTCAGCAATGTGATCTAGTGAAATCTTACAGGGGTGTGTGTGAAGGACTGAGAGAGATGGAAAAGAAGCGATATTCATGTGTCTTTAGGACCGAGAGAGATAGGAAAGGAGCGATAGCCATGCATACAGAACCACTCGCTGCTTATGATAGTGGCAAAAGCAAAAACTGTTCTTTCCCAACGGCTTTGAACTTCAGACATTTTGTTTTTTCTGAGGATGTTGCCTACAAATTGATTTAACTGATAGTGAACGGGCTGCAGAATAATTTTGCTGAGACCCTTCAACATTGAGGGGGATGTATTACCCCTCACTTCCCTTCTAGCCTCTCCTCACACATTATTGTGTCTTTGTTTTCCTAACAGAGCAGGCCAACCAGGCCTTGAACTCATTATGTGGCTCAGGCTGCTGCCCAGGCTGACTGTAAACTCTTAGTCCTCTTGAATGCTCGATCCTTGTCAGTTTGGTTTTTACACACACAAGCACACACCTAAACTTTGTCACCTAACAGAATTTCAAGGAGTCAATCAATGTCCTCTTCGCTTGGATACTAACATTTTCCACAGCAATACTACACACATAAAAAGAAGACAATGGGGAAATTGATTTTCTTACAGGCAGTTCTGACAAAGTAGAGTCAAAGAAGAGAAGGTTCTTAAACGAAGTCAGAATCAGAAAAGGGCCAAACCCCATCAAAGTTTCTGAAGCAAGCACCCAGGCTCTTGGTACTGTGACACCCTGCTTGTCTGCTTATTTCCCCAACCTAGCACCTGGGAAGCATGGTGTGCTTCAGGTTTTCTCTCACTTTGAAGAAATGCCTAGTCTAAGAAGGGGTGCTGCTGCTGGGGTCAGTAAAACCATGCTAATTGTGAACCTAATTGCTTCAAGCAGTCTTGCCTCTAAACAGGGAGAGCCCAGTTGATGGAGTCAGTCTGTTCCTAATAAAATGAAGAACCAGTGAATAAAATTCCCGAAGAAGGCACTATAAAAGTTTCCACAGTGTAACCAAATGACTTCACCTCTGCCATTGCCTCCGAGATGACATCTTTGAAGGAACACAGACCCCAGTTGGGCTCCATATTCATAAATTGGCTGTGCTTAGGCTTGTAAATCTGGATTGATTTAAAAGGCTTCTTCATCCTTCCACTCAAATGAAGTCATTGTTAATTATATGTTTTTTGTTAACAATGTCACTCTCTCCATATTACCTGCTCACACTTGCAGCCCCTCTAGTGAAACATCTGGAGTTCCATTTCCCCTGCAATCATCCTTGAAGCCCTTCCGTTAGTTGAAAGGTGGTGGTGTTTTGCACTCCTCAATACCGGTCTGAAGAAGGATGCTATCCACTGTGTTAGTGTGCCCTACAGACCATCTTCCTAAACTGAGATTATAAAGCAGTAACTGGAAACACAGTAAAGGTCTGGTAGTTCTTGAACTTCGTTGCAGGGTTTTCTTGTTTTTTGTTTTTGTTTTTTCTGTGTTGACCCTAACTGGCAAATGAATGCCTTAAAGTCTAGAAGGAGCACATGAGATAGACGGCTTAGCTGATAAAAAAAAAAAGCCATTTGCCACCGAGCCTGTCCACCCGAGTTCGAACCCCTTGGAAGGAGAATGGAATACTGAAAGTTGTCCCCTGAACTCCACATAGTACCAAGGCATGCCGTGAAGGTGATATTAAAAAAGAAAATCAAAAAAGAAAAAAGGCTACAGTTAACTTCCACTAGCCCTCCAATTTCTTAAACCCAGGATCTTCCTTAAAAGATAAAATATGTTTT
>NC_022021.1:21065453-21075421 GCF_000317375.1 Microtus ochrogaster
CACCACCACACACACACCACCTAAAAGCTCTGTCTGCCCCTAGAGAGTCAAATTGCAGAAACTGCAATGACTCGCAAAAGCAGTTTCAGACAAGGCGGATCTTTGAATACTATGGGACTGGGCTGGGACAGCTCACACTCCCTCGGGCCCTGTTTCTGGGCGCTTCGCAGTAATTACCCAAGGAGTTGCAAACTGGCAGTGAGGACCCAGACTCCCTCACGGGGTTTGGGGAGCGTGCGCCCCCTACCCCCACCTGGCTGGGGTTCCTTTCTGAATCCCTCTTAGCAGACTGTCTTTGTCACTGTGCGGGTTCATCCATCCGCTGGCGGCCTTCAGTGCCACGGGAGGCCTAGCATGCTGCTGATCTCTGGCAGGGGTGGATCCCTGCCCTGCTGGGCGCCGCACAGGCACCCAGGGCCGGGTGGCTAACCTTACGACTAAGGCGGGATGTGGATCTCTCTTGCGGAAGTAGCTCTTAGAAGAGTGACATTTGAGTCTGCATTTCTGCTGGGGCTGTAAAAGCCTGATCCTCAGACCAAATCATTCGCCCCAGGCCTGCCCTTTAGGGATAGGAAGACACAGGAGAGTAAGAGCCCTTGTCTGTGGTCCAAAGGGGTCTGGATTTGCCAGCAGCAAGGATGTTCTGATTCACCACTCCAGTTTACTAGGATGCACCGCAGGCATGTCAGGACCTTGGCCTCCCAAAGAGCATTGGGCCTTCCCGAAAGCCCTGGATACCCTGGTCTAAGCAATTCTTCAGAGAGAGCCCGCCCCGCCCCCTATTTCGTCTTGGGGGAGAAGTGTACCATCTGAGCAGGAGTCATGAGACAGGGCATGAATTTAGTCTTGGGGCCGTATTCCTAATCCCAAGAGCCTGAGGACCATATCAGGTCTTAGGAAGCAGCTCACCATCCTGCCCATACTGCTGCGGAGGGGTCCGAAGTAAACTCTAAGCTACAATGGACCTTGATTTTCTAGTGGGTGAACCCACTCTAGGTGAGGTTGGTTAGCAACCACAGAAGGACTGACCACTCTGAGAAAACACACGCCTGGGGGTAGGATTCTTAATTGGAAGTCTTCAAATTCTTGACCTCGAAGATTTGCTGGTCCCGCAACATGTACTCCCTCCGGAGACAAGCGGGTCTGGGGGAAATCAGTTTCTTGGCATTCTTTGGTCCCTGTTATGTGTGTTTAAGAATGGCTGCAGCCTAAACACCTGCGATCTCTTACAACAATCCCTTTGAAAAGTCATTCAGTCGTTTCTCCTTCCTCATCCAGAGGGAGAGAACCCTGAAGCAGTGAGGTTACCTCTCTAAGATGTGGACAAGAGATTTGCAAAAAACAGCTAAAGACATTGTCGCCCATATCCTGGGTAGGTTTCCCCCTTGCAAAAAGAAAAGGCGAGACAGTTTTTTACCCCATTTCTATTTAGTGCTTATGTGACCCTCACTGTCCTGTATCCTAGGAAACATTTCTTTGACCCTCGTGATTTATCTGTAACTACGCAAAGGGAAAGTAGTCCAAAGACAGGCAATCTGCTACGTAAAGGGCAATGAACAGAGGTCCTAAGAAGAAACTGGGGTTGTTCTGACCCGGCTTCGGAACCTGCCCCCAGAGCAGGTAACTCCTTGTGTGCCCCGCCTCAGGGCTCTGTCACACCCGGCCTAAATACCGCCACGTGCTCAGGGCTGCTGTGCCCCAGCTCTGCATTTGGGGGCTGTTTGCGCGCGCAAGCACTCAAACGGCGCGTGCTTCTCGGTCCCAGCGCCTGGGATCCATTTAAGTCTGTCTGGACAGCGGAACTTTGCGAGGTCCCGCAGAGCACCCACACTCGACTATTTTCCTGGCGTTAGACCCGAGGTCACCCTGGCCTAAGAGGCCCGGAAGGCGTGAGGTCATTCAGAGCCTAGCAAGAAACAGCATCTTCCCGCCTTTGGCTTCCTCCCTGACAGTCAGCCCCGCCACTAGTCAGCCTTAGCTCACTCGGCTTTGATTACCTCCCAGCAACTACAAGACAACACCGAGCCAGACCGACCTGAGCACCGGGTCAGCTCCCGAGTGCGTGGGTCCTAACAGTCAGGACTCACAGGTGCCTCCAGGTAGAAACAGCACCAGGGCACTTTTCCAGCCTCAGCGCTTCACCTCTCCCCCTCCCACACACACCCGACAGAGCGAGGACCCGCGGGTGTTTGGGGTGGCTGTTGTTCTTTTAAACGTATATTAAAGGATCATTGGCGTCTCCCCGTCAAGTCATTACGCCTTTATCCCCATCAATTAAGCACACCTCAGAGGACTGCTATTAAGAGCTAAATTGAGCTGCAAAAGTAGGTATCCCGTTTCAGGCAGATGTTGTTATCTCCCGCTGAGGCGCGGCCGGCCAGGCTCTACCTCGGCTTCCCGCTCCCGCCCCAGCTAGGACGAACCCGGCTTTCGGCGCGGCGCGCCTTGAAGAAGCTGAACCGGAGGTCGCAGCCAAAACAAAGTGCTGGTGCTAGGAATGGACCCTTGGCCATCTCAAGTAGTGTAAGTGCTGTGCACGTCAATAAGAAGTGTCTTCCAGAGTTGAGTGGAGTGGACGACGCCAAGAGCTAGCTGAGCGGGTTTTTTGTTTGTTTGTTTTTGTTTTTGTTTTTTTTGCTCCATGAAGTGGAGAGTATCTGTTCATAGTCGGCTTTCAGCTGGAGATGCAGAAGGAGGAGGTTGGGAGGGAGAGGGCAAACTAAGTGTGGCTGGCCGACTCCTACCGCATGCCCTTCTTCCTTCTCCATCCTCTGCAACCTCTTTCCTAGCTAACAGGCCCCAGAAACCCAGAACACATTGTGGATCAAGGCGAGGTGCGGTGGAGACAAGGGGTTTGGAGCCTCAGAATCCCGAGCAGAAAGGTGCACTTAAAACAATGAAGACTAACTTGGGACTCCTGTGGCCTTCCAGCCAGATGTGTCTTCCCACCCTTTCACACTCCAGGCCCTGGAGGCACCACTGTCTCCCACAGCTGGGAGACCCTGGAGCGCTAAGGAAAGAAACAAAGGGACATGGCCCTTACTTCAGTCACAGGGTTTTTTTTTTTTTTTTTTTTTTTGACACTATCCACAATAAATTAAGTCAAGGCTAAAGGAGATTAATTTCCCAACATAATCCAATTAAAAGATTTCTAAACTAATCTTTTACGAAAAAACCTTTAAAAGTGTGCGGTTAAAAAGCGGTCTGGTTTTGATGACAGTGATGTACTACCTTCACGTTGAGCCGCGAGCAGGGAACGCTTGCTCTTCTCTGCTCAATTTGACCGCAGCACCCTGGTTGGCTCCTTCAGTCCAACCTGTACCTCCCAGAAAGTCACGTACCACACTAACCTGGGCCTGGCTGCAAGTGAAGGGGCTGGGGTTGCTTGCAAGCACGGTAGACTTTTTAAAGTGCTATTAGATTTATGGTCTCTTTGTCGACGCCCATCTAGAGTAATTAGCACATATGTTCTAAATAGATGATAGTTTTGTGAGCAATAAAGCAATTACCCATCGTTGGAGCTGACAGTTCCTCCAACTAAACTCCAACCAGCAGCTAATTGGAAAAGTCATTTCAGCTACATTGTCTGCAATTAGTCTGCTAAACTACTACACCCCAACTTGCTGGTTTGAGGTTAATTTATTCAGCGTTAAATTTGCATGGACAAGTCTTTGCCACAAAGGGACTTGCCTTTTGCCCCCTCTGAACTGCACCCAGGAGCCAGAAAAGCAGGTGTGAGCAAGCAGATAATATTTGGGGGCCGGGGTTGCTCCGGGACCAAGGTGAGGAGGGGGTGCCCCTTCCAGTCTGAGCTTCAAGGTCAGTGTCCATCAGGCCGAATACCTACATAGGAAATCATTGTTTCTTCTGCTAAGCAGTAACCAGAGGAAGCAGTTTGTGCTACCAAAACCTCCACTAAAATTTTTAAATCAAAATACAAAGGAAACAATGAGTTCTAAATCATGCCCCTTCTCACATCCCCCCCCCAGGACCACCCCTACTGTCCCAAAGAGATAAATGTGAATCAAATAACACCCACCCAAGAAGAGCTATGAGCTCGCATCTGGAGGAAGCAGTCCCAACGGGACTCCAGGAAAGAAAAGGCTAGAAAGGCCAAGATGCCTGGTTTCTGTCTGCCGCGGCTCTGAGCATAAAACCATGTACCCCTTGAAAATGGGATTTATCCATAACTTTTAACTTTCTTTTCTTGGTTGTTTCCCTTTCCGCTGTTTTTTCTTTCTAGATCTTTTTCTTTCCTCTTTCCCAAAGTTAAACCCAATTGGCCCAGGATGTATGTACGTTGAGTGGAAACAATGTGTTAAATGTTGGTTTGACGCCCCACCAGCGGCTTCCAAGAACCCACAGCTAAGAATCTTCTACTTCATTTAATCTTTAGTGGACAGGGTTGCCCCTGTGCTCTTATTCCCCAGGAAACCCCAGGAAATATATCAGTTGGGGTTCAAATCCTGGGAGGGAAAGAAGAGGTAAAGAGAGATTAATCTGCCCCCACCAAGTATCTAACTTCTGAGCTGCAACCTCAGCGGGCTGATAGACAGAGAAGGGCAGCTGGAGTTCCCAGTATCTACAGCCAAGGGTATCTGTATCAGGGAGCAGAGACTGGCAGTTTGACATGAGAACTTGTAGCCCTGGTAACCGAGTATTTCCCTAGAGGAATTTATAGCAGTGTCCCAGGCTTAGAATTCTGCTTAGAAGAACATGGAGGGGGGTGCTTCCTAGGGAGGGAAAGCCCAGTTTCGGTTGCTTTCAGTCCTAGAAATCACATGTCCTTTTCTAGATAGCTATTCGTATTTCTTTTTAAAGTAAATGTAGCAAACCCAAAGAAAGACGCATTCAGTTCTGTTTTACTCAGCCTGAGTCTTACTAAATAATTCTAATTTTAAAATAATTTATAATCAATCATCAGCTTCAAGGAGTTGAAGATATAAATATAAAGAAATAAACTGTTTAATGAACTTTATGTTCAGCTTTTATTTTCCACTTATTTATTGTGTTTTGCCTAGTTGAATTTAAAGCAAGAGAAATTGAAAGTAAAAGGCTTGCTACCAGTCTGTCCCACCTGTCACATCATCTCCACCCTCTGAGAAGAGACCCTTCCATCAGGTAACTTCTGGTGGAAAACAAAAAGGAAATAAGATGTCTTTTCTAACAGACTAACAATTGAGTTCTTATTTGTGTTTGTATAATGCTTAAATGTGGCCAGAAACTGAAGACAAGAACAAACTTAAGGGAGAGTCAGCTAAAAGTATCACCCGATGTGATAGAAAATTAAAATGTACACAAAGAGCAACAGAATTCACCCAGCCCCTGCAGTGTATGAGATATGTACACACATCCATGAAGAACCCCCAAACACCCTAAGCTCATGTGTGCAGAGATGCAGCCCTATGCAAGCTCAGCTAGCTGTCTGCAAGCATGTATTCCCTTCTGGAGCAAAGGCATTTTTGTTGCTCCCATAGTTTCTTTCCATTAAGAGCGATTAGATGATGTCTATTCAAAGTTGCTGATCCAGAGAGAAAATAAGAGTAGATAAAAGGAGATTTCAAGTGACCTCCTCATCCCTTTCACACCAACCTGAGCCCTAGAATAGACTAGGATCAACTAACACAAAAGCCCTTTACTTTCTCCTTTCAGCTTCAGAAGATTTTGTGCAAGGGGTTAACAATAAAACATAGAACTACCCTGAGTTTTGTTAGGTCATGCATTTGGAATACTTCATTAACTCCTCCTGTGGATGAGCTACATGGACTTTCTACCTCTGACATGGGAAAATAAAATATACATATCCTCACATAGAACATAATTATTTACTGTTCTGTATGGTTTGTATCAGAGATGTACTGTATTCATTCTTTTTTATTTAAACTTTACCTGAAACTTTATCCCCTCAAACATGGAAGCCACTGTAATAAACATGTCTTTCTACTGACAGTTTGGAAGAAATTGTTAGGTTTCCTATTTTAATCAGTTTTCTGGTAGGTAAACACAATTGTAATAAGAATGCAGTTACTAGATTTGCTGGGCTTTCCCTCCATCACTAGTTCATATTATAGTCAGTGAAGAAAATGGAATTAGAGATTTAAGCATATTCAAGCCGTCTTTAGTTAGTGAAATGTCCAACTCAGCTCTACCTCTGATGAGCTAATCCTGTAGTGAGAGAAAGGGGTGCTCTGACAGGTAACTATTAAGGGAAATGATTATATAGTACAGTCGATTGTATTGTCAGGATAGTCTAACAACCTTCAAACTCATTTCAAAACTTCATCTTTTCACTGAAATCAACCCATTTTCTCTGGAAAGACTAGCCATGCAGTTATTCTTCAGCCAAGTCATGGATTTAAAAATAAAAGAATGTGTATTGTAACATTAAAAGGCAACCTTTCTTCCTTCCTTCCTTTCTTTCTTGCAGTATTTCTTAGGCTATACTTGGATTTTATAAAAGGTAAATATTTGACTCTGACTTCACCAATGTTCTGGAAATGACTGTCTATTTTCCTCTTGGTTTGCATCTAAATGTCAGCTCTTGCTTTACCCTCTTGCTGTCCCCACCCCAAAAATTCTTAATCCTGGGCTCTCTAACTGAAACACCCTGCACACTGGGATGTCTCTCTCATCTTTCCCAAAATATGTTTTATAAATATCTTGGTTTGAGATAGAACACTAAACAACTTACTAAGGTAAAGTACTTATTTCTGAGCCTTTTTTTTCTCAAAGATGACTAAGAAGAAATGCCTGGACTACCAGAGTGACAATGGATATGGAAGCCTACTATTTCCAAGGCTCATTGAACCCTATGGGCTACTAGATCCATTTCCTCAGGTCAGCTGAAGCCCAAATCCTAGCCTGGACTTGTCACCCTGGCCTTCATGTTGACAGAGGCATAACTTTTTTTTTTTACAGCTATAATGCAGACTACTGTCAGTCTTGGGAATGGGAGGGTAGATTTCTGATCTAGCTGGAACATAATTTATTTATGTATTATTTTAGCTTGAGTAATCATAAAACATTGGTTGGGCATTCCTGTACCTCTCCCCATTGTTTCCCTCCAAAAGATCTGTTTACTGTCATGTTTATATCATGTCTCTTCAACTGTGTTCTCCCTGACTTTAGCCTCATGCCAAGGGAGACAACTTAATTTGGAAACTTTAAAACAAAGCTCTTTAGGAAAGGCCTACATCAGGATCAGAAGCACTGACCTCTCTCGAAGGGTTTGCAAGTACGTTCATCACTCCACATGAGCGTGGTAAAAGGGTTGCTTCTGTCCTGTGGTTTCTCTAGACAGAATAATACTGTTTTAGCGACTTAAGGGTACGAACATGGTGGACAGGAGAAGTTTCTATACACATGTGCCATTGGACAGTCTCATTGGCTCTTGGACTAGATTTATGAAATGTCTCTACAAAGCTCTCTTTTTCAGCGTAACTTAACAGAAACCTAAAATGTGTGTGATCTGTGTCTTTCTAGAGAACAAACTGACAGTGTGAAAGCAGCCAAAGGATTAGAGAAGAATAGGTTGGCCTATTTACCTACCTGGTAAAAAAAAAAAAAAAAAAAAAAAAAGCTATGGAAGTTATGTAAATGGGGTAAAGAGGCCACTTGGACTCAGGAACTTGGGCTTGGAACACCAGTTCCCACTGTGTAGGTAGCCACAGACTCTCCCTTTCTACCTGTCACTCACCAGAAAGCTGGCTGGGAAATCAAGGCAAACGGACTAAGACCCAACCATCATGCTAGAAGAGCTTAAGGAATGGAGTAAATTCACAGCTTAATTCCCTGCCCGAGCAGAGGGCACCTTCTCATTTAATCTAGGTGAATTGCACTGGAGCCCCTGTTTGTTGGACAGTTCTCCATAGTCTCTAGGAGAGTAGAAGAAAGCTACAAAAAGAACCCTCTGGATGAGGCCTTCCGGAGGCCTCCCTGCAAGGCCCTTAGAGACCCCGGACTTGTCTAAGCAGAGGGAGTGACCCTGGGGAAAGCTAAGCACCATGTCCCTGCCCTCGACCCCACACTAGCAAGACCCTTAGGGTGCTGAGGCAAAGTTCACAGCGGGTGCCTGTCCAGCAATCACTTTCAAACTCAATTTAACTTTTCCAGGGAGCTGGCTGGCATGGGGCTGACAGTGTGAGTGAAAAGAGGGGGAAGAAAGCTGAAAAAGAGAATGGGAGGGAAGCCATGGAAATCGCAATTGCTCTTTCTATTCTAGCATTTCAGCATTTGAGCGTACCTGGGTATGCGTGTGTAATTTCACAGTTTGAGGACTCTGGTGCCCTTGAAAAACTATGAGCATTTTTCTGAGGCGCCCTATCCAACCACAGATACTAGGACCAGGGACGACTGTGGCAAGTTAGACTGTTGTCAAACCACGGTGGCTTTAAGAAACAAGGCCAAAAGTTCCCAAACCCTGGGCTGACCAGCAGCGCCTCTACGGAAGCCCTTTTAGTGGAGGCAGTACTGTGGGACTCGGCGGATGTGTGGCTAATCCGAAGAGCACAGACACTGGAGACGTTGAGTCCTACGTGCTGCTGGACTATACTGTGTCCCAAGGGGGGTCAAGGCCCTCCTCAAAATGTCTCTGCTTGATGCTAACTCCTCTCAAGAGACTGGGTACACTTGACTCAAAAGAATGCAAGCATTTCCCCCTTTCCAAAAGCTTGAGACTTTGCCTACTATGGGCACCAACCAACAGCCTCCGGTGCCTACTCCTAGAGCTAAGGCTGAGAATTGCGACCTCATTCAAGAGGAACTGGTAGCTTCACCTAAGGCCTGAAGGGGCCGATTTCCTTCACTCTTGAGGGGGAAGAGGGGTCACTCTGGGTCCCAGAGGCCTTTTGGCGAATTTGGAAGCTTGGGGTAGAGAGGGAACGCGGGAAGAAAAGGCCCACAGTAAGGATCGGTGGGCGACGTCTCTCCTAGTGAGTCTCTGCTAGTCCTTGAGCTTTGTTGC
Source organism: Microtus ochrogaster (assembly GCF_000317375.1). Taxonomy (NCBI): domain Eukaryota; kingdom Metazoa; phylum Chordata; class Mammalia; order Rodentia; family Cricetidae; genus Microtus; species Microtus ochrogaster. The sequence continues at coordinate 21,074,416 of NC_022021.1, forward strand.
AGGACTTGACCCCCCCACTAGCCCTTCTAAGCAGGGCTGATTCATTCAAGAGCCCATCCAGCCCCCAGCCCCGGGACGCGGTACCGAAAGTCAGCTCCCCACCCCCACCCCCGCCCGGCGAGCCCGCCCCGCGCGCCCTCTGACGCAAATGCGCGCCCCTGCCGGGCGAAGGTGGGGGTAGAGGGAGCGCTCCTGTTGGTTTTAATTGAAGCTCTTCCTTTCACACACTCAACCTCGGTCCTCACTCCTGGGAGGCGAGCCCCTCCCCGCCCCCAAGCCGCCTGGCCCAGCGTGCGGAGTCTAGCTTTACAACCTCGCTGCTCTCCCGCGGCCGCCGCGGGTTCTCTGCTTGGGAGAACCGCTGATGTCCTCTTTAATCCGCTGACACAATCGCCCACATCAAACGGGCAGCCATCGATTGCTTTACTTTACTCGCGCCGACCGTGGGCGGGAGGCTGAGCGCGGCTAGCACAGGTGCCGGAGCCAGCCGACTCCACCGCAGCTCCCGCCTCGCACGCTACAGGCTGGCCACGCGGGTTTGAAACTAGACGCAGTCTCGGGTCCCCTGCCCACGCAGCCCTTCCCACCCCCGGTGGGAGAGACTAGTGGGGGGACCTGCTTTGAATTTGGATTTGGCAGGGATCCTCACCTCCAAGGAAGTGCAGCGGAAAGGAAGGGCGAGAGTAGCTTCCGAGCAGGCCCGAGCATAAGTTCTCCGGGTCCCACCTTGGCCGCCTTGACTAGGCTGCGGAGGTCGAGTGAAGATTGCCTTTCAACTCGACCGCGCTATTGAAGGTTACAGATGCCCAAGTTCCAAAGAAACGATTATCGTTGCGTTACTCGCCTGGGTAGGTGCCGAGTCTCGCTTCCGGTGCCCACAGTGTACAGTTCAGAGTCCTAGGACGGCTGGACTAGGGGACCCAGCATCCAGCAGGCCTCCAGTTCCCAGACGTTTGCTTTTTCCTTCCTCTCCCACTCTTTTGCGATTCTCAACCCCCACCCCCCC
>NC_022021.1:21075811-21077718 GCF_000317375.1 Microtus ochrogaster
TGAAAAAAATGGCCACTAAACGGTAGATTCCAGAGACCACGATCCCCGTAAAGCGTACCGCAAACACGCAGCGCCTTCCACCTCCCGCCCCCCCCACACACACACATAGTGAGATTTAAAATGGGATCCAATATTAAAAACGAAACCCTACCTCTTCAATACAGCTTGGCCATTACTTCCACCTTTACCTGGGGGCGCTTGGAACGCTTGAGCAGAGACAAACTTTTACGCTCTCACGAGTCAATGGGGTGGGCTGGCAAGAGGGACTCCCACTCCGGGCGGTGGCAGCCGCGGCTTTGTCACCGCTGTTCTGCGCCCGCCAGAGCCTGCCTAGGAGAGCGATCTTAAAACCTGGGGGGTGCTAGTGAGGGATTGGAGACTATGTAACTAATAGAAGTATCGTTTTCGTTTTCCCCCAGTACGATCTTTCAAGGAAAAAAAATCCATTGAAAGAATTTTCAAAGTGCTGTCTTCCTTTGGAGAAAAGACACTGGCTGCCTGTAGGGAGGGGAGGAGGGACTCGGTTGCTTGCCGCCTGGGAGCCAGCTCCCGTCCGCTAGGTGGCAGCCGGACCTAGCGATTCCTGCAAGTCCCATGGCGGGACCCGCTCCTCCCGCCTGCCCCTCCTTCTGCAACCAATCACCTTTGGAAATGGGGTCTCAACAGCCCCCTCCCAACATACACCACACACACACACACACACACACACAACTCTGATTCCTCCTCCTCCTCCTCCTCCTCCCCCTCCTCCTTCTCTTCTTACCCTTTCTTGTCCTCCCCCTCGAACCCTCTCTCTCTTCCCCTTCTTCTGTTCCTTTGCTCTTTTCCTGTGAGTCTGAGTTGTCAGCACTAACAGCCGCCCCACGACAATATGAGGACTAACTAATGCTTTATTAATAATTATTGAAACACTATTTAGAGTTGGAGCTTCCTGGGGATAAAAATGATGAAGAAGAAAAAACAGGATTGATTGGAAAGTTTATTTTAAGATCATATTTGGGATGAATAGGAACCATCGATTCGGATCGAATTTGTGGCAGTAACTGCAGTTTTGAGAGAGCTTTGTAGTAATTACGCCTCCAAAACTATGATATACTTCAAATTTTTTAAATGAGGAGACTTTTTAATAATATCAAATTAGCAGGATCCAGACTAGGATTATGTTGAATGTGAACGAAGACTCTAGACCCATTATATTTCACAAATCATTAAAATGGTGGTTTCATTCTCATTAATTTTTCTAGCGTTTTCAGTGACGCTCATAAAATCTTATTTTAAAAAGAAAAGTTTTCAGAAGATATAAAATAATTTCTTTCTCATTCTCTTTTTTCCCATCGCAACGCATTCTCTCTCTCATCTTCCCCCTCTGGTGTGTGTGTGTGTGTGTGTGTGTGTGTGTGTGTGTGTGTGTGACCATACACGACCCATACTAATCAGGTCTCAGAGTAAATAGCAGCGCAGGGCGATCTCAATGTAAATTGTGCTTGTCAGAAGAAGCACACCCCCCCACCCTCACTTTCTCTCCTCCTCCCCTCGATACCCCTTACTGTAGGTAGCTAAGGGGGGAGGGGTAAGGGATTTCCAACCAATGGCGTGCAGGAGGCTTGGCTAACCTTAGCCTCCCATTTTCTCTCCCCCCCCCCCATTCAGGGCTCTGACCAGTCAGTCGCCTTTGATTATCAGTTGCCAGCAGCCCTTCTCTTGGCTCCTTGACACGAGCTCCATATAAGGCAGCGATCTCCATAGAAACGTGTCAGTTTCAATAGTAGTGTCAAAGTTCACTATATACAGACATTCGCGCAGATCCCCCTTTCGGAAACATTGCTCTGAGTGTCCTCCCGTTTAAACGCCTTCAATTTTTTGGTTCCTCTCCTCCTCTCCTCCTCTCCTCTCCTCTCCTCTCCTCT
>NC_022021.1:21077854-21079294 GCF_000317375.1 Microtus ochrogaster
CCCCTCTCTCCCTCCTCTCTCTCTCTCCTCTCTCTCACCCACTCTCCTCTTGCTCTGTTTCTCCCCTTTCTTTTTCTTACATAGTCTACTAGTTGTCCCCCTTTCTTTCTCTCCCTCCTCCTTCTCTCTTTCACTCCTTGCCTGCAAAAGAGAGACTAAACTTGAAAAAAAGGAGGAGGCACCCCCTGCGTATTCTTCTTATCGTTATTTTATACATATATGATTTTTTTTGGAGGGAGGGTGTTGGTTCCCGGCTGAAGAGCACTTATTTAAAATACTAAAAAAAGAACATTTTTGGGCGATCTCCAGGGTTTTTTTAACTAGCTCTGTGTGTTATAGCAGAAGAAGCAGAAGAAGCAAGAAAGAGGAAAAGAAGAGGATTATTTATTCGACCTACTTTGGATGTCTCTCTCGCTTTCTTTCTTTCGTTTTTTTCTCAAATATTTTCTTCTGATTTTTATTTTTTTTCTATTTCGCTGTGAATTCGTCGCCGCCGTGAATTATCTCGTATTTTTCTCCCCCTTCCGTCTCCTCCCGAAAGAAGAAGGCAGAGAGAACCCGGCGCCACCCGCACAACAAAAAGAGCAAAGTGTGTGATCTTCCTTGCCGGCTGCCTCCCGCTCTCCAGCGCTGCCTTCCTGAATGGCTGGCTGCGTCCGGCCCTGGACCTGGCCCCCCGACTCCCGAGCTCCCTGATCGTCGCCTGCATCTTCGCCCCGCATCCTGCTCGGCTCTCCCAGCTCCCCGCACTCTTGAAGCCGGGCGAGGGCTCCCGCCGGGACAGCGGCGGCTGTGCGGGCAGCCCCAGCCTCGGCTCGCACTCGGGCTGCGGCCCCTACTCCAGCTCGGACTCCGGCCCGGGCCCCAGCTCCTCCAGCGGCAATCGCAGCAGCAGCCGAGGCGGCTCCTCCAGCGGCGCCTGCAGCCGCGACCTCCTCCTCTGCAGCCGCCGCCGCCGCCCTCGCCGCTTCCTCTATGTCGGCTCAGCCCGCGCGCTGCGCGTAGCCCGAGCGGCCGGCGGGCGGGCGGGCGCCCGGCGCGGGTGAGCGAGTGTGTGTGAGAGTGTGTGTGTGCGCGGGGGTGCGGGCGAGGCGGAGGGCGAGTGTGTGCGCGCGCCGTGGCCCATGCCCGCCGCCCCCGGCGCTGCGCCCCGCGCCGCTCCCGGCTGCCGCCTGTGCCATTTCTGATTTTGCAACTTGGGGAAGAAGAAAAAAGCGAGAGAAGGGGGCTCTCTCGCCGGGGGGTGGGGAGGGGGGAGAGAGAGCGCGGCCCCCCCAGGAACGGAGCGCGGGGGGAGCGGGCGAGGGGAGCAGGGGTGTTGGGGGGGGGAGCCTGAGAGCCTGGGGGGGCTGCAAAAAGAGAGAAAGAAAACAGCAGGAACCACAACAAAACGCCAGCAGGGCGGGCGGGCGCGCAGCAGCAGCGGGGCGGCCGAGGCAG
>NC_022021.1:21079442-21090960 GCF_000317375.1 Microtus ochrogaster
CCCTTCCCCTTCCCCTCCCAGCGCTCCCGCGCGCCCCGCGGCCCTCGGCGAGCAGCTCGGCTCCCCCCAGCGCTCCCCGGGCCCAAAGATATGGCAATGGTAGTTAGCAGCTGGCGAGATCCGCAGGACGACGTGGCCGGGGGCAACCCCGGCGGCCCCAACCCCGCAGCGCAGGCAGCCCGCGGCGGCGGCGGAGGCGAGCAGCAGCAGGCGGGCTCCGGCGCGCCGCACACGCCGCAGACCCCCGGCCAGCCCGGAGCGCCCGCCACCCCCGGCACGGCGGGGGACAAGGGCCAGGGCCCGCCCGGTTCGGGCCAGAGCCAGCAGCACATCGAGTGCGTGGTGTGCGGGGACAAGTCGAGCGGCAAGCACTACGGCCAATTCACCTGCGAGGGCTGCAAAAGTTTCTTCAAGAGGAGCGTCCGCAGGAACTTAACTTACACATGCCGTGCCAACAGGAACTGTCCCATCGACCAGCACCACCGCAACCAGTGCCAATACTGCCGCCTCAAGAAGTGCCTCAAAGTGGGCATGAGGCGGGAAGGTGAATATTTCTTCTCTGCTTCTCTCCCTGCGCTTCGCCCGCCTCCCTGCTCTTTCTTTCTCCCTCACCCGGGTGGTTGTGGCTGTGGGGATGGGGCTCCTGTGGTCCCAGCCGGTCCGGGCTTCCCAATCCTGGCTGCTTTCCTCCCCCAACGTCCCCCCCCCTTCCAGCTCGCTGCCGCTGCCTCCCCCTCCCGGCCTGCGCTCCTCTCCCCGGCTCCTCCACCCCTCCCGCTGCCTGCTCAGGATTGTGTCCCTGGGATCGTGAGCTGTGGTTTAAAAATCCCCTCCCTTCCTCTGTTGGATGTGCTCCGTGTGTGTCTCGCTCCCGCCTGTGTGTGAGGATGCTTGGGGCTGTGTTGGCATGAACTTGGGCAGGGGTGCTTATTCCTCGCAGAAAACTGTCTCCGTGTTGGTTGTTTTTGTCTTTTCCTTCATTTCACTTTTCCCTCCACCTTCCTGTACCTTTTATGTATAATGGGGAGAGGACTGGGGCTGGAGGACTCTAAACCATAGATTCATTGCAGCCATCATCCTTTAGGAAGCTTAGCTTTGAAAAAGAGGAGTGAGATTTATTGCACTTGTAGGTCTAATTAGGGGGAGGGGAGCTTCTGGCCTGTTCACTGGTTCCCTCTCCTCTTCTGGGATCTGGGGCCGCCTCCTCCCGAGCTGTGGCCTTGTTTTCACCCCTCGACTTTGAAAGGAAAGTTTGTGACTGAACCCTGTCTTCATAGTATTGTCATTTTTAGAGCTTCATACTCGTTTTATTTCTTCATCAAACTCCACCCTCTGCTTAAATACTGCATACAAATTACAATTTACAACGGCATTTACCGATCCTTTTGATTTGGCTATAATGCATAGGCTGCAGCTGGCATGGGCTTTTCTACATCATTTAGTCGATGTGCTGTATGGGTTTTAGTTTTTTTATTAAACACAACTTTTGATGTTGAATTTGGATATGCTTCATGTTCATATGGCTTGAGATGGAGCACTTTTCTTACAAATGTATTTAGCGGTTTATAGTTAAAGTTTATCTCCTGACAATCATTAAGGATATCTTACAGTCAAATTAGTGAACCAGTCAATTTTGCAGGATGTAGATTACTTCTTCTTGTAATTGACTTCAAAATTATATTTTATATGTCACAAGGAAAGAAATTGAATTCCTTCAGATCTCAAGGAGAAGGCAAATATGACGACTTCATTTCTAGCTCCAGGGAGATTCTATAGGCATCTGGGAAGAAAACAACTTTGAATTGTGCTCTCATTTAATTGAAAAATAACTGCCAAGTTCAAAACTATAATTAGAAAAAGTATTCTAACCATTGTGTTTCAAGAACGTTAAATTGCACTGGAACTCTCCTTGGAATTAGAACCAAAGGCAACAGTGCCCAACCTGAAATAGGAGAGCTCTGTGGACATGGACCATCTCTACTAATTTGTTGTGGGGTGGGAGGGTGAGTTCAGAAGCCCTAACTTTCCCTAAAGTTGGCTTTGTTTACATGGCGGTTTAAAATGCTGGCACTGTCGAAGTAAAACATACACATTAAAAAAAAAAAAAAACCTTTGGTCAGCTTTAAGAACTCAAAGCATGCTTACGTTTTGTATTCAGATGGTTAATGAATCCAGTGTTTTTGCAGTTGCAAGCTCGTGCATTCACTGGGCAAAAGCTGGCTGCAGGTTGCAGTGGCACCGCGCAGGACAGACAGACATTAATTATAATTCCTACTTTTTTCAATAATGTTTGGCTACTGTAAGTTCAACTTTTTCTTGAAATATTTCAAATTTCTGTTGCTTTTAATAGGGAGAGCTTTGTATGGGGCAAGCAGAAGGGGGAAATGGGAGAGGGTGTGGGGAGTGCTTACTCTCTGGTCAAAAGTTGTAAATGGTCAGTAAGATATGTAACTTGTATCTCTTTTTAAAGGTAATTCTGTAGCACTTTAGCGATTATGGGAACATTTTATGCACTGAACACCGCTGCTTTGCAAGTGAAGAGTGCATTAAGGCTTGTGCCTGGTACTATAGCCTTTTTCAGGCTTCACTTTTTTTAAACCTCGATTTGTATTATTGTGGAAGGATAAATGGGGTTTCATTTATCTGTGTGTTGCTTCTTAGTAGCTGGGGAGTTGGGTGTTACTTTCTTGGCCGAACAGAGCTAAGGGCCTTGAAGTCAGGCCTAGTTCTTCCCTGGCTGAAGAAGCCAGGGGTGCAGGCTATGGATGAACACACCGAGCCGGTGAAGGTAGAGGGCTTCACCGAGAGCTCCTGGAAATATGGTCCGTGAGAGAGAGCCAGCAGGAGAAGATGCTCCGAGAGCTATGACTGCGGGAAAGAACTACATTGCGTTGGGTGCGCGTTGCGGCTCGGCAATGTTCACAAGCCCCCTGGATGCACATTGCCTCTTTTCTCTCTTTCTTTTTGTCAGCGGTTCAGCGAGGAAGAATGCCTCCAACCCAGCCCAATCCAGGCCAGTACGCACTCACAAACGGGGACCCCCTCAATGGCCACTGCTACCTGTCCGGCTACATCTCGCTGCTGCTACGCGCAGAGCCCTACCCCACGTCTCGTTATGGCAGCCAGTGCATGCAGCCCAACAACATCATGGGCATCGAGAACATCTGCGAGCTGGCCGCGCGCCTCCTCTTCAGCGCCGTCGAGTGGGCCCGCAACATCCCCTTCTTCCCGGATCTGCAGATCACCGACCAGGTGTCTCTGCTACGCCTCACCTGGAGCGAGCTGTTCGTGCTCAACGCGGCCCAGTGCTCCATGCCCCTGCACGTGGCGCCGCTGCTGGCTGCAGCAGGCCTCCACGCCTCGCCCATGTCCGCGGACCGCGTCGTGGCCTTCATGGACCACATCCGCATCTTTCAGGAACAGGTGGAGAAGCTCAAGGCGCTGCACGTCGACTCTGCCGAGTACAGCTGCCTCAAAGCCATCGTGCTGTTCACGTCAGGTGAGGATGCGGTCGCGGGGGAGGGCAGGCTGTGCCGGGAGCTGGCGCGGGCACCGTGCGGCGGGAGCCTAGCTTTCCGCATCTCCCGCGCAGCCACTGCCGCTGTGAGGCTCGGCCCTCACCCCACCTTAGGCCTGCCCAGGATCTGCAGCCCCAGTCCGTGGTTGTCGCGCACCGCGCCGCTGCCATCTTGGGAGCTTAGCGGTGCTGGAGCGGAGGAGCTCCGGTGAGGCCGGCGGCGGCCTGGCCTGACGACCTAGACCCCCGCGTGCCTTCGACCGAGGCAACGGTCTGGGGAGGGGAGAGGCAATACTCTGAGGATAGTGGCTCCGTGTGTGTGTGTGTGTGTGTGTGTGTGTGTGTGTGTGTGTGTGTGGTGTGCCAGAGCTCAGTCTTTCTGGGGGAGGAATGCTACAGAAGGAAGAGAACGTGGGAAGGTGGCTTCCTACTCTGTGTGGCTCTCTCCTTGGATGAGTTTCCCGACAGTGAGACACAGACAGAGGCGGAAAGAGAAGAATACCACAAATAAATCATAAATAATCCCGCTTTATTGCTGCCTGATTTTCCCTTATCGGAAACCATTCATGTTTGCAGTTGCTGGGGTTATTGAGGGTCATAAAAAACGGATTCTATCTAAACAAGAAAGATAAAAAACAAAAGCAATACTGTAAAGCCCGCAAGCATGAGAGGATTCCGGGCCGGGAGATAAATTTCATAGCTATGCAAAACACAAGAACATTGGAAATTTTAAATGATGCCTTAAAAATATCAAATTAAGTGTAGGCGGTGATAGCAGGCTTGTTAACAATCTCTCTTATGATAGATGGTTCAAATTAACTTCCAGGAAAGTGAATTAATGTTGCCTTTGAAGGGCTCTGGTCTGAGTGTGTGAGAACACTACCCGCCTTTTATTATTGGAACCTGCAAGAGGGAAACATAAACACCAGGGACCAGGGACCGCAGGTAACAGCGGAAGGAAACACAAACAAAGCCGCAAGGGCTCTGGTGGGAGCAGAACTGCTTAGATGGGCCTTGGGCCCTGCCCACTGTGAGGAAGGTTAGCTGCAGTTTTACCACTGCTCTTGGCACTATTGTTTTTAATTTCTCCATTAGGAGAAGAATTAAACCATTCTAATAAATCTATCCTAGAGCCAAGCCCTCCAAAGCCAAATTAAAACCATCCTTGAGCAGAGATGGCAAAAATATCTTTCCCAAACAAGGCCTTGTTGAACAGTAAGCAGTCGGATAATATATCAATATTTCCTGACTTCCATGCATGAAGAATCATATTTACATTGTATCAAAATGACTCTTAAATTTGCACAATATTGTAATGTAGCAAATGTAGTATTAATATCGATCAGAGAAGCAGATAATTTATTTAGACAAGAACAGCTCATTTGTATGCAAGGTGGCCAGAGTCTTGGACTTGGGCTGCTCCCCCCACCCCCTTTACTTTCAGCGCAAATGCAGGTCTGCTAGTGAGAGTGGGGTTATTCTTTACAAGGGGATGAAGTGCAAACTTAAAACAAATGGAAGATTTATTGAACTGGTTCCTCGGTGTTTGAATGCATTTTATCTTAATAAGTCTCCTTGATGGAAATGTGTTTTTCAAAAGTGACAAAGATCCTGGGAAGCAGCGACCAGGATCCTTTGACTCTGGCAGGCCTAGGCCTTGCTGGCATTCTCCTACCCATGGCTTTAGCCAAATCCATCAGGAAGGGAGCCAGGGACGAAAAACTAGGGTTTCAAAATCTCACCCAGTTAAGTGTCTTAAAGCAGAAGTGTGACTTGGAGCTAGCTGGACAGGGGTTTTCTCAGGAAAGGTCTCTCTTCCCTTTCCCTGAAGTCCTTGAAGCTCTTTCAATCCCCTCGACTTTGCTGATCTGGTATGTGTTCCCAGGGAGAGATCTACGATTGATTGTGCCGGCTTCAGGGGAATGTTGCAGAATTATGCAGGCTTCACTTTTAAACTTTCCATCCTAAGGCATTCCTGTGAGAAGTTCTTTTTCAAAAAATCCAAAGAAGCATTTTAAGCCATGTTTTCCAGGTGTAAGGGGTGCTGAGAAGTGAACAATAACATTATTTTGCTGGGAAATCATGGGCAGAATATCTAAGCATGGAAACAGAACTGTCAGGAGTAATTTACCCACCTTGCTTCCATACAGCACATTTCCACTCTTGACTAAACTTGTTTTGATTGCTAGCCAGAAGGGAATTCATGGGAAGAAGGGAATTCATGGGAAGCCTTCTTAAAAGTCATCCAACTTTTAAGCAAACTTTGAATGATGGAAAAGACAGTTTTAGACATATTGTCCAATGTGGCTTGTTCTGGCTAAGTATTTGAAGCTGGCATGGGGGTCCCCTGTGGTGGTTTTCACATTTGGCCTCCGGATGGTATGTTTAATCCTTAATATTCTGGACAGCATCCAAAGACTAGGTCATGACCTGAACTTGCTTTTAAGAAAATTCTTTAATTCATATACCTAAATATTCCTTCAAATAAATGAGACTGACTCTGAAAAGAGCCATCTAGTTAACATAAATACAATAAATCCATTTTCAGCACAATAATAACTTTGATTTCTAGTTATGGCAGCTGATTACATCTATATTTCCTGAACACTAAACTCTTCTGAATGCACAACATGAAATACATTCTCTGCACTACAAAGGCTAAGCCGGGAGGGCCTGAGCAGTAATGGTTATTTATTTACATAATTTCTTTTCCATATACTGTAGAAGAAATATTGAAGGTTCCCACATTGACACTACCATATAAAAAGTGAGACGTGGATTTTGTATAGTCTGTCTCCTTTTCTTATCTGTAATATAATTCATCAGGTGCAAATATGTACTAAATTACAGCCTTTGCTCACCTCTCTGTGCCACCACAACCCACCAATTGATTCAAGCACTCACACTGCCTGTCCACAGATGGGAGAACTTTGCTGCAGGGTGAAGGAGTACTCAGTGTGGGAGGCCGGGCCAGAACTAGGACTCCTGGTGAATGAAAGACAGACCTAGAGATAGGAATTCCGTCTCAAAGGTGGAAGCAGTAGTGCAGGTCCCTAGTATACCTGTCCAGGCTTCTCCTTAGAGTCACCTATACGTGAGTGAGGAAGAGACCTTGCACTTTAGGGACTGTGATGTTTTACTCACCTGAGAGCATGTCATATGGATCTTTAAGGGAAAATCTGTTGGGATGTTAATGGGTCTTTCTCCTGTTGTGTTGTCTGTGGCTGTGATTATCACATGGCACGAGGGACAGAAAATGTATGTAATGCAAGATATATGTAAATACAAGTTTGTTTTAGCAAGGCTTTTCTAGAAAGCAGGTCCACGGGCGATCTCAGAGTCCCCACGCTAAGCAGTGAAATCCCAATGTGTTCCTCTCCTGGCCATGCTGACCATAATAATCTCCCTGGCTTCCCAACTCAGGCCAGTGTAGATGTACTGCATCAGCTGGATGGAGTAGTTAGCCATCTGAGAGGAACCCAGTATGGACCCAAGGTTAGAGGAGGCTTGCCTCAGAAGTTCTTGAGTTCTCAGTGGTTTTATTTGTATCTTTGCTTGAGGCCATACCCTTGTAGATGAAGGGGGAAGAGGGCTTTGTGACTTCAGCTCTTGAACTATGTTTCCATGCTTGAACACAGCATGGAAACAGTTGACACAGATTTGGATTTGAATAAGTTGTTTTCTTGGGGTCACACTTCCCCATTACAAAGTGTCCTTTTACAAGTATGGTCATACGTAAATTCCTTCCTACATCTATATTTTAGCAAACTCCATCTTTGATCCTTAGTCAACCTCCTGACCGACTAAGGGTTCCTCTGTGATCTTCCTGATTTTAAAATATGTGTTATTAATATTAAGAAATAACATAGGGAGTAGTGGAGAAGCTTCACTCTGTTTCCCTGATTCCATGTTCCTCCCCCTTTGCTTGGCCCTGGTTAGCAGATATAGGGATAATCTGCTGTCTGGACCTAAAAGAGTTTTAGTTGGTTTGAAAGAAGCATAAAGGTTTCTGGTTGCCATCATTGTATGAAGTGCCTTGTCTCATCTCCTTTAGTCCTGCCAAGGGAAACCTAGCTCTCCCGCAAAGCCATCCTTAATCCTCCACTCCCCCAGTTCTGAGATAGAGTATCAGCTGCCTCTAGCATAATGTTGTGTCTGATCACTGTAGATGTTTCTTTTTTGCAGCCTGGAGTAACTGAGCCATATTTCTTCTGGTAATTATATAGCTTGCAGAGATGCGACCAATTTTCATTTACTTGACCTAAGGAACAGATAGGAGTGTCCACCCTCACTAAGGATTTGTTGCCGAGTCCTTGCTTGCATATATAGATGATCTCAAATCCTGTATTGCTATAGCATGGACTTGATCTGATTCTCAGTTCTGACAGCTTGTGATCCCTTACCCCCCTCCCCCGCCATGTGTATTCACTACACAATCTAGGTTCTCCTTGAGCTTGCTGGTTGGGGTCATTTGGGTTTGAGAGGAGACTCCAAGAAGCCTCCTAAAACTGCATCCAAGTCTGCATGTTTCTTCTGGGGTTCCAAGAGCCCAAAATCCAGAGGGAAAGGGACAAATGCCTTTCTTTTAATGAGCACAACCAGAAAGGTTTTCCTCTACAGGCGAGAACAGGTTGCTATGCATAGCAAACATGGATTCACCATTCTACATTATTTAATCCAAAGGTGAAAGAGCAAAAACAAAGGAATGACAAGGTTGTGCTTCCGTATGCATGTGTGTCTCTTTCCCGCTCCCTAGGCATGGGGAGGCTCGTGACTTTTATTTGTGTGGTGGATGGGAAAGAGTATGGCCTAGGAAGGAGCCTCTTTGCATAGAAGAAAGGACTACTTTTCTTTTTCTCCTATTTCTTTTTCCTTTTCTCCTCAAAGCATTAATGGCTGTGTGCCTTTACTGCTCACTAACCTAATCGTCTGTCCCCCTTTCCCTGTCTCTCCCTCCTGTGGCTGCTCTGGCAGACGCTTGTGGCCTGTCGGATGCTGCCCACATCGAAAGCCTGCAGGAGAAATCGCAGTGTGCACTGGAGGAATATGTGAGGAGCCAGTATCCCAACCAGCCCAGTCGCTTTGGCAAACTGCTGCTGCGATTGCCCTCTCTTCGTACAGTGTCTTCCTCTGTCATCGAGCAGCTCTTCTTCGTCCGCTTGGTAGGTAAAACCCCCATCGAAACTCTCATCCGGGATATGCTGCTGTCTGGGAGCAGTTTCAACTGGCCTTACATGTCCATCCAGTGTTCCTAGACTCTGGGCATTTCCACCTGCTCCTGGCCCCCACCCCCTAAAGACTAAGAGGACTCACCCAGACCAAGGACTCCAAAGCCTTGGGATGCTGGTAGGATGGACCAGACAGGCCAGACAGAGGGGAGGAGGTTGGGGACAAGGGCAGCCAACTCTGCAGCAAGGCAGCCTAGGCTGTGAACTAGGAGGAAAAGAGACTTATTTAGGGTCTGATCTATTATGTAAGTATATTGGAAAGGAAAAAGAAAAAGGACCTCATGTCTGGTGAGAAAATGGCAACAAATTTTTCGGAGAGAGGACCTTGAGAAATTTAATAAAATCGAAGGATTCTAATGGACCTTCCAGGATTTATTGTGGATGGATGTGGATATATTCTGTACAGAAAACAACTCATATGGGAGCGGACTGAATTCTATGTAGAAACACACACACTGAACATTGTTATTCATTTTGTAAAATACTAGTCTTTATTTTCATTTTTTGTAAAATTTAAACATCGTATGCACATAAAGAAAAAAGGAACAAGATTAGGGGAAAATAACATTTTCCAAATAATTATAAAAAATGTCCTGTGTCTATGTATCTATATCTGTTTTGTATTTTTTTCTGGTTCCAAACCAGATTTCCTGTGATTCTATACTAATAATTTTTGATATAACCCTTTGCTTCTTACAATGAGTGCGATATATGTTGTCGAGGCTGTTCTTCAAGAATTAAAATTGAAGTGAAAATTTAAACAAAAATAAAAGAATTTAGCAAAACCCATGTGTCTGGTTAATTTAACTATACCATCAGAGAAAGAGAAACCCTTGGATACTTTCTGTCTTGAATATTGTTAGAATCTGGATTTTTGAGAGGGAGAGGGGACTGTTCAGGCCCAGTTGAAGTTGGCTGCATCTGTTTCTTACAACAGTCACTGCATTACTTTTGTAAAGCTGAAGGAAAGGCCAGGCTGTGTGGGATGTGTCGGAGGGGAGGGCAGGAGTCTTGGTGGCAGACAGCAGTCTTTGTGATATCACTTCAAGGGCAACCCTAAGCACAGCTAGGCAGGCTGCCTTGCCTTTGGGGCACAATTCCCAGGTACAGGTGGTGCCCAGTGCTAGTACACCTAGACGCTATCTGCTTTGGGAAACTTGCTGAGCTGGGGAGGATTTGCAAAGGTTTACTCAGCTGACCCTCAATGGGGGTGAAGAGAGACTCCTCAAAGCTTTTGAGTCTGCATGGGTCACTGACTGTCTTAAGCTAGGTGTTGCCTCTCCCTGCGTCTGGGCAAGACCTGAGACTTCAGCACCAGGAATTTTGACTTTGTTCCTTCTTGAGCATCTCTGGAGATCTACATACTTATAGTTTGCCCTTCTCTCCCGGCTCCTGTCCCAGGCTTCCCAGTAAGAACTGTAGCCACCCTTCCACTCCTCCTAACCCCTCCCCCATGGGACTTCGAAGAGTCCGGAAGCTGGACTGGATTGGGTTCTTCCCGAAAGTGCCTCTCCTTGAGGCGTCTATCTAGCTGGGCGTGCGTTGAGGGGCAAGCTCTGTGACAGCCTTCAGCATCTGAATGTTTTATGGGATCTGAGTTGAAGCTGTGAGAACACATACTGCCAAGGGAGCGCTTCCTTAACGTATTAATAACGCCAGATCTTTAAAAATAAAAGCCCTCTTTCGCACGCATTCCGCCATTCTTGGCCCCAGACAGGCTTATATGAGGCTAGAGCTCACTTTCAGGAATCCCCGGTATTCTTGTGCTTTCAGTTTGCTGCATGGAAGTTTCCAGGTTCCTACAATTCTTAGGCTCACCCACCTGCTTGACGTTTTTTTCATGATCTGGATGCAGCACAGCCTCTGCGAAGCGCACGAGGCCACTGGAGGTCAATGGTATCAAACCAGGCCGCTAGAGGACCACCTAAGCTGCGCAGCAACTAGACAGGCAGGGCGTAGAGTCTTTGGGCCTAAATTCATTTTCCTTCGTGTCTGGACACCCGAGGCAGAGGGGGACAGAAAGAAGGTCAGGTTTAACCCGGGGAACTCCTAAGAAGTACTGGGAACCCTCACAGACTGGCCAGGGGCAGAGTGTGGGCTCAAGGGTGGGTGGGATGCAGCAGGGCACTGAGGGGAGGAGAGCCAAGCTGCCAGGAGAGTTTACCGATCTTTCCTGTCTTCTTGAAATGAGATGTAAATATATTCATTACAATGTGATACCTCTGATGAAAACAGATAAACATTTTTCGCAGTTCAGAAATGTACTTTTCAATTAATTTCAATATGGAGGCCCAAGCACAAGACTCCCAGTGTAGAAAAAGGCAGGCAGCACAGGTCCAAGAGGAACAAGGCACTTCCTCAGGATTCCAGGCGTCAGCGGTGACTCTCGAAGACTGGGGTCAGCAGGGTGCTCAGGAATCCCAGAGACTTTTGTAGCCTGGACCCAACCTCCCAGCCAATCAAAGTGGAAAGAAGCGCAGGCTTCCCTAGAGGCACCCCCAAGAGCCAGGAAACCTGGAATGGGGGGGAGGGGAGGAATACTTGCCCACTGGCCCGTTTGGGAATAGTAGCAGTATTTTTTTTTTTTCTGCCCGCCTGCAATATATACGGAGACAAAGTTGTCTTTCTAGAATCAGAGATCTAGGTCTCTTCTTAAGATAGAGAAGAACTCCATGAGACTCAGGAGTCGCTCACCCATGCTAGGCTGCTGAGCTGCTTGAACCCGCAGAGACTTCCCATTTTTGGAGCATAGGACACAGAGAAAACACACACA
>NC_022021.1:21091082-21093304 GCF_000317375.1 Microtus ochrogaster
AGAAGCATCCTATGTTTCCTGGCTGGCCTTAGTGGGTGCACATGGGACCAGGACAGCAGCCTCGGGGCTCTCAGCTCCAGGAATAGGTTCCAGTAGTAGCCAGACTGCTTGAGATGAGCATCTTGTGATTTCTCTGGCTCTGGTAATTTCTGTGGTCGTGGGCCTGAACCCGAAGCAGGTGGAGCAGGCTCCTTCTGTTTGGGTGGCCTGGGTGGCCCGCTGAAGGGTCTTCTTGTGTTGACTGAACCACATTCACGCTAGGCGCCAGGGGGAGCCATGGAAGCAAGGTGTGAGTGTCGAGGTCCCTGTATGGCTCAGGAGAAGGAGCACGAATCTGCCCCTCAAAAGTTGGGAAAACGGAGACCCCTCACAACGGAGCATGGGAAAACATGGGTTCTCCAGAGTCAGTGGAAATACGTCTTAACACTGGAGGCAGCGCACATAAAATGACTTTTATCTTCAAATTACCCATTTAGGAAGGATTAATGCTCTTTTCTAATCCAAACACTTGCTGGGTACCCGAGAACTTTAGGGACTTTGAAGTAGATTTAAACTACGTTAGCTGAAACTAGTATGAGGCCAACTTTGGGGACATGTTGCTTTGAGAAATCGCTAGGGAAGCCAGGGTGTGCCCTCGCAGCTCCTAGGGCAACCACAGAACATACTCTGTTCTTCCCACACCACTTCTAGCTTGTTATCAGGCTGGGTGAAAGGAAGTCCAGGCAGAAATGTGGATCCTTTCCTGTTCACCTTGTACTTCTAGACTCTGCCCCTCTATAAGGGGCTTGGGGCCTCTGGCAGTAGCATGGCCCAGGGTCCTGGAGATGCTGGGGAGCTGGAATCCAGACCAACGCTCTTTAGGGCTGTGCAAAAAAAAATTAAATATGTTTGTTTTTGAAAATGTTCTCTCTCCTTTTATCCATGCATAGGCAATCCTTCTATTCCTCCACTGGCTGACTCATGTCTGGGGTGCTGCCCTGTTACTCAGAACACATCATCTGAATACCCTGCAAACAGAGAAGCATCAGGACGGGGGAGGGGGTGGGAAGGGGACACAAGTGGGAATTAATAAAACTCTTGTTAAAGAGCTTGTTTGGACTCTGTGGCATCACTGGGCTTTTTACTCTGGAAGCCAAAGAGTCCTATTCCTAAATGAGTTAAAGTCCCATTTACCTCTGTCGTGTTCTATTCATCAAGGCACAAGTTGAGAGTTCCTAACATGAAACTATTTGTTTGCTTACACAACCAGCTGGGCGCAATTTCACGTCTGAGATATCTATCTGAAAGCGCCCCTCATTTATTACCTCTTCTTGTCAGGGAATCCATTTTCCAACTCCCCCTCCCCCTCCAGAGTTTGTTTATTTATATATTTAGCTTCAGACTTCTTTGCTTGGGAAGACCTTCTCCCCCGGGAGCAGCCACTGTCTCCTTCGGGCTCAGGGCCTGCTACACCCAAGATCTTGGAGCGGAGAATAATAGCGGTGTGCTGTGATTGCTGCTGTGACCCCCAGCTGACTCACCCCAGGGCTGGGGTGGGTCTGTAGGGCAGACCCAAAGTGGATGCTTTTCTTCGTGAACATTCTCCCTGCTAACTCTCCCCAAGAAAGCTTCAAACACCTGTGCAAGGTTCAGAGGTAGGCGGAGGGCACGGAAGTAAAACCTGGAGTCTTCTCTAGAGATTAGGGTTTGAGATTTGGATTTGAGAGATGCTTTGACAAAGCTTTACCTACTTCTTTGTGGCCAATTTCTTCTTCTGGGGCCGGATCGCAAAGTGAGTAACTAAGATGTAAATAGTAAGCGTGATGGGTTGGGGGAGGGGGCAATGCATTTACTGTGTGTGCAGAGGGAAAAGATAGCACGTGGTTTCAATTTTGAAGCACAAAGAAATAACATGCAATGCAGAAAATAGGTTTATGAATGTAATTGAGAGGAAAGAAAACAATTAACACCGTGGAAGGTTGCACATCAGACTCCCCACCCCTTGTTTTCCCTTCTATCTGAATTTGAGAAGTCCAGATCACGTAGAATAGAGTGGATCTAGGCAGTGGGATTCTGCTGACAAGAGAACCCCCCTCAGTGATAGCTAAATAATGATTTCTATACATCTTCAGAACAGCTAAGACCTTTTCTAACCAAGCTGAAAGCTTGGGATCAAATCCTTAAGTCTAGCCTGTAAAATCGCCCCAATTCTGAAGAATGAAAAGAGGAGGAGGAGGGAGAGA
>NC_022021.1:21093449-21097777 GCF_000317375.1 Microtus ochrogaster
AAAGAACAGGCTGATCTCTGCACGCCATCCTACTGTGTTGATTTAGGAAGACATTTGCTGTATATAACGTTTAAGGCTGATAATATCATTGAACAGTCAGATAAATAAAGCTTTGGCCCAATAGTGGGGTCAGCGATCGATCTCTGGGCTCAGAGAAAAAAGACAAGACAAGGTCGGGCAGGATGTTCTGTCTGTGCGCCTGTCAGCCAGCACGCAGGACCCAAATGTGTAGGAGTGTGTGCTGGGTACTGTGCAAAAGCCAGAACCTAGTCTTGAGCAGGCCAAGAGGCTCATTAGCATTCCTAACCCATGAACCTGCGCTGACAACAGAGACATCCGTACACCACCAGCCCTTCTCTCCTTTTGTCTTCAGATCTGGAAGATGGAAGAGAAAAAGATTTTTCAGTGGAAATTGGAGTCTGAACTTCTCTGTGATTGTTGGATATTCAGTGTGTGTGTGTGTGTGTGTGTGAGTGTGTGTGTGTGTGTGTGTGTGCATTTGCGCATGTGTATGTGAGTATTTCGAGAGAGGCCTACCCGCATTTTGCACCATCTTTCAGCTTGCTTTTAATAAGTTCCTTCTTCAAGAAGGAACTTTTTTTTCTTTTCTCTTTAAAGGTATAACATGCTTGTTGAAAGTCCGAGTTTAAATGAGAGATGAAATCCCGTGAAAACATTTTGCCATTTCTCCTTGTTGAAAAGGAGAGAGGTGGCTGTTTATGTGTTTGGTTCACATACACATGTAAAAGTGATTCTTGGTTAAAGATGGCTGGGACACAGCAAGCAGGGTGGTTTGAGCTTTGTCTTTCTTCTGCTCCGGTTTGTTTTGTATCCTAGACTCCCTGTTTATTTTGTCACTCCCCATTGTAATAAAGTAAAGCTCATTTTTCAAAAGTCCCACAGAATCTCACTTTCCATTAGCTCAGGAGAACATAATTGTAAAATTATCCTCACTTGTGCAGTATTAATTATCCTCGTGTTTGTGGACTGGGGTCTTTTTTACTAGATCTCCCATAAACAAGTATGTACCGATGTTACTATCTTAGATTCTGTTTCTTGAACTCGATAGAGCTGGCCATATAGTTTTGCATTGGAGCGTACAAGTTATTCCATGTTGACAGATGTTTGTCACTTAGTAACTTCTTTCCAGTCCCCCCCCAACCTTTTTTTCCAGCTCCCTTTGTTGTTTTAAAATATGCATGTCTCTCACTGGAATGCTAGTCACGAGTGCAAACTTTGTGTCCAACCTCCCACATGAAATGATCCTTTTAGAAGAAACTCGATATGTCTCAATCTGCTCTTCGCTCAGAGCCTCTGGGTCCTGGCCACTCACTCACTGGTCCAGGATCCAAAATAACTCAGCAGACACAAATTTCCAACTAAAAACCCCCTGAATGTCTCCCAGGGAAGAAATATAGCTCCTATAATTAAAGGAGGCCACCGCCGAGGGGGAAAGCAGCCTGCAGCCAAAATCAAAGAAAGTAAGAGTTTTATTCATTTGCTGATTGAACCTGGATTATGGCCGGCAGGTTTACCCACACTCAGGTCTGAGGTTTGTTCTGAGTGTACAGGTGAGAGGGGCAAGGGAAGAAGAAGGGGGAGGGAAGGGTGGCAAGAACTAGGAAGGGTAAGAGAGATCAGGCCAACTCTGAGAGGACGTGATCTCTCTCTGTGAGACAACACAGGGGGAGTTCCGACCACTAGATGTGAGTAATATGGGGAGGGGGAGCTCAGAGGAGAGGAGAGTGTAATTATAGTAAACGCTTAAATATGGGTTATCACCAGAAAAGAGAAGACTTGAGCTGTTTTCCTCGTAAAAGTAATGTGACAGCAGGAAAATTATTAGCTGTGCTGTGTGTGGCAATTCAGTATGTGGGGGGTGGATGTATGGAGGGCCGAACTAGAGAAAAGAAGTTCTGGGGTGCAAACCAAAACTGCCTCGGAGCCAGGAGTCCTCCAGCCGGCTTGGCAAAGGTTGCTTGGAGGTGTGGGTGTGCACTTTATTTCCCCTGGTTTCATCCGAAAGAGCCGATTCTTCCATTAGAACTCACACAGGATGAAGAGCGGCTTCCCGCCTTATGGACCACCCCATAAAAGGGAGCGGTGTTGATTATAAGCCCCAGAACAGGAGGGCACCCATGCTGGGCAGCTCATTTCTATTAAAAAGGCAAAAATTTAGCACTGATGAAAAACACATGAATTTTTTTTCTCCCTCTCTCTGCAACAGTCACTCTCTTTTACTGATGTGTAGTGACGTCAGCAATGCCTGCCCTATCCCCTCGGAGAGTAGGAAAAGGGGAGGAGGGTTGGAAGGGGAGCGGGAGAAAAGCTAGGGAAAAAGAGAAAGAGAATCTGAGACAAGAGGCAAGGGGTGCTGGGAGGGGCAGATAATGGAGATGTACATTCGACACTTTTCAGCCGAAATTCCACCAAAAGTGGGGGAAACGATGTTTTCGCAGCTGGTGATTCAAAGAACACCTTTCCTTGCTCTCACCGATCTACATGTTCTAACATATGGAAAGCTCACAGGCCCTGTGCACTTATAGAAGCCGATAATGCATTAGCTCTCAGCAATATTTACAGCACCGCTTTTAATACACACCAGATGGTTCGCGACTGTGCCGCCTCAGCCAGCTCACTGCGCGGTTTTACGCGGCAGCACTTTGTTGCAATTACACTCCATGCTGAGACCAATTTTATTGGTGACCTATTTTTTCATATTTGCAGCGTTTTATGTTAAAAACCTCCTCTCTGGCCTTTTTGTAAAGGGCAACGCTCAGGAAGAGAGAGTTAGAACGGCGGTGTTGAGGAGCTGGAAAGGTGGATATTAATATTTATCATGATGTTACATAGCTCGGGTTTAAGTGAGCAAACCCGATAGACATAAGTACTCCGGTCATTATGTTTGCTCACTCTCCCCTGTTTGCCAGACCCCCACGGACTATCTAAGAGGCGCGCTTGCCTCGGAGTCAATACATTGGGCCATAAATATTGTATTCCATTAATTATCAGGCCACTCGCTTATCCTGGGCGCCCGGCATCCTTGAGCGTCGCAGGGCAAATGAGGACGTTTCCGGAGCGTGCTCCTAGGCTGGGAACCCCGCTGAAATTTCCGCGGTGCCTGGGAATTCCGAGCCCGGCAGGCCTAGGGCGGGAGCTGGGGGGGGGGGGACGGAGGAGGCGGGGCAGCCGGAGAAGGCCTCAGCCGCCAGGAGCGCTCAGTACCTGTTATCTTGCCACGCAGAAGGCCTCAGGGAGAATCCCATTTGGCACGCCGGGAAAGGCTTTCAACTTTATCTCCCGCCATGTAAATATACCCGAGTGCCCGATTGGGGGGGACTTTGTTTTGTACTGAACAATATAAATATCCCATTTTCTACAGCACAGGTGCGCTCTTCCTTCCCAAACTCTTCTTTGTTTTCCTTCCTCGGTCGTTTATACTAACTCTTTATGCCCCTCCCCTGATTAAAAAAAAACCCACAGATGTTTACTTTATTGATATAACCTATACCATGGTTAGGCCGAGAATAATATGTTTCAACTAACAGTCATTTAGCAAATAATAGAGTCGCCCTGGATGCCTTCCAACTCTACACATGTACTTGGTCATAAAATGATACGTGAAAAAATTAACATCTGCTTTCCGAAAATAAAGTGTGCCAAGTAGCTTTTCATGAATGCTTTCCTCATTTTAGAAAGAAATATGGAGAGATAACCTGGCACCCAGATGTATAGCATTTTTATAATAGTCTGGGGCTTAAAGGTAGCTTCATTGCACAAGGCGTTTCAAAACTGTTTTTAAAAATTACTTAACCCTAGACATCTTTGAATTCTGAAGAGTATTCCGAATTTTACTACTTAAAGAGAAATTTACTGTAGTTTAATTGTGCACCAAGGTTTCCGCCTTGGTAAATCCAGCTCCGTGGCTCCCCGCAGAAGCAGCTCTGTTTATTTCCCTACTTTCTTCCAAGGTTCCCAGGCCCTTCAGAAGGAGAGTTGGGAAGTTTAGTTGGTTTTTGTTGTTGTTGTTTAATTCCACTATTAGGAAATGAGGCCTACCTTTGAATTATTTCATTAGGGTTTGGCCTTTTGGGGGAAGGGGTGGGAACTATAATCATTAATGGCTTTTTATTATTTCTACAGTAAATGGCTTGAATGTTTTGCAGATGTTCCACTTAGAGCAGACCTGACCCTCTGTTTCCTCCCACGTAAGTCGCTTGAAGATTCAGGGCCTATCCTCTGTAAGCATCAGATATACCCATTGAAATTTCCACCCAGTTGCACACACCATACACTTACACACACACACACACACACACACACACACA
>NC_022021.1:21097877-21139617 GCF_000317375.1 Microtus ochrogaster
AGAGACAGAGACAGAGACAGAGACAGAGACAGAGAGAGTCGTTGAGCCTGAAGGAAGACTACGGTGGGGGACCCGCAGGGCGGAATGGGAAGGAGAGAAGTCGGCCCAATGGTTACTGCCGCTGTGCGCTGAGGCGCGCCCTCCACTGGGCCCCTCGCCTCTTTGTGCCTTTGGTTCGAAACTTTGGAGGTGGCCCAAGTGATTTCCCCTAAAGGGCTGGGAATCTCGATTTGTTAAGCGCTTCAGAGCACCCACCCAACGTGTTGCAGGGCTATCCTGTGAGCCGAAGCAAAACCAGGGTAGCAGGATCGCCCAGTTGGTTCATCTGTCTGGGTCTGGCCGCACAGACCCCGCGACTGCTTGGGGACCGAGGTGCTTAACAAAGGACTCTGCGGGGGCTCCGGGCGCGGCCACGTGACAGGCCTGAGCTCTGCGCTGCTGTCCCGCAACAGGGAGGGGCAGGCAGCCCTGGGTGCCTGGTGGCTTCTTGACGTAAAAAGAACTGCGGGGGCCTCAGCGGGCCGAGAGAGCGCTGGGTCGGGGTGAGAAGTATTTGTCTGGCTTGGCTAAGAAGAAGCTGCACCTCTCATCTCTACAATACTTGGAAGAAAATTGTGTGTGCGCACGAGGAGCGCCGCGGGGTGGGCCAGGGCCGGGCTGCGAGGCCGAGCAGAGCTGGCTGGTGGGCGGATGCGGAGAAGTTGAAGAAACGGCTCTTTCTGAGTGACAGGACCCTTTTTCAAAGGGCAAATGGGAAAGGGGGGTCCTAATATGAATAGATTTTTCAGGGTTTCCCAGTTCTCCTTCCCTTTGTAGAGATTTTCTTTTCTTTTCTCCTTTTTCTTTCTTTTTTATTTCACGTTAGGTTAGCAACGTCTGGACAAACATGTCATGATGTGTTTTTGGTAGAGCCATTCACTTAAAATATCTATATATATCTGGGTTGGAATAAATTTACTGCAGCCAACATGTTAGCACGTTTTTGTGTCCTAACTGACTGGAGCAGCCGCAGAGGAGACAGGAACTCACCCAAAAGGTCGTTAAAGATGCTGTAAGCTGGGAGAAAGGAAAGGGACTTCTGAAAAGTTCTTCTTCATCCCAACAGCAAGGCTGGTCACATCTTTGCTTTCTACCAGAGAAGACCCCTGTCCTCGTTTTCTCACCGAAAGCCTGTAAATTGGTGTTAGATGTCTCTGTGAGAAATCATGACGGAAAAGAAAATCTTATCTCGCAGGACGATTTAGTCAAAGCCTGCTTTCATCACATTTAGAAGTACTATTATTATGTCCATTCCCAACCTTAGCTCCCCCTCCCCAAACGGAAAGACCATGCTTAGAGAGGAGAAAGCCTTTCAGAGCAGATTTAAACTCATCTTGGTTTGTTGTTATCATGAATATGATGGTTATTATGTCACCTCCTTCTGGCTTTTGATCTGATGGGAGAACTTTTTAAAGACTATGAAGTGAAGAACACAAAGACAGTTTATCAGTGAA
The DNA here is from genome assembly GCF_000317375.1 of Microtus ochrogaster. Classification (NCBI taxonomy): domain Eukaryota; kingdom Metazoa; phylum Chordata; class Mammalia; order Rodentia; family Cricetidae; genus Microtus; species Microtus ochrogaster. The sequence continues at coordinate 21,099,371 of NC_022021.1, forward strand.
AAGAAGACTGTGGCCTTTTTTTTTTTTAAATTAGGAATTAAGCAAAACTCAAATTTAGATGAAGTATACCACCAGACCTGCTTCAAAGTCTACCTAATTCCCTTGGGCTCAGTCATCACCCACATGTGATAGCTGGGAGCTCTTCGTGGAGGTAAGGCACCCATGGGTGGCAAGTCACTCAGCGGCAACTTGCTGCTCTCTAATTCCAGACACATTTAAACTAACAGTCTGTGTATCACAGGGCTCAGATTTAGCAACACCCCCCCCCCACTTGAAACAGTGACCTGTTCATTAAAGTGATCCCTTCCCTTGCTTGATTACTTTGTTCACTGAGAGACCCTGGTCTCCTACCTCGCCTAGCAAGTTGTGTATACTGGGCCATACTCTTAGGGTTTTTTTTTTTTTTTAACTATTATTTTGTGAGCAACTCTGCTTACTTTTCTATTTATTTTTGGACCTCGGCTTTTTTGGATCACAAATGTCCCCACAAGTAATGCAGCAATAAATCTGAACAAAAATAAGACAGATTTCCTCATGGATGTGTAATAGAGTTAAAGGACATTGTTTTGTCAGACAAGCGCTAAGTAGAAAATAAATCTCAGAGTCTGGGGAAACAAAACGGAGCGCTGCTGGCATGTGTGTAAATTTACTTTTAAAAGCAATAAATCAATGTTAAATTAAACAGCTGGGTACCCGGTCTAGGAGAAGGTTCCATGTTTAAGAAGACCTTGAGGGGGAGAAATATGCTATTTAACAACATCCACCTCAGATTTTTGGGGAGGTCCAGAGGCAAGGTATCTCTGACAACATTTCCCCTGAACTTCAGACAGGTAGAGGAAGAGAGAGAACAGAGAACACGACTCTGCAACCCATCATTAGAATTTTACACACTTTCAGATGTAAGGAGAAAGGAAGCTCTGATAAACTGCTTTTGATTCTTCTAAATTGTCAAGCCTGGCTCTGAAATCCTGTTTTCTGGTTTAGTTTGTTGGATATGTTGTGGTCATTTTTTAAATTGATCTTGCATTTTTCTATAAATACTTTAATCCCAAAAATATTGTAATGAGCATATGTAGCATGCCTGGTGCTTTTTATTAATGTGTCTGTTTTACACAGCAGAAGACATGGTAAAATATTATTATTTTGTACATATTATGCACATTTTTATCAAGAAAAAAGTTGGCATTCAAGTGGTGTTAGAGCTAAACTATAATATTTTAGTATTTCTTTTTCTCCTTTTATTTTTATCCTGTTATAAAAGTCTTCACTGGGAGATATTGTGTGAGATACGGGAAGAGAGAGGGGAGAGAACAATAGAAATCCCAAGCTTTAGCTCTGTGTTCTAAACCAATGTGAACCAATGCATTTTTACAGAGGTAGACATAAAATAGCAGAAAATTAGGAATAGTTTATGGGTGGATTTTTTTTTTGTAGTCACTAAATCAAATCACAAAAAGGTTTTTCAGTTCTTTAGAAGAGAGACATTTTTGAGATGAACTTTCTTAGGTACTGATTGAAAAGGAAAAAAAAAAGATGTGATTCCTGCTTATATAGGGCATAGGAGAGAGTTCTTTTTACTCTCTTCATATTGATTCCCAGTAAGTTTTCTTTTATAGCTGTCCTGTTAGCCCGCTTCCAAAGAATGTTCCCACAGTTCAGTAACATGGAGATTTAAAAGCTGGAAAGTGCTGCTTCATTCCCTGCTTTGCAAACCAACAGGGGTGACTGTCCAGCACCCTAGCTGCCTTTGACTTACCAGCTTGCCTGAAGAAGAAGAATAAAAGTTATATTACTCATATTTAGATGGCACCATTCAGTTTCCAGGACCATTTATGGCTTGTTAAGGAAACCTCGTGTCAGTCAGAGATATCTCAGATTGCCTGTCAGGAGACATCTGGGCAGGCTTAGAGACTCAAATGACTTCTCCAGCTCTGCTAGGTTTGTCCAGGGATGAGCTCTCTTTGCGCCGAAGCCCTGGGGATCATTGTAGCTCAAGGTGAGCCTTTTGGCCACTTCTCTTTGTCCTTGTTTGGATAGAAGGGTGCTGAAACCATTAGATGCTGGTCTAACGATGGAAAATGCAAGAGAGAGGGATGGAGAGGCTGACAATTTAATTAAAGACAATAAGCAACCCAACGAGGAGCTATCCTTTAGCTCAAGGCAGAAACCATCCACCTCACCTCAGTTGTTAGTTTGAGTTGGCTAGGGAGGTAAAGAGCAGAAACTTGTAGGTGAACTTGTTTGTAGGTGAGACCAGTCTTACAGCTAAATCAAGGCAAGTACAAGTTGCCTTCAAGTTGCTGTTTCCTCCCTATCTCCCGGTCTCTGGATGTTCGTGCTCTGACACAGACTCTTTTAGATTCTAACTTTGCTTGCTAGATGGCGCTCGGCGTCTCAAGACCTTCCAGTTCAGAATGAAAGTGGCTTTTTAGCACAAATCTGAACAAGTTGTGGGCATTTTGATTAGCACAGTGCTGGTAATGTTATTATTGTCCATGTTTTTCTCAGCCTTGTTCTCTTTTGTATTAAGACAGCACGCAGGTGGGAGCTGTCCATCTTAATCCTTATAACAAAAGAGTAGAGGAAAATTCTACCTCTGAATTTATGGCGCACTTGTGGCTCAATTACTTGTTCTGATACATTTTTAAAAAACATCTAAAGTTTTTCTCTAGTAATCTGTTGAAGGGTTTTAGGAAGAAGATAGATCAGTCTTCTGATTTAAGCAAGTCCAGATACTTGCTCAAAACCCTTGAGGTTGGGCAGCAGAGTCCAAAGTCCACCCTTCACTCCCACCACCCTCACTCCTATCTCATCTGCTATCATGGGCACCATTAGTTGACATAAAATATGTTCTGTTCTATTTAAAGCCTAAAGTTAAAAAATCAATGCCTATAGACACATGTTTAAATACTATTAATGAAAAAATTACCACACAGTTTGTCTTTTAAAAATGAAAGAGCGATTTGTGGATTCTAAAATGTAACCATTAAGCCTTTCTCAGATATTCAAAACATTTTTTGGGTGGGGGGAGGGAACTCTTTTGTGTTAAAGCACAAAGAGAGAAACAAATAGTTCTGATAGAAAAATGAAGATGGTCCTAAAGGACCTATATGTTGCTTTGCTAAATGAAGGTGCTATTTTTTCCAGAACCCTTATCTGTCCTTTAGACAGAGGGCTTCAGGTGAGAAGGGCAGTGCTCACATTGAAGTCCATGCATCTCTGTAAACACAGGATGCTTTGAACAGAGGCTGAACTTGTCTTTAGGCATTGGGAACTGAGTAGTATAGAAGGCTCCACTTTGGAAATATTAATAATATCCAGAACTGAGTGCTTTGGAAACCTTGGTAAAATCTTGGCTGCTTTAGAGAAGATTCCGGCAAAGTCTCTCTCTAGGTGTTAGGCTGAAACTAGCAGGCGCTGAAAACCAAAAGAGAAAAATTTACAACTTGATCATCCCCAGCCACACACCAAAAACCTGCTACTGTTGGGAACATATGTTCCAGATTAAGTTAAGCAAATGGCTCTCATTTTTTTTCAAGGTTGAATTGATCATGAAAATTTAAATTTAAGTGTGTTGGACTTCCAAGGATCACTAGGTCCTCAAGTGTTTACAAATCTCCCCCTAACCATTTACTTAAAGACTTTTAATATTTTTGTTACCTTCCTGAGATACTAGTTTAGACTCTTTTGCAGTTGAATTCAGTCAGGTGCTATTTTCCAGAAACATGTGTAGTTGTAAAAGTTGGATAAATTGCAAACCGAGTATATTTGTCCCTGTACTATCAAATCACTGGACAGCTAAAGCATTACTGTAATGGCTTGTCTAAATTCCTAATATATCTTCTCATTAAGAAGCTGATGCACTTTATTTTAAAGTTCTTTGAAAGTTTCACTCATGAAAAGAATGGGTGATTTCTTTTCCATGCCGTGGAGTCACCAGAGGCTTTAATTATAGTGCTTCTTTTTAAAAAAGGAGTAACCCCCGTGCAGTCACCCAGCCATCTCCCAAATTGAATTACTTGAAAGTTAGTAAGGAGCCCTGTAAAGAAGCAAAGAATTTACCCTCAGTTTCTAAGGTAACTCTCTGGGCAAGCTGCAGAGGGGGAAGCCAGGCATCAGGTAACCTGAATAACTTCCAGAGTGAACCCCCTGCCTCCAGAGGATCTTTCCAGCACCTTTTACTATCCTTGCTTGCCCTATTGGCATTTGGTAGTTATGACTTACACTTCTTCCTTTCCAAGGACTCTTCACAAACAGAACTTACTAATTCCTTTTCTCCCTGATTCATTCACAGAACTTATTCTTTTATAATGTATAAATATATTTCTTTAATTGACTACATAGTCTATATTTGGCATTGACAAATGGTCAAGGCAGAAAAATTTAAAAGATTTGAAGGACAAAAATGACCAGACATCAGTAGCCACTAGAGAGGGTTGAAATGAAACACTTGAAAAAATAAAGGAGAGAAAAAACAACAGTCATCTATGCTTTAGAAAGTTTTAAAGTTCCCCAGACACTTACCCGTAGGTAGTAAACATTGATAGAGATGTTTCTTCATGAAGAATTGCTTGATCTATATCTGCAATATTTTGCAATATAGAACTGAGATTATACTTTTTTATTCATGCTTTTCTTTAGCAAAAATGGTCTTAAAATATATGCACATGTTTGTAAGTTTCGTACTTATTAAAGTAACCCAGGAAAGTAAAGTCATTCTGAGACTGAATCAGGAATATAGTGTCCTTCAATGTTAAAAAGCTTATTAATACGGAAAGCTTACATGGAGGAAAAGATGTCCTGGCATCCATACTGAGAGGGAAGTTCATCTCCTAGGAGTTCACTTGGTGCCATCCCTGTCACCCCAAGCCTCCACAACTCTCTTCCTATTGACAAAGGAAACCCTTATCTCTTCTTGCACCCAACTCCCCTTTGCTGCAGAACAGTCTAGAATGAAACATTTTCCAAAACAAAAACTCAGTTAATTTAAAAATAAAAAACAAACAAACAAACAACAAAAAAACAAAAAATGACCAATGACTTGCAAACACCTAGAGATACTTGAGTTGTGACAGATGGGAAAGGTGCTGAGTCCCAAGTCACTAAGTTCAACAGGTTCCTTTTGTAGCTCCCCCATTTCAGCTGCCAAATTGCATTAAGCCTGGTGGGTCCCCATCAGCTTTCGTAGAGGGTCCAGCTGCTAGTTTAGACAGCTTCCAGTTTGAATGCGTTTCTCTATAGCATGGTTTCTACACAACGACTAATGTGACTTAAGTGATGTTCAAACTATGAGGAAAATTTTCTTTGGGAAAAGCAAACTCAGGAGTGACTCTACACAGAGAGAAAGTTCTTGTGGACAGTGCTGGACAAGAGAAGAAGCTGCTCAGAGCAGTTCTAAGAGAAGAGATTGAATTACTAACCAGGGAAAGATTATTATTAACCAGTTATTTGTGTGAGTCAATGGGAAGAAAAACAAGGTGTTTTAAGGCTAACTTGCCTCTCAACGGAGAAATTCAGTGACTTTTTTTTTTTAATTGCAATGCCGTGCCAGAGAAAACTTTTCTCCTGAATGTATTGGATAGTTCCTGTGATTCCACAGAACGCGGTGGAATCCCGTTTGCTAAGGAGATACCCGGGTTCTTTCTCATTTCATTAACTTATCACTCTTACTCAAAAAGTTTGCAGTAAGTTGGTTTGGAACGGATCTCATCCAATCTTTAATAAGAAATTGGTTTTGACTGTCTCACCCGTCCTAAACATGATGTTTTTTAAAAATTGCAGTATCAGGAAAGCTGATGATCCGAACTGTGTTCTGAAGAGAGGGGCAAGATTTCACTCAAAGCCAAACAAATAAGTTGAGATTTTCAATACAACAAGGTGTTATATTTGGAATCTGTCTTAGGAGTGTCGGCGGGGGTTGCTAGGGAGACTACGCAATGAACCACATGCCACCGGGAGTGGTTTTCCATTATTGCTCTTTGCTCAATGCGACAATTGGTGGTGGTGGTGGGGGGAGACAAATAAGGAGATTTAGTGAAAACAGCTAGGACTGAAGTTTGTAGGGGAGAATAAGTGACGGGTACAAGCCAGAGGTGCCCCTTTTTGGTGTTGTCAAGTTGCTGTCAGGCTCTTTAGCCGCCTGCGAGAGCCTGCTGCAGAGAGCCTCTGCTTGCTTGGAGGAGTGATTAAGCAGTGCCTAGGCACCCCAGAGTGAGTCAGAAAATTTCAACCACCAGCAGGGTGGTGGGACCAGGGACTGTAGGGGCTGCATCTACATTTTCTTTGAAACACATATCTGTAGCGACTGAGATTATAGGCCTATGAACAAAGCGGTCTCCGCAGAAACCCTTTAAAGCGGAGTTGATACAGATCTTGCTAGCTAAAGGGTGGTGATGAAAAGTTGGTCCAAGAAAATTTGGGTTGTGCAATGGAAGACCCTTACCGCAGCAGTGACTGCGGGGTGGAGCTATGTACAGCACAGACTCGATGCAAATCCGGGAGCATCAACTCTGGGCGCTCTGATTAACACCAGGCAGGGAGCAGGCAAGACTCTCCTCCCACAAACCACAGTCTTTAAGCTCACTGTGGTTTTGGGCTCAGATCCTGAGGTTTTAGAAGGGAATATCCTATGGTGCGGGAGTGGCGGGAGTGAGGAATCCCGCTAGGCTGGAACTTTGGGGGTTCTGACCAAGGGGTAGAAGGAAGGGGGCTCTGGGTGCTGTCCATGGTGCTGGGAGAACAGGGAGCCTTCGTATTGCCTTGTTTCGCGGTCTCCAAACCAACGCGAGGTGTGAAAAATGAAAAGGGACACCAAATCACGGTACAAGGGAATTTACCTCTTAGGAAATGTGGGAAATATGAATGTGGCAATCTAGGCGGGTCCTACTTTTATTTTTGGGTCATTACAGTGTAGACAGCTATTTTCAAAGTATGTAATCAGCAATTTCTGATGTGCAAAATAAAGAGGAAAAAGAAAAATGAAAACTATGCCTTGAGATTCTAAATATACCCAAGGATAGGATAATTAGCTATTTCCAGGGCGCTAGGGAGTCGAGGAAGACGGTGGATTAAACTTGCTATCATATTTTATTGAGAAAGGTATTTTTCACCTAAATACTTTTTTGAGTTCTATGTTTGTGAAATACTGAAGTCATATTTTTGTCAACAAGAATAAAAGGAGCAACTTACATGTTGCAGTGTCTGACTAAGAATTCATTCTCTGTAATAAAGCAATACTTTTGATTGCATTACTATAAAGCAAACTATCTTGATTTTTTTAAAAGAGGCTTGTGATTAGCAAGAAAGCAGGGTGCAGATAAAAATAATTTCAATATTGAGGCAAAGGCCTGTAAATAGAAATGTAAGCTGTCCAGTAAAGAGCCATATTCTTGAAAAGGACTGTACACACATGCTATAACAGATACATCATTCACTATGCTTGGAAAAGCTAGAATTGTGAGAAACAGGAAAAGGACTGATATTGTTTTAATCACTAAAATCTTATGTATCCTCAGTAACTTGAATCCATGTGACAATGAAGAAGGAAGAGGACATGAATTCAAACAGCTGACACAGTGATCAGCAGCAGCTGACAGCATCACATTTGATATTTGATATCAAGCACTAGATCAATATTTGTGAGATCAATGAAATTTTAATGGTTTTCTTTCAAAACCGCATGAAAGCCAATCGTGTCACTCTGAACTACTGTTATTTTTTTTAAGCTGGTTATTCCAGGGGATGATATTAAATAACTTACTGAAGTAAGCAGAAGTGAGAGAGGAGGGGTTTCAGGGGTGGTAGGAAACACCACCATGCTGTAAAACACCATGAGTGTTTCTTTAGTTGATACTCCAAGAAAGGTGCACTTTTATTTTTAAAAAGCACTTATTTAAGTATGCTTCTAAAAAGAGAAAGCTTTTGAATGATTACTAGGAGGTATATGAGGATGAGTGGGTGAGAGACAACCTTCCAGATACGGTAAGAATTAGGTGGTATCTGAATAAACACATAGAAGAGGGGAGACTCTGGTCTTCCCTCATGTGTAGAACTGAGTGGGAAATAACAAACTTTTCTTCATTATTGAGAGTTCCACCTGATACTTAAGCAATATTCTCACCAAGGTAAAATAGGAAAAAATGTAGCTATAAATATTGTCTATTATTTTTCTTAGAAGATTTTCTCCCTTAAAAATAAAATGCCATTTATCTGACCCAGAAGAACACAGTTTTCTAACCTTTAGCTCTATTTAGATAAAATTCTAAACTTGGATTTGTTGGTTTTTACAGGTTTCCTTTTGAGGAGTTCCCACCCAGAGGACTCTCAGGCCTTCAGTCCAGATGGAAACTCCTGGGGAGGGTGGCAGAGGTATGAGCTTCATCTCAGTAGGATCTATACAAAGGTGACAGTTGCACTGGGGAGGGATCTTGACAAGCAGAGGTGTGATTTCTCAGATGACAAGAACCAGAAAATAGCTTTCATTCATAATTCAACATTAGTTTAAAATTTAGGGGAAGGAATTTGCTTTTCACTGAAATAATAGCAACATTTTAGGAAATTTCTGACAACTCTAAAGGCCTCTCAATCTTCAGAAAGAATAAGATACTTGAGACTAAGCCATTCTTAGCTTCCCCCAAGTGCTTCCCTCTTCTTGATTCTAGCAGGTTGTCTAAAGAAACTTTACATGAAGTTCACATTCCTGGGGTTTTACAGAAGCGTACTTCCCACCTTCTGCTCTGTAAGAAACTAGGTAGAGAAAGAATTTTCCAGGATTTTAATGACCCCATAAACAACAATAACAACAATTCATGGTTTGCATGTGTCTCTATGCTCTTTTGTATTCAAAATTGGCAGAGTGCCTACAAAACTAAAAACATTCACAGTTTAAATCAATGTTCTTTAATGAAATAAAGCCAACCTTACACACAAGTACATATTACATAATAGCAGATATTTACAGAGGCAGCACAAGCTTGGAGCATTTAAGAATATTTATTGTAATGCCTTGAGGATTTTCCATATGAAAAAATCTATTTCATAAAGATTCAAACTTTCATGAATGTCAGCACATACAGAGCACCTATGTTATAGACACTAACTAAATACACACACATTGTATATGTTGTCTGTGAAGTGAGCAGAAAGGTATAAGTATCCTATACAAAGCTATGTCTATATGAGACATATAGATGCTTATATATATAAAGTTTTCTATTTGATCTTAAAAAATCATCAGGTATTTTAAGAAAGGAAATGAACTCTGTAGTCAATGGTAATTAATTTGGACTTCATTTTGGCAAATCATAATTTGACTAATACTTTTTCCTCAGAGTATGAGGAATTTTAAGTTTTAGTGCAGCAAAAATCTTCTTCTTAAGCCACTTTGAAGCGATGTTAGTGAGTCTACAGTAGTCACATCTACATGGTAATCTCTGGTTTTGCCTTCAAACAGAATTCTGTTACAAAGGACTTGGAAAGATTTTGAATCTATTCAGGAGAGGAAAACTCTTTAATTTTCTGAGGAGTAAAAACTCCCCAAGAAACTTCATATAGCTTCTTAGATTTTGCTTCACATACGTGATAAAACATTGATTGTTGCAGGCTGGTGACCCATGAAATTTGGGGGTTAGTTTTCTCTTCAGACCAGAGCATATAATTATGCAAATAAAGAGCTGTCACTGATCTAGTGAAATACTCACAAACACATGCACTCTGAAATTGGACAGAAAAGGGAAAATGGTTTGTGATGTGTGTGCTGTGGTTTGCTTTCCTGCCAACTTTCCATCTGAGTTCATTATTCAAATCGTAAACTTTAAAGAGACATATCGTTCTTGGGGTGTTGGGTGTCTTTCACTTCAGATTCTTTGTTTTGGTCACAAAGTAAGTTCAATATCATTTTATCTATGAGAGTTTCGTACGTCACCCAGTGTAACAGCCACAGGAGAAAAAGCTGAGTGACCTGGACACGCAGGTGTGGGACCTTCATGCATTTCTTCCTAGAAACATGCTTCACAGTGACATAGACAATGTTCGGTTTCAAAAATACAGAGAGTATAATGAAAGGTTTTACAAACTTCAAGGCAAAGGGCCAGTAAAAGTTGCTTGGAAAGATATCAAGGATTAAGTAAAATTTTCATCTTCTAAGTTTTACATTTACAAGAAAATACTGGCCACTCTATGATGTCAAGTTAGTGATCAAACCTTGAGGACAATTTTCTCTAAACAGCAACTCTTAAGGTTTTGCGATTCATTTTCCATTATGGTTCCTACAAACCTTAATACTGAGAATTACCAATAATTCTTCATTCGATCAGTCAGAGTCTCGAGATTTCCCAGTCCCAAAGTTACCATTGTGAGGTGGTTGCAGGGTTTTAGATGTCATGAAGTGTCCCACTGATGAAATCTGAGAAGTCTTTTGTCAAACCACTGACTGCTAAAGACATTACTACATGAAAGCAGTGGTGTGAAACTTTAAAAACATTGACCCAAATGAATCAATTAAATCAACATCCATTCCATCTAGGGTGAGGTTTAAAAATTATCATTGTCATTTAAAAAAGCAGATTTCAAGAGAAATGCTGGAATGTTTTGATAACTGTTTCTATTCTTGGACCTCTCTTAATGCATTTTGTGCTACCCTCTTCCAACATCTTCCAGTCGGTGGATATCCTCTGACTACAGTGTATGGCAGTTGCAATGGTTTAAATCTCAAACCACCTCACAAAGCTAATGCTTTAGGTGGGGTAGCTTTAAGCTCTGAGAAGTGTTGATTAAAAACCCTTTCTCAGACTCAACCTGATCAGTTTTTTTTCCTGGAGATTAAGAGAATATTAGATAAAATGAAGATGAACAGTTCAAGAGGCTCCTACTCAGTCATTCTATACAGGGAAGTAAGGAAAGTATTACATTTTTTGAAAGGGGTATGTCTTAGAGTCTTTTATAGTATTATACAAAGGGGATATAAGAAGTCACCACAATTATCCCCCCTTTGCCATCATATTTCAAATATATGACTGTTTCACGTTTATTTTTTTAGCCTGTCCCCCACAAGAATGAGAAAAATTTCCAAAAAATTTGGCAGTGTGTAACTTTATACTGTGAAAACTACTTAATAGTAATTTTTCTTAAATGAATTTGGAATACAGTTTCTAACAGGAGCCTATAAGTTAACAATCTAAACAATGATTATAACATGTAAGATACATGTTTGAATTAGAACTGTGCAATCCAGAGAAACAGGAAAAAAATCTAATTTTAAATTAACAGTGCTAATTTAGTTGCCACACTCTGTCACCCAAAGCCCCTTCAAAGGAATGGAAGGCGTTGGAAGGAAAGGCTGTAACAAATGGAAACAGGTCAGTTTTGAACTGGACACACTTTAATAAGGTCTGACCATTAGCAGTTTGGCCAACTTACTCTTACTAGGCTCCCTTTAAGAAACATATTTACTGTATATTAATGGTTATTTTTTAAAGCATTTTGAAGACAAGTTGTTCTAACTTCCTTATCTACATATTAAAAACACTTGGCTAAAAATGTTATCTTTATGACATATGTGAGCCAGGTAGATCGTCAACTAATGTTAGGATATTGTTGTATAGCAATAGCAATAGTAATAATAAGTAGCTCTAATGCCTATAATGTTGATGTATATGGTCCAGTCACTTTGAGGTCTCAGCTTTGAAAGCCTCTGTGCAGGTGATGAAAAAAGAGCTGAAGAGAAATAAAACACAGCTGCTTGTTGACAACCTTATTTATTTTAAAATGTTAAACAGAAAAGAGATGATAGGAGACTCTTGTGCTTTATTTATTTATTTTTGATATAGAAACAAAAATGCATTCCAGGAAGCACAAGGCAGAACTCTGAGGAAAGAACAATTATTACAAGTAAATGGTCTTTCAGATACCCAGGGTGACTTTCAAGGACTGCATGTTGGGTCACTTTAGAAAGTTCCAAAGCGATTGCCTGGCACTGAAGCTTCAACAGGACTGTTCTGAATCTCCAATTCATGTCTTTCTCAACCTATTTATTCTAAGAATTAAGCATATGATTAAGGGGGGGGGGCACAGCCAGCTTTTAAACCATTACATGCCTAGACTCTTTTAAAGAAAATAACAGGGAGAAGACCAGAGAAGAAATATTACCATTGGCCACCACTCTGCAGGCAGCGGGGTACTGCCAACTGCTTGCTGTTAGCAAATACCAATAGCATCCCAATCCACAGGTTAGGAAATCCTGTATTATAAGGAAGTGCTTTGCTTTGCTACCTCTGGGTTGCTACAGTGCAGATCTACAAATAGTAATAGACATTTACAAAACATAACTTTGTAAATTGCTCTCTACCAGACAAGTAACAAGGTAACAATTCAGTGATTGTAAGTCACATCCCAAGGAAACAGTGACTTTCTCTATGTAAGTAGAGATCGGGAGAGCAGGACCAGGAACCCTGTGCTTCATAAGCTGAGTACATTTACTTTGCTTTAACTCAGCTTAGCAAATTTATTCCTGTATAAGTGTTGGCTTTTGTTTTAATGTCACAAAGTTAGTTTTTTGTGAATATTTTCATATACTGAAAACATCATATAATGTATAACATTTGGTAAGATACATCAATCAATAGCAATTTTTCAAACCCAGTCATTAGGAAGATATTATTTTTACAGAGTTCACCAGACCTTCTAAAATTAGAAATGTAAGGGTCACTATGACAGAGCAATGTGCTTAACATTGTTAAAGTAACACATTTTAAACTGCCCAGGAGCTGGATAAAATGCAATTTTGATTCATCTTGAGTTGCTTCCATTTAAGTAATATCAGAAGACAGCCAGACATGACCACTGGCCACTTTACTTCCCTGGCACTGAAAACAGAACTATTGAATGCATGTATATGCCAAAGAACACGAGATATAATCAATTTTAAAACCTGCTGAAATTAGTTCATAATATTAAGACAAATTCTCCATTTTGTCTTAATATGCTTGTTGGGTGCAGGTTACCCTTCTGAGGCCTCAGCCAGTGCCACAGAATCATTTCAGACATTCTTTTACGTGTTCTCAAAGAAGGCAGATGCATTACTTGTTGAATTTACTTAAGAAAGAACTGTTAGTATTAAATTCACAATCTCACCCACTGGATATAATCTTCACTAATTAAATCCTTCAAGTAACTACTGTTCTGTTTTAATTTGAAAGTCAGTAAAATGTCGACTTATTTTATCTTCTGTATGTCAGTGTTGGCCAGATCCCCTTAGGTCAGAGAACCTAACCGCTGATAGGGAAAAACTCTATTAGAGGAAGTGGAACACTAAATATCTGGACCTAAAAGAGAGAATGATTCTCTTGTCCTAGCGTAGATGGAAACTGAAGCAGTTTAACCTTACTTAGTTTTTCAGAAGGTCGAGGGCATGAACTTTTATTTTTTGTCGACAGTAAAAAGAAAAACAAATCTTGTACCTGAAAGGGTTTACTACATGAAAAGTGCATGTACACTTAGTACGGATTACTAACCACCACTGATGATGCTGCGCAGTGGCTGTACACAGACAGCAAACCTTTGGTGTATCATCTAAATGTACTCCTTATGTTACATAGTTAACAGGAGGGTCCGTTCTTACAAGAAAGTTAGAAATTTCAGTGAAAATAGGGCCTTTTACCTACATCTAAAATATTTAAACATCTTCCTGAACTCTTGTTCAACTCGGCAGGTATGTTCAGAAAAAATAATTCGGATTCAGTACTTTATGAACATTTTATGCAAAGTTTTTCTTTTGGTCTTGAAATGGGAATAGGTCGTTACAGGGAGAGAACAATTTGTACTCCCCAAACTACATAATACATCACGACGGACATGTTCTCAATTTAAAGTTGGCATTTCTGGGACCCGGGAGTGTGGCCTTCTATAAAAGAGAGTGCTCACAAGATGACCCGAGGGAAAAATCTGGTTATAGTTAAAGTTTGAAGTCTAGAGTAAAAGCTTGCTAAGTTAAGGGGGAGTAAAAATGGGCAGCAGTGGCCGCGCTGCAGCGGGCGGTAGGACCGCGCAGACGCCTCTTGGGTAGCAGCGCCCGGGCTCGGCCGGGCGGGTGGAAGCGGGGGACCGTGGGGCTCGGGGCGCTCTCAGCCTCGCGGGCCGCCAACCCCGGCGCGAAGCCCCGGCTCAGCCCGCAGAAAATGCGGCCGCCGAGTCCATATTGCTTTGACAGTTGCACTCATCTAGAAATAATGCAAAACGCTATTTAGACGAACACAGGACGACCCTGTGCTGGAAGAGAGCAATCTCAAGGGGGCCCCAGGCTGCGGGGCGGCGGGCGGCGGCGAGCTCACAGCTCCTCGTGCTTGATCCGGTGGGAGCGCCGCGTCAGGGCGGGCTTCTGGGAGCCGCTCCTGGCCTCCGAGGCTTCCGCGAAGAACTTGAAGATGGACGGGAAGCTCTTCCAGGAAGTTAGCTCGTGGCGGTCAGTGCCTGCGGAGACACACGCGGGATTACAAGGTGTCTCTCGGGGTGTAGCCACCCGCAGGCGGCAGGAGCCCCGCCCTCCCGGGGAGCGCCCGGCCACCGGCGAGCTCACCCGCCAGCCCAGGGACCCGGGTTCCGCCCGTCCACGCCTCCCCGCGGGGGCCAGGACTCGCCCGCAGGGCCCCTGGGGGGAGCGGCCAGGAGCGCCCTGGCCACCGGCGCTCCGGGCCAATCGAGTAGCTCGGCGGTAGGGCCACTCCCTCTCCCGCCTACAAACCACCCACTTCACCGGGCACGGGATTGGTTTCCCCCGGCGTGCAGGATCCCGGAGTCTACCACACCCAGTCCAGAGTGCCCCAGAGTCTTGGCTCCCAGGCTCAGTGTGTGTGTGTGGGGGGGGGGGGGCGAAGGGGGATTTGGAGAGGAGGGGGAAATCGTTCTCTTTCTGGCTCGTCACAGTCTCTGATGCTGGACACGACTGCTTCAGCGAGGTCACCGGGACCAAATCACTGTAGATATTTAATGCAAGGACATTTTCAAAAGAAGACCAGGGGCCTTGAAAGTATCCTAGGCGGGCCACACGCTTTACACTTTACAGAATTTAGGAGGAGAGAGCTAGAAAAGCCAGACAAAAAAAGTGTTTCAAAGCGGAACCACTGAAAGCATTTTTGTCCCCTATTCAGTCGGGGTGTTCAGAGGAGCTGTAGCTTTTCATTTACCAGGTTATTTTACTACAGCTTCTGTCTTTGACTTGGGTTGAACATTATACACTATTTTTAGAATCAAATGGAACCTTTAGTTTTACAAAAACAGCAAGTAACATGTATGCATGGAAATATACGAATAACCCAGGCTTTAAAAAACTATTTTTGATAGGATAAATAATTCAATCAATAACTTCATAACAGATTTTTAATTAAACATAATTATAAATACTCCCCTCCTATAGAAATTATGAGTGGTTAGCTTGGAAACAGTTAGAATCTCATCCTCGATCACTTATTTATGCAGATACTGCTCAAATGTCTCCGAATTCAGGGCCTCTGATACTTTAACATTGTTAATGACAATTCTTTAGTCTGTAATAGTAGGTCATTGCTATGGTTACTCTACAATGGTGCAACACTTTGCCTTCCCCCTTCAGCTATTCGCTGAGACCTGGTAACCACATTTGTTGCCTAGCAACAGCTTTGTGACAGTATCACAATCTGGGAATTCTAACAATAAAGATGCTGTGGCTGCACTGGCTGGCCAGTTTGTGCACGTGACTCAACTGAGGAAAGTGTCCTTACTGAAGACTCCTCTCTTCACAGGATGGCTTCACCTCCCTCTTCGCTGGCCTTATGAACCTGTACTTGGAACTAAAATCCAATATTGAAGTCCCACTCTGGAAATATATCCACATCACTGTATTCAGACTGAAAAATGAGGTCATTTCTTATATGCTTGCACATTTTTGGCAAAATTCAATTTCTTCAGTGGGAGGCATTGATGAGAATAGGTTTTACTGGTAAATCCTCAAGGGTCTGAATGAATTCTGATAATTTCTAATAGAATTTTTAGGGGGAAAAGTCTGACTTCATCAGTATGTGTGTAAAATTACTAGATTTTTTTAAAGGCTATTTATTTGTTGTGTACAGCTCTTGAAATATTGGTAGGTATTCTCATATATTAATATTGTTAAGTATAGATTGATATCGCCACTGAGATTAAATTTTGAATTGTGCAAGTGCTACATTTGATCTTAGCCACCATGTGGTTGCTGGGAATTGAACTCGTGACCTCGGAAAGAGCAGCCAGTGCTCTTAACCTCTGGGCCATTTCTTCAGCCCAAATTACTAGATTTTTTTTTAAAACACAAGGAATATGCTGATTATTTTATTTATTTTTACTGTTAGTCAAATTATGCCCATCAAGGATTCCTTTGGATTTGGAGGTAGTTACAGTATCAAAACACAAGTGAACAGTTCTACACACCCTTAAACACGCTGTTTCAAATAAATGCCACGTGCATTTCTGGAAGGAGGCTCTGTCTCTGGGCAGGTTTATGAAAAGTTTGTCTTTTTCTGCAGTTTCTCTGCCATCCACTTTTAATTTAGTAATAACTATTAAATAGCACTCATGAGGACAGAGTCTTTCATCTGTATTCCCTCTTTTTGAAGGACCATCCTCAGATGCATATGGCAACAGCTCTTTGCACACACGCTAAGTCTGTGTGCAAGCTTTAACTCTTGTCTTTCCCTCTTCCTAACTGTCTACTCACATTTAGCATTTCTCCATAATGATCTGTTACAACTAACAGTGTTGCCCAGGAGAGAATTCTCCCACAGTTCCTCTTGCTCCTTGAAAACCAATCCAATCTAGAGGGACTTGGGAGTTAAGGTCTCAAGCAGTTTTAGCCCCCTGCCCTTCTCCCTAGCGACGATCTTTCTGAGGGCTGGACCTTGAAGATAAAAATCCCTGAAGAATTCTTTTTGGTTTCAGCTCATGGTAACTCCCTGCTTCAGTAGTCCTGGTCTGTGGAGACAGCGAGCAATGTGCAGGTGCTCTCAATGTCTACCCTTGGGAATAGATGGGATGACAGATCTTTCTGCTTTCACCAGGAGGGAGGATTACTAGGAAAGAAAGTAGACTGCCAACTGAGTCACCTACTTTAGGTAACTGAGTAAAAGCAGGGAGGGCGGATGTTTTTTCTAAAGTAAGAAATGGTAAATGCATATTTTTATCTTTATAAAAACCTTCCTTTTGGGCTGGCGAGACGGTCCAGCAGGTAGAAGTGTTTGCCACTAAGCCCAACAACCTGGGTTCAATCCCCAGGATCCACATGGCACAAAGATGGAAATAATCCCAGGAATTGTCTTCTGACCTCCGTATGTGTGCCATGGTGCATGCACGCACACACACACACACACACACACACACACACACACACACACACATTGAAGAGTAATATAAAAATCATAAAAATTTGATAGACTCCATCCTTATAAGAGTCACAGGCAATTAACGGTTGCTGAAATAAGGGAGTCTGGCTTCCTTGGGGACAGCCCCTTGACAGGCTATTCAATCCATGTGGACTGCCTCTCTGCCATGTGCAGCAGGAAATGGACTACACATGCACACATGCATGCACACACAGACGCATGCACGCACAGACGCATGCACGCACAGACACATGCACGCACAGACGCATGCATGCACAGACGCATGCACGCACATAACACTACTAAGGAGGAGGTCAGTAATTAGAGGAGAGGTTATCATGGAAGGAGTTGGAGCTGGCAGAGGATAGGTGGAAATGTTGTGAAAAATGTATGAAATTCTCAAAAACTTTTTTAATTAAAAAATTCTTAAGATTTGGAAGTGATCTTTGTGCATGTGTTCATGTGTGTGCTTGAGTGCTCGTGTGTGTGTATGTGTGTGTGAACTTTACCAAGTAGCATAGGCTGGCTGCTTACTGAGCTCTGTTGATCTGCCTGTCTCATTCTGCCTTCCCAGTGCTGGGACTCCAAGCATCTACTACCACACCCGAATTTCTTCTATGTGCTTTCTGAAGATTGAACTCAGGTCTATGAAAGGCAAGCATGTTACTAATGGAGCCATTCCCCATCACTGGAAGTGAATCTTTAACATTTAAAAAGTAGCATCTGGAAGATGCACAATTACATGTCAGTCTTGGTTTGCATACTTTTTTTTGAGATAAGGTTTCTCTGTAGCTTTGAAGCTGACCTGGAACTAGCTCTTGTAGACCAGGCCTTGAACTCACAAGAGATCCGCCATCTCTGCTTCCCAGGTGCTGGGATTAAAGGCGTGAACCACCACCACCCGGCAACATGCACACTTTCTTCTTCTTTTTTTAAAAAATTATTTATTTATTATATATACAGTGTTCTGTCTGCATGCCAGAAGAAGGAACCAGATCAAATTACAGATGGTTGTGAGCCATTTGGTTGCTGGGAATTGAACTTAGGACCTCTGGAAGAGCAGCCAGTGCTCTTAACCTCTGAGCCATTGTTTCAGCCCCCCCCCTTTCAATATATGTTTGGACATCATTTAAAACAGTTCAGTGGGGCTGGAGAGGTGGATCAGTAATTAAGATCACATGTTGCTCTTGCAGAGGACTCAGGTTCATTTCCCAGCACTCACATGGTGGACAACAATCATCTGTAACTGCAGCTATAGAGTATACAATACCCTATTCTGGCTTTGTGGGCGCTGTACTGCACAGTCATAAATGTAGGCAAAGCAACAGCACATATAATAAAACTAAAATAAATCTTAAAAAATTTCAGGGACAAAGTTCCATTGAAAATATTGACAAATTATTAAGAGAATCCGCACACAACAGTGCTCAAAGAATGTTCACTTAAAATATTTATTTTTAAATTTGGGTATTTTGTGTTTGTGTGGATATGGAGTGCATGCTTTTGAAGGCTGGAGGTTTCAGGTCCCTGGAGTTAGGACTGGAGTTACAACCAGTTGTGAGCCGCCTGTCCTGAATAGCTTTATGTCAACTTGATACAAGTTGTAGTCACCTGAGAGGAGGGAGCCTCAATTAAGAAATGCCTCCCCAAGATTGGGCTGCAAGCCCGTAGAGGATTTCTTAATTAGTGATTGATGTTGGAGGGCCTGGTTCATTGTGGGCTGGTGGCCCTGGGTTCTTTAGGAAAGCAGAACCAGCGAACCATAAGAAGCAAGTCAGTGAGCAGCTCCTCTCCATGGCAACTGCCCTACTTGAATTCCTATCCTGATTTCTTTGATTTCTTTCAGCAAACAGTGCTGTGGAAGCATAAGCCAAACAAACCCTTTCATCCAGCACTGATAACCCTAGCTGAGAAACCACGTGAAGCGGTGCTGGGAACTGAAGTCAGGTCCTCTGGAAGATGCAGCATTGCTTTCTTTAACCATCATGCCATCTTCCTAGCTCTATAAATAAGGTAGCACTGAGCATGGCGTTCTCACAAAGGAGGAGAGAAGGCAACACTGTTCTGTCTTCTGTCTTCTCCACCTCACTCTTTCCAAGGGTAAGCAACCCAAGTGTCCCTTACAAGTCAGCTGTGACATTTAGTGTTAACTGTCCACGTGACAAAACCTGGACTCACCGGAGTGCTGGCCTCTGGATGTAATCCTCGGGGATTATCGTAACTGCATTAATCTAGGTGAGAAGACCCACGCCTCGTGGGTGGCACTAGGCCCTGGCTGGGGTCCAGAATTTGTAACAGGAGAGGGAGCTGAGCAACCTGTAGTCAGTGCATGAGCAGTTGCTTCAGGTTCCTAATCTCTTGACTTCCCCAACCTAATGGGCGGTACTGCTGATTTTTGAGCCAAAACACCCTCTTTCCTTCATCGAGTTGCTTTTATTAGGGTGTTTTATTACAGCAACAGGAAAAGAAACTAAGACGTCAGCCTTGTCTAGATCCTTGTTCAATGATCTTATGGCTTATTATGTTTGTTAGTAGAGACGGTGTACACAGTGGCAAAACATCTATAAATACTTATTTATCTAAAAAATATTGGTATGGGGCTGAAAAGATGGCTTCAAAGTTAAGAACACAGGCTGCTCTTCCAGAGGTCCTGAGTTCAATTCCCAGCCTCCACACCAGGAAGCTCACAACCTGCAATTCCAACTCCGGGGTATCTCACGCCTCTGGCTTTTATGGGCGACTGAACTCATGTGCACATATATTCCCTTCCATACACATAACTAAAAATATGAAAAACTCTTTAAAAAGTAAGTGTGAATGGCTTTTGTATGTATTTTCGTGATGTGATTGGCCCCGGGGCTTCTGAATGCTGAGCGAGCATGCACTCCGCGGCTGAGTACATATCCAGCCCAGCAAGAGTGTCTTCATGGAAACCTGTGCAACTTACACACCAACAAATTCTATCAAAATGGGAAAGTGTCTGAAAGCAGTCAGACAAGTGACACACACAAACATGCACACACACAGTCTGTGTGACTTGCTAGATAGGAAGTTTACTGACAAATCATATGTAATGAAAAGAGAGTGAAAACATAATTGTGGAGAAACATTACCAAAAATACAATTCAAAAGAATTTCTTGGTTTGAGTCACTGTTTTCATTATTACTAGTCACTTTTTCTTACATGGCCCATGACCATGGTCATGGAATAATTTTAGCACTGCATGTATAACATGCTAGGTTAAGGTGAGTGTAGGGAATATCACTGTTCACAAAGTCACCTCTGAATACGACAGAGTATTCTTATATTCAGAGAGAAATCTCTTACCATGTGCCCCTATTTTATCTCTTTTCTTGTCCACAAGAATGTTTTTTAAAAGCAAAAGATAATGAATAAACATTATAATTTACTATGAAAAAGGAGAGAAGAAAATATGAGTATATGATAAATGGTAAAAGGGCAACATGTTTATGATACTTTCAAAGTGGCATGGTTTGATTTTAAAAATTGATCTTTAACAAGAAAAAGAAGTATGCACAATTAGGAAGCAATAGAGACCCTGTCAATACAACTATGTTGATAATAACAGGTAAGGGAATTCTTGAGAAAATCTCATATATAAAAAATCAAGAGTCTGTAATACGTATTAGTGAGCCCCTATGGGATTAACCGATGAATTTATGAGCTCGCCAACAGTTATTTTCAGAATGTTATAAAGAATCAGAAAACAAGGTGCTTCCTAAAAAGAGAGCAAACCACTAAAATTTGTTTTAAAATGAATGCTGGAGTTTCTAAAGAGAATATAATTAAAAAATACAAGCTCATATCTGAACAGGGAACAGCTGCCGAGGAAGCCCTGCGAGCTCAAAATGGCAAAGTGGGAGTCTGCCACACGGAGGTGGTGTGGAGAGCAAGGGTACTGATTAGGGCTGTGTGAGGGCAGTGCCAGCTGCAGCTGTGAACAGAGGCACAGCTGGTTCCACTGCGAGCGTGTGTGCGGAGACCCTAAACATGAGATGTCAGGTTTGACCTAAGAGAAGATAATACGGAATGTAGAAACTGCAGATATATGCAGCTCCTGGGGAAGCCTGTCCTTTGTTTGCTTAGCAACTTTCTGTCAAACAGCTCTTAGCTCTGGTGGAATGTAAGAAGGAAAGGAGACCCATGGAGGCAACCCTGGGAAGGAAACTCATTCTTGATGCCAGTAGAGTCTTTAGTAGCTACATGGCTCTCACATGAACCCCAGGGCAAACTGTCCTAATCAGCCTCAAAAATAATAAAAAAATAAATAAGATAAAATAGATATATTTTTATTACTTTGATTATCTATTGAACCTACACAGCTGGTATACAGTTGCTTTCTTTCTTCCTTTTTTTCTTTTTCAGTTTTGAGATGGGGTTTGGCTGTGTAGGTCTGGCTATCCTGGAACTCCTTTTGAAGACTAGGCTGGCCTGAAACTCACAGACATCCACAGACATACCTCTGCCTCCCAAGTGCTGAGATTAAAGTGTGCACCACTATGCCTGTCCTGCCTTCTTTGGTTTTAACATTTGTTTAATCATATGTTACTTAAGACTTGGTATCTAAAAATACACCAACTTCCTCTAAAATTGAAATTTAAGAGTGGGCAAAAGGGACTTGGAGGGATGGCTGAGAAGTTAAGAGAATGAGCTGTTCTTTCAGAGGATCCAGGTTTAGTTCCCAGCATCCACAGAGCAGCTCACAACCATTTGTAACTCCAGTTTCAAGGGATCTGAAGCCCTCTTCTGGTCTTTGCTGAAACTGCACACACATGGTGCACATACAGGCAAAAAACCCCAGCACATTACATAATTATATATTATATATTAAACATATAATATATAATTATATGCTCACATATATTAATATAGCTATATGACTATATATGTTTAATATAGGTATATTGAAAGAATGAAAGAAAAGTTCACTTTCCTGTTGCCATTTTTTCTTTGGTATTTTAGATGATTTTAAATATTATTTAAACATAATTTTATTGCGTATGTTTGATGTCTATAATATACACAGGGCAAAATGGTCACTCCAGAAGAACAAATTAACCTGTCACCTCAAACAATTATTTTCTTTCATGATAAGAACAGCTATAAGCATTTTTCTTCCCTAACTCACCCTGCTCACGCTGTACAGCAGGCACCTAGACTTGCCCTTGCTCTGCATATACTCCCTTGGATTCTCTAGACTGCATCAACTCCTGTCCTCCTCTCTTCCTCACCCATCTTAATTCTCAATTCTCTATCTCCCTACATCATTTTTGACACAACATCTCTCTATGCAGCCTGGCCTGGAATGTAAATCTATGTGTAAATCAGGGTGGCCTCATCTTCTTGAGCGCTGGGATTAAAGGTGTTTACCTCTACACCTGGCTTTTTAAAGAATCCACATGTAAGTTTTCTCTATGTCTGCCTCCCCTCTCCCCTTAGCACCTGGAGGTCTATCCAGAGTGTGGCAAATTCCTATTAAAATTCCAATGGCACTTTCCATGGAAATAGAAAAAAAAAACCTTAAAATTTATACAGAACTATAAAACCTCACTAGCCAAAGCAATACTGAGAAAAAAAAAAACAATAAAGAAGGGATGATACTTCATGACTTAAAACTGTGTTAGGAAGCTGCAGTAATCAAAATAGTATAAAACAGTCAGCCAGTGCAGAGAGCCTGGAAACCAAACCTGCTAACTTTTCACAAGGACACTCAGAGGATACAATGAAGAAAGGAGAATATCTTCACCAAATGGGGCTGAGGAAAATGCCATTCCACAAGAGTGAAATTGGCATAAAATTTCACACATAAAAAATGTGGCATAAAAAACACACATAAAATACACATGCACACACCACACACACACAGAGAGAGAGAGAGAGAGAGAGAGAGAGAGAGAACGAAGTACAGTTTTCTCTTTTAGAAACAAAACTATGATCGGGCATCTCTTGGGTATATTCCCAAGAGTGGTATTGCTGGGTCCAGGGGTAGGTTGACCCCGAATTTCCTGAGAAATTGCCACATTGCTTTCCAAAGTGGTTGCACAAGTTTGCATTCCCACCAGCAATGGATGAGTGTACCCCTTTCTCCACAACCTCTCCAGCAAAGGCTATCATTGGTGTTTTTAATTTTAGCCATTCTGACAGGTGTAAGATGGTATCTTAAAGTTGTCTTGATTTGCATTTCCCTGATCGCTAAAAAAGTTGAGCATGACCTTAAGTGTCTTTTGACCATTTGAACTTCTTCTGTTGAGAATTCTCTGTTCAGCTCAGTGCCCCATTTTATAATTGGGTTGATTGATTAGCATTTTACAGTCTAGTTTCTTGAGTTCTTTATATATTTTGTAGATCAGACCTTTGTCAGTTGCGGGGTTGGTGAAGATCTTCTCCCAGTCAGTGGGTTGCCTTTTTGTCTTAGTGACAGTGTCCTTTGCTTTACAAAAGCTTCTCAGTCTCAGGAGGTCCCATTTATTCAATGTTGCCCTTAATGTCTGTGCTGCTGGGGTTATACGTAGGAAGTGGTCTCCTGTGCCCATGTGTTGTAGAGTACTTCCCACTTTCTCTTCTATCAGGCTCAGTGTGTTCAGACTGATATTGAGGTCTTTAATCCATTTGGACTTGAATTTTGTGCATGGAGATAGATATGGATCTATTTTCATTCTTCTACAGATTGACATCCAGTTTTGCCAGCACAATTTGTTGAAGATGCTCTCTTTTTTCCATTGTATACTTTTAGCTCCTTTATCGAAAATCAGGTGTTCATAGGTTTGTGGGTTAAGTCAGGGTCTTCTATTCGATTCCATTGGTCGACTTCTCTGTTTTTATGCCAATACCAAGCTGTTTTCAATACTGTAGCTCTCTAAAGAAAACTATGCACTGGCTTAGTTGTCTAAATATTTACTGGTCCTCAGCTGTATAGACCACATGATAGGATAGATTTTGTGGGCATAAGATTTCTCCCAGAGTCCCGGACTTTAGTTCATTCACACATGTGTTTGCTGTACCCTATGTTCTATTTCTTGGGTCTGGGGGTGCCGTGCATATATATGAGCTCTCTTCTTGAAGCGTGCTTGCTATTAGGAGATAAAGACAATGTAAAGTAGCCACGGAAAACACTGCCTTCAGCGTGTGAGAAGCACTGCGACAAGATACTCGGGAGGCAGAGACAGGCGGATCTCTGTGAGTTCGAGACCAGCCTGGTCTACAAGAGCTAGTTCCAGGACAGGCTCCAAAACCACAGAGAAACCCTGTCTCGAAAAACAAAAAAAACAAACAAAAAAAAAAGATACAATATAGAATGCTAGGAGACAGAAGGGCAGGCCGGGTGTGGAGGGAGAAGTGGCCGTAAATTACAGCTGAGGAGAGGAGGATTTTTAACAGAGCCCTGGCTTGTAAGGGAGCATCATGAAGGTCTTGGGCAGAGCTCTGTATGCAGAGTTTGAGAGGAACAAGAATGTAACCCCAAAAATAAAACACTGTCTCGGTTAAGCAGTCCTTGGTAGTGATGGAAACACCAAAGGGCTGATGATGGATTAAAGCCTACAACATCAGTAGGGCACATCCCTGGTGCACCAGTGAGGCCACATTCCTCTTACTCCGTGCAGCACTCCACCTGCTGGGTGGTACCATCTATGTTCAAGGCAAGACCCTTAGAGATGTCCACACTGACATACTCTCAAGATTTACTGGTACTGAGCACACGTACTCTTTCCAAAAACGAAAAAAAGAAAGAAAAGGTTGTAAAAGCAAGAAAAGGCTGCAAAAGTTAAAACCAGTAGCTCCATCTTTGGTATCCACTGCAAGTGATATGACCCCAAGGATCTGTGCAGGCTGCTGCTATGGGCTATCCTCTTGTGGTTAACATGTCCCCTGCTCATTATGTGAGGATTTCCTGTGGCAGATGCCCCTGGTTTTGTCCTTTCTAACTCCCTGGGGTCTCCATTGCATTCTAGGTATGACCTGCTTAGAAACTATCTGAAGGAGTTCTCATCCTGCCACACCATCTGGGCACTCTAGGTTTCTTTTGAAATCTAGATAAAAATCCTCAGTAAATTTGTAGGTCTTGCTTGCATTCTGTATGACTGTAAAATCAGCATCACACGGGCAATGCCAAGGCTGTCCACCAGTGTAAGTAGTAAAAGACTTAGCAGCCTGCAGGTGGCTGGGTGGTAGGTGGGAAGGTTTCCCCAGGTGGCCTTGTGTGAGCAGGGGCTCGGAGCTCTCTTAAAACTGTCTTTCAAATGAACTAAAACTCTATACCTTTGAACTTGTGATGGGGGGACGGAGGCCAGTTCCTGAGATGCCTGTCTTTTCCTATTGTCCCAAAGCAAAGCGTGAGGTTTCTTTTTGATGATCCCTGTCTCTTTTCAGCTAGTACACTCTACGCTCCTTGGTCACAACTTCACATGGACTTTGTTTCTTGGCAAACAATTTTTTAAGCTTTTATTCTTTTCTTTATGCTCATAATTATCACTGTACTCTTGGTTGCAACAGGATACAACAATAACCACACAGAAGGCCAACTGCTAGGTGGCCTGGGATAATTCTACCATATCAGCTACTTCCATCTCCCTCAAATTCAGCTTCTCACAAGGTTCCAGGACTTGGACAAAATGCACACAGTCCTTGAGTACAATGTGTCTAGCCCACACTATGTACTAACCCAGTTCCCTACAGTGTCTTATTCCCATCTGAAACTTCAGAAGCACAGGCTTAATGGTTCACACGTATCAGCATTCTGGTTTTCTGAGATCCCATCAGAATCACAACCTACACAGGTTTAAGCAGCCTAGAGTTTCTTTAGCCTGGTGTCTAAACTTCACGAAGTTTCTGAAATCTGGACCACATGACTGAATGGTCATAGTGATTTTTCCACGTGTTTGTCCGTTTTACTGCATCCTTATGACTAGCATGGAAACAAAACAAGAGGGAACAATTGATTTTGGCTGATGGTTTCAGTGTACCATGACAAGAAGAGTGTGTTGTAGCACAGGTTGGAGCACAGCAGCTTACTCAGTAATAGCAAAGAAGCTGAGAGACAGAGTATTTGTCTGTGTACAGAGTTTTTTTAAAAATACTTTATGTGTATTGGTGTGAAGGTGGTCAGATGCCCTGGAACTGGAGTTACAGATAGTTGCGAGCTGCTCCGTAGGTGCTAAGAATTGAATCCAGGTCATTTGGAAGAACAGCCAGTGCTCTTAACCGATGAGCCACCTCTCCAGTCTCTGTACAGATTTAATTTATGATTTGTACATACTTTTTATTTTTCTGTAACATCCACGAGTGCTGTTGCTAGCTGTATGTGTAGTTTCAAGAAAAACTGGCACGGCTTCCGAAGTCTTTATATCATTTTACATCATTGTTTCCTACATTTGAGCACCCAGTTCTCTGTGTTTCTATGTTAGAACAGGACAGACTAATTCTTCTGTTTATTTTTTGCTTTTCTAAAGAATACCCAGAACATAGTTCCTTTGCCTTTCCACATAAATTTTAGAATAATCTTTCCTATATCTATTGTATGATACAGAATTAACCTTGTCAAAGACAGATGGCCCTTTGTTCCTGAATACTGAATACACTGCTTAGCAGGAGTTCTTCATTGACCTGGAGCTTCGACTACACTGGGTAGTTAGTTTATTTACTAAAGTGGTACAAGAGGACAGTTTGGCTCTTCTGTTACTACTACAGTTTCTGGAGGATTGAGAGACTAGGGTGAGTCACACAGGTGTTCAATAACTACAGTGTAAAAATTCTAGATACTGGGGCTGGAGAGATGGCTCAACAGTTAAGAGCACTGCTGCTCATCCTATAGACCCAGGGTTTCATTCCAAGTCCTCACAACCCTTTGTAGCTCTAGTACTAGATTAGATGTCCTTTTCTGGCTTCTCCAGGTGCTGTACATATGTATATCGTTTACACACATGTCAGCAAAACACCCATGCACATAATAATAAATAAACTAAAAAAATTTAAGAAGTTTAGATACTAAACTTTTGATGAGTTTCTGATTTGAAATTTCCCATGTGTATTCTCATACACCTTTTTAAAAACCTAAAAACATAAAACAGCACTGTCCTCGATTCAAGTTGTAAACAATACCTGAAAGTCCAGCTCAGTGCTGTCCTCTGCTCTGGCTGCTTCTTTATTACTCCATTTCTGCTGTCACATGCTTAGCTGCAGATGTAGCAGTGCTTAGGCGGTTTAAGAAGCTGTCACTTTCCCACTCTGGGAGAACAGTCAAATGTGAAGGTAGGCCTGGGAGCCCAGAACTTCAGTGTACCAAAGCAAAGCCACAAAACAAACCAAAGACCTGCTAAGAGGCAAGCCTCCTGCAGGCAGGCTGCTTCGCCCCTCCCCCAACCAGTAAGACCCTCTAATCTACAAGTCTCATTCTACCTCCAAACTCACCCATTCAGGGAGACCTCAGCAGCTCCCTGAGACAGACAGTGCCTGCACACAGCAGACCAAAAGTGGCACCCTAAGACATAAACAGGAATTGCAATGATTGGTTCAAGAGATGATCCATGAGACACAGACATTGACTGCAAGGACTGGACCAAGAGGCAAAGACACTGCTTGCATCAAATGGAGGAAGATAAGGGTAGGACCAGTGCAAGAATACATTCAGCAACCTAAGAAGCAACATGGCAACACCAGAACCCAGTGGTTCTACTACAACAGGAAGACCTGAACATCCTAACCCAGAAGAAGCAGAAGAAAATGATCTTAAGTATTACTTTATGAAGATGACAGAGACTTTTAAAGAGGACATGAAAAATTCTCTTAAATAAATTGAGAAAAAGACAAAAAATTGGAACAAATGAAAAATTTCTTTAAAAAAAGCCAAGAAAACCAAGAAAAAAACAATTAAACTGGTGAAGCAAACAGTTCACAGTTTTGAAAGACTTGGAAACTGAAAGAGAGGCAATAAAGAAAACACAAACCGAGGGAATTCTGAAAATGGAAAATTTGGGTAAGCAATCAGAAACTACAGATGCAAGTACAACCAACAGAATACAAGAGATGGAAGAGAGAATCTCTGGTGTTGAAGATATGATAATAGATTCATCAGTCAAAGAAATGTTAAATCCAACCAATTCTTAACAGAAAATATCCAGGAAATCTGGGACAACATGAAAAGACCAAACCTAAATAACAGGGGTAGAAGAAAGGGAAGAACAAAATCTCAAAGGCACAGAAAATAAATTCAACAAAATCATAGAAGAAAACTTTCCCAACCTAAAGAAGGATATCCCTATAAAGCTTACAGAACACAAAACAGACGAACCAAAAAAAGTTCCCTTGCCATGTAATAATCAAAACACTAAACATATAGAATAAAGAAAGAATATTAAGAGCAGCAAAGGAAAAAGGCCAAGTAACATATAAAGGCAGACCTATCAGAATTACACCTGACTTCTCAATGGAAACCATGAAAGCCAGAAGGTCCTGGACAGATGTGCTACCATGGATGCCACCAGACTGCTATACCCGGCAAAGTTTTCAGTCACCATTGATGGAGAAAACAATATATTCCATTACAAACCAGATTTAAACAATATCTACAAATCTAGCTCTACAGAAAGTACTAGAAGAAAAACTCCAACCCAAGAAAGTTGGCTGGTCCCACAAAAACACAGGCAGCAGATAACCTCACACCAGCAAACCCCAAAGAATAGAAACACATAAACACTGCCACCAAAAAATAACAGAAATTAACAATCACTGGTCATTAATATCTCAACATTAATGGATTCAATTCACCTATAAAAAGACACAGGTGTTAACAGAATGGATACAAAAATAGGATCCATCCTTTTTGTGCATACAAGAAACACATCTCAACTTGAAAGACAGACATTAAATCAGAGTAAAGGGTTGGAAAAAGATTTTCCAATCAAATGAACCTAAGAAACAAGCTGGGTAGCTATCCTAATATCTAACAAAATAGACTACAAACTAAAATCAATCAAAAGAGAAGGACACTTCATACTCATTACAGGAAAAATCTATCAAGACTCTCTGAATATGGCGGACAATGAGGGTTGCTGAGAAGCCAAGGACAATGGCACTGGGTTTTGATCCTACTTCTTGTTCTGGCTTTGTGGGGGCCTAGCCAGTTTGGATGTTCACCTTCCTAGACCAGGATGGAGGGGGGAGGACTTCGGACTTTCCACAGGGCAAGGAACCCTGACTGCTCTTCAGATTCGAGAGGGAGGAGGAGAGAAGGGGGGAAGGGGGGGAGGAGTGGGAGGCTGGGAGGAGGCGGAAATTTTTTTTTCTTTCTCAATAAAAAAAAAAAATAAAAAAAGATAAGTCTCAATCCTGAACATTTATGCCCCAAATATAAAAGTACCCACATATGTAAAAGGAACATTGTTAAAGCTTAAACTACACATCAATCCCCACACACTAATAGAAGGAGACTTCAATAACCTACTCTCACCAATGGACAGGTCAGCCAGACAGAAACTCAACAGAGGAATAAGAGAACTAACAGATGTCATGAATCAAATGGACTTAACTGACATCTATAGAACATTCCACCCAAACACAAAAGAATATACCTTCTTCTCAGCAGCATATGGAACTTTCTCTAAAATTGATCACGTACTTAGTAACAAAGAAGACCTCAACAGATATAAAAAACTGGACTACCCCCTGTTTCTTATTGGATCACTTAAAGTTAGAATTCAATAACAACACTAATTGAAAAAAGCCTATAAACTCATGGAAATTGAACCATACTCCATTGAATCACCTCTGGGTCAAGAAAAAAAAATAAAGAAATTAAAGCCTTTCTAGAAGTCAATGAAAATAAATGAACAACATAATCGAACCTATGAGACACCATGAAAGCAGTGCTATGAGGGAACATAGCTCCAAGTGCCTACATAAATAAGGTGGAGAAATCTCACACTGGCAACTTATGAGCACACCTGAAAGCTCAAAAAAGGACAAAAAGAAGCAGGGTCATCCAGAAGGAGTAGATAACAGAAAATAATCAAATGGAGAGCTGAAATCAATAAAATAGAACAAAGAAAACAATACAAAGAATCAATGAAACAAAGAGCTGATTCTTTGAAAAAAATCAACAAGATAGACAAACCCTTATCCAAACAGATAAAAAGGCAGACAGAAAACATCCAAATTGGATTGGAGAGATGGCTTAGAGGTTAAGAGCACTGGCTGCTCTTCCAGAGGACCTGAGTTCAATTCCCAGCAATCACATGGTGGCTGGCTCACAACCATCTATAATGAGATCTGGTGCCTTCTTCTGGTGTGTGTATACATAATAAGTAAATCTTAAAAAAAACCCAAAACATCCAAATTGACAAAATCAGAAATGGAAAGGGGGACATAACAACAGACACTGAGAAAATTCAGAGAATCACTAGGTTGTACTACAAAAACCTGTACTCAACAAAAGTGGAAAATGTAAAAGAAATGGACAATTTTCTAGCTAGGTACCACACACCAAAATTAAGACCAGATAAACAATTTTAATAGACCTATAACTCCTAAGGAAATAGAAGCAGTAATCAAAAGTCCCTCCCTCCCCAAAAAAAGCCCAGGGCCCGATAGTTTCAGCATAGAATTCTATCAGAACTTCAAAGTAGAGCTAATACCTATACTCGTCAAATTATTTTACATAATACAAACAGAAGGAACATTGCCAAACTCTTCTATCAGGCTATAGCTACTCTGATACTCAAACCACACAAGGAATCAAGTAAAAAAGAGAATTACAGACCAATCTCCCTCATGAACATTGATGTAAAAATACTTAATACAATACTGGCAAACTGAATCTAAAAGCACATCAAAAAAGTCATCCACCATGGTTTAGTTGGCTTCATTCCAGAGATGCAAGGATGGCTCAACATACAAAAATCTGTGAATGTAATCCACCACATAAATAAAATGAAAAAAAAATCATACATGATCATCTCCTTAGAAGCTGAAAAAGCCATTCAATAAACCCAACATCCCTTCATGATAAAGGTCTTGGAGAGATCAGGGATAAAAGGAACATAATTAAAAATAATAAAAGCAAAACACAGCAAGCTGACAGTCAACATCAAACTAAATGGGGAGAAACTCAAAGTGATCCCTCTAAGGAACAAGACAAGACTTTCACTCTCTCTATATCTATTCAACATACTTGAAGTTCTAGCTAGAGCCATAGGACAACAAAAGGAGATCAAGGGGATACAAACTGGAAAGGAAGAAATCAAACTTTTGCTATTTGGAGATGAAATGATAGTATATATAAGTAACCCCAACAATTCTACCAGGCAACCCCTACAGCTGATAAACATTTTCAGGATATAAGGTCAGCTAAAAAAAAAAAATCAGTAACCTTCCTATATAAAAATGATAAAGGGGCTGAGAAAGAAAACAGAGAAACATCACCATTTACAATAGCTACAAATAACATAAAATATCTTGGGGTAATGCTAACCAAAGAAGTGAAAGACCTGTATGACAAAAACTTTAAATCTCTGAAAAAAGAAACTGAAGAAGATATCAGAAAAAATGGGAAGATGTACTATACTCTTGAATAGGTAAGATCAACATAATAAAAATGGCAATCCTACTAAAAGCAATCTACAGATTCAATGCAATCTCCAACAATATCACAACACCATTCTTCACAGACCTTGAAAGAACAATACTCAACTTCATATGGAAAAACATACCAAAAAAAAAAAATAAAACAGGATAAGCAAAACAATCCTGTACAAAAAAGAAACTTCTGGAGGCATCACCATCCCTGGCATCTAGCTCTATTATAGAGCTACAGTAATGAAAACAGCTTGAAATTGGCCTAAAAAGCAGACAGGTTGACCAATGAAATCAAGCTGAAGATCCTGATGTTAATTCACACATGTATCATTTTGACAAAGAAGCTAAAATTATACAATGGAAAAAAGAAAGCATCTTTAACAAATGGTGCTTGCATAACTGGCTATTGACATGTAGAAGAATGCAAGATGATCTGTATCTATCCCCATGCACAAAACTAAAGTGTAAATGGATCAAAAATCTCAATATAAATCCAGACACACCAAAACTCATTGAAGAGAAAATAAGAAGTAGCTTTGAATGCATGGGTACAGGAGACCACTTCCTAAATATAACACCAATAGCACAGACACTGAGAGCAACAATAAATAAATGGGACCTCCTGAAACAGAAGTTTCTATAAAGCAAAGGACACAGTCAATAGGACAAAAAGACAGCCTATTGAATAGGAAAAGGTCTTCACAAACCCCGCATCTCCAAAATATATAAAGAACTAAAGAAAGTGGACATCAAAATACCAAATAATCCAATTTAAAAATGGGGTATAAATCTAAATAGAGAATTCTCAACAGAAGAATCTCAAAAGTCTGAAAGACACCCAAGGAACTGCTCAACATCCTAAGGAATCAAGGAAATGCAAATCAAAATGTCTCTGAGATACCATCATCTTACACCAGTCAGAATGGCTAAGATCAAAAACACTAATGATGACTCATGCTGGAGAGGATGCTGAGTAAGGGAAGCACTCCTCCATTGCTGATGGGAGTGCTACTTGTACAGCTACTTTGGAAATCAGTATGGTGGTTTCTCAGAAAACTGGGAATCAACCTATCTCAGGACCCAACAACATCACTCTTCGGCATATACCCAAAGTATACTCAATCATGCTACAGGACATTTGCTCAGATATGTTCATAGTGGCATTATTCGTGATAGCCAGAACTTGGAAACAACCTAGATGCTTCTCAACTGAAGAATGGATAAAAAAAAATGTGGTACACTTATACAATGGAAGACTACTCAGTAGTAAAAAAAAAAATGACATCTTGAAATTTTCATTAAATGGATGGAACTAGGAAAAAACCATCCCGAGTGAGGTAATCAAGACCCAGAAAGACAAACATGGTATGTACTCGCTCATAAGTGGATATCAGATGTAAAGCAAAGGATAACCAGGCTATTGTTCATGACCCCAGAGAAGCTAGGTAACAAGAAGAACCCTAAGAGAAACATACATGGATCTCACTGGGAATGGGAGATAGAAAAGATCTCCTGAGAAAATTGGGAGAGTGGGGGTGGGGGAGAAGAGAGCAGAAGGGGAGGAGGAGGGCCGAAGGGGAGGGAAAAGGAGAACAGGAGGGAATAGTTGAAATGGGGAAGAAAAGGGAGGGAGAACAAGGAAAGAGATGTCTTGATTATTATGTCTTGAGGCATTATGGGGCTAGCAAGAAACCTGGCATTAGAGAAATTCCCAGGAATCCACAAAAATGACCTCAGCTAAGACCCTAAGCAATACTGGAGAGGGTGCTTGAACTGACCTTCCCCTGTAGTCAGATTGATGACTACCTTAATTGGCATCATAGAATCTTCGTCCAGCAACTGATGGAAACAGAAGCAGAGATCCATAGCAAAGCACTGGGCTGAGCTCTTAAAGTCCAGTTGAAGAAGACAGAGGAACAATAATATGAGCAAAAGGGTCAAGAACATGATGGGGAATACCCACAGAAATAGCTTACTTGAGCTAATTGGAGCTCATTGATTGTGGACTGATAGCAGGGGGAACCAGCATAGGATCAAACTAGGCCCTCTGAATGTGGGTGATAGTTATATGGCTGTGGCAGCCTGTGAGGCCACTAGCAGTGGGACCAGGATTTATTCCTATTGCTTGAACTGGCTTTTTGGAGCTCATTTTCTTTGGAGGGATACCTTGCTCAGCCTAGATATAGTGGGGAGGGCCTTGGTCCTGCCTCAAAGTGATGTGTTAGACTTTATTGACTTCCCATGGGAAGCCTTACCCTCTCTGAAAAGTAGATGGGGGAAAAGAGGAGGAAATGGGAAGAGGGGAGGGAATGGGAACTGGGTTTGGTATGTAAAATGAGAAAAAATTGTTTTAAAAATATTAATCAATTAATAAAAATTCAATAAAAAACTGCTAAGTGTGATACAGTGGTACAGTCACTATTCAGCCAAGTACTTAGAAGGCTGAGACAGGCCAGGAACTCAAGGCCAGTCTTTCAGGGAGAGGGAAGAGGAAGAGGAAGAGGAAGAGGAAGAGGAAGAGGAAGAGGAAGAGGAAGAGGAAGAGGAAGAGATCTGTCCAAAGCCTTATGTCCTGGGTTTGATTTTCAAGACACACATGTAGGAGAAGAGATCTGGAAACTATCCTCTGGCCTCCAAATGCCCAGTGTGGCTCCTGTATATATCCTACCTCAATCCATCCATCCATCAATCAATCAATCTAAAAACTAGGAAGAAAGGGACGGAGGTGAGGGGGAAGAAAGAACAGAACAGAAGGAGATGTGATGGCACATGCCTACAATACCAGCCCTTGGGGGATAGACAGGAAGAGGGCATTCAAGGCCATCTTCAACCACATCACAACTTTAAGGGCAGTCTAGAAAGAAAAAAGAACAGGAAGAACACAGAAACTGTGCTAGCATTTACATACCAATTTGATAATAACTAGTACCTTTTTGTAAGTTGGTGATTAAATATACAAATACACATTACTTAAAAATTTAATATTGAATATTCATTGAAGACAAAATAAACAAGAGTTTTACACACTTTACCTTTAACTGTCACTGGTACATAAAATGCATTTTTATGTATTGAGTTGTATCCTGACAACCTTGCTGAATTAGCCTTTTTATCCTAATAATGTATCTCTTGCTGAGTACGGTGGTGCATACATTTAATTCCAGGAACAGGTGGATCTGAATTCGAGGACAGCTTGTCTACAGAGAAAGTTCTAGGACACGCAGAAACTGTCTTAAAATACCAACCAATTAATAAACAACAACAACAAAATAAAAAAAAACTTCTAGATTTTCAGTTTTCTACATACTTAGAACTGTAGTATAATGGGGATTAGTCCAGTTTTGATTTATCATTTTTAATCATTACTTTACTTTTTCCAGTTATAAAACTTTAAACTATAAAAAAATTTTGTAATTTAAAGTTTTGAGGGAGGAAAGACTGTGGGAGCCAGAGGAGATGGAGGATCCCAGGAGAACACGGCCCACTGAACCAGCTAAGAGGGCTCAGACGGGCACACAGAGAGTGAGGCAGCAAACAGGGGTCCTGAAAGAGTCTGCACCCAGCCCTCTGAGCATGTGTTATGGCTGTTAGCTGGTGTTGTTCATGGTACTCCTAACAGTGGGAGTGGGTGGCTCTTTTTCCTGCTCTTGGGACTCTTTCCTCCTGTTGGATTGGACAGTGTCAGTGTGAGGGCGTTTGTTTTGTCTTACTGTATCTTGTTTTGTCGTGTTTGGCTGTTGTCTCTTGGAGGTCTGCTATTTTCCGGAGGGAAAAATAGATAGGTGGATCTGGAGGAGGGGGAGATTGTCAGGAGCTGGAAACAGTGGAGGGAGGGGAAACAGGATGCACTGTATATGGTACATTTATACAATGGACAATACTACTCAGTGGTAAAAAATGTCATATTGAAATTTGCAGGCAAATGGATGGATCTAGAAAAAAACATACTGAGTGATGTAATTCAGACTCAGAAAGACGAATATAATATGTACTCACTCATAAGTGGCTTTTAGACATAAAGAAAAGAAAAGCCAGCCTACAACCCACAATCCCAGAGAACCTAGACAACAAAGAGGACTCTAAGAGAGACATGCATGGATCTATATAGGAAGGAGAAAAAGACAAAATCTCCTGAGTAAATTGGGAGTGTGGGGGTCATGGAAGAGGGTAGGAGGGGAGAGGGGAGGAAGAAAGGGGAGCACAATAAAAACAGTAAAAAAGAAGAATCTGTTTTCAGTAAAAATTAAAATTAAAACATAAAACCTTAAACTATTAACAAAGTGTGGTTGTATAAAGTTACTATTTGTTTTTTGGTCAGTTAGAATTATATACCAAAAAGTTAGAGATTATATATTTTGGAAAGAAACTGGATGATAGATATTTATGCATAGCAATGTGCTTTAATACTCACTGCAGAAAGAACAAGGCCTAAACATAGTATGTGCTAAGAAAAATGAACTACAAGAGGTGAAAGTGATGCCTGAAAAAGTCCTTTACAGAGGGAGCACCAATATTTTTTTAAAAAGAAAATAGGATATCCTGTGCTGCTATGTGACCTTTCTCTTTCTCTTCTGGTCCTGAGGGTGCTGCACTCATATGTGCATGCTTGCACATGCACACACACACACACACACACACACACACACTCACACTCACACTCTTACATTCACACACACACAAGTAGCAAACATATATGCCTAAGTTCAAGAACCACATCCCACACAAACAGTCCTGAAAATTGCACAGAGATGAAATAAAAAATTACCTCCTACAGAGATATGAACCTAATGGGGTTGACTGCAAGGTCTTGAGGAACATGAGTTGTTTTGTTTTGCTTTGTTTTTGCCAGGAAGCATAGGAATGGCCTGAAGAAGATGCAGGCAGACAACGTGAAGGCAATGAGAACATGTGCAGAAGCTATTTAAGTCCATGGAAAGGCCAAGATGTCAGAGCATCCATACTGTAAGGTCCAATGACTTGCTTTCCTCGCCAACCCCAAGTAGATTCATAGCTACATGGCCAAGGGCCTTGCCAACAAAAGGCCAAGTCCTAATCCAGCTCCTGCTATGGCTCTAGCTCTAGATCAGTCCCCCACAGATACCCATACACTGTAAAAGTCCCATGATAAAGGCTCTATCTGCCAATGAGAAGACATTTGCACTGGTCTGCCTTCTTACCCCTACCCCCAGTCTGCACATGGCCGCCTTCTTATTCCCTACCCCCAATCTGCACATGGCTGGTATTCTGTGCTATACTTACAAATAAAGTGTTACAGGTTAGATATAAAGAGTTCTCTGAAAGGCTCATGAATGGATGCTCCTTCCCTAGCTGATGGTGTTATTCAGACAGCAGTAGAGTCTAACTGAAAAACCTTGTTTCTTATCTTCAAAGGCAAAATATGCTCACTGTGAAAAATGTGCAATATTCAATTTAATACACAGAAATATAGTATCCAGGAATAATTATTAGAGAATGATTTGGAATTTTTGGGAACAGCTTTTATATGGACTTTAAACCTGTATTTTATCCACTCAAAAGAAAAGAATGTACTTAAACTATAATCAATAATAGTTCCCACTTTATTTCACAATTTCATTTGATCCAAGTGTAACTGCTTCAAGTTTTATGACTGCAGAAGGGATACCTAACTTATTTAAGAGTGCAAATATCTTGTAAGCTGAAATTACAGGAAAGTAATTTTAGAAAAAAAAGAACTTCATTAAAAGTGGGTTCTGCCAGAGGGGTAGGCACAGAGTAAGGGACTAGAGGGAACAGCTAAATCTTGTTAGGAAAGGGAACAAGAATAGATAATTATGGATGTGGTGGCCGAAACGGGAGGGTAAAGGGGGGAGGGGAAGGGAGAAGGGCTGTGGAAGGGAACATGGGGAGAGTCAGCTAAAGTTAAGGAACATTTGAGTGGTAGTATGGAAACCTAATAGAGTAAAAAATTCCTAAAATATATATCATTTATGAAGGTGTTCTAAATTAAATCAATAAATAATAAGGGAGACAGTCCCAACTGGCCAACTCCTGTGGCCAAATGAAGTTTCCAGTACTGGGATTGGGTTGTTGGTGAAAGGGGCCCCACAGGAATCCCCAAACAACCCAGCCTGTTGCCAAGACTATAGGTTGCTCTCCACAAACTGACAGCAAGGCCCCACTGTTGGAGACAACACCTACACAGCTCACTGAACATGGGGATGTAGAACTTATGCCTACATAGAGCCTTTAACCCCCTATATTCCAGCATCTTTAGTACAGGAAGGTGCTCTGCACATTACCAAGGACAAGTGTTAACACCAGCAGAGCCCCAAACTCTTTGACCTACAGTGGTGTCCTACCTGCAAGATATGCTACTCAATGGTGACACAAAGTCTGTGGGAGTGACTTGACTAAAGGGCTACACCATGAGATGGCAACCCATACCCAACAGTGCCTGAGTGACCAAGAACCTGAGACTAGATAACCCAGGGACCTGGGGTAAAACCAAATACTACCTTTCTAAAAACAAACAAACAAAAAAACAAACAAACAAAAAAACAAACACCATAGCAATAAAATGACTTTCAATGGCATTCTGCTATACTCATAGATCAGTGCCTTGTTCAGCCATTATCAGAGAAGCTTCCTCCTGCAGCAGATAGAAACAAATGCAGAGACCCACAGTCAGACATTACCTGGTGTGAGAGACCGGGGAACACTTAGCCTTAAATGTGATGTCATCACATCAAATTCCTCTCCTCAGAGCTCAGGGAACCCCACAGAAGAGGAAGCAAAAGGAGTTTAAGAGCCAGAAGGAATTAAGGACACTGAGAAAACAACGTCTTCTAAATCAACATGATCAAAGCTCATATGATCTCAGAGACTGAGGCAGCACGCACAGGGCCTGCATGGTTATGCACCAGGTTTTCTGACCATCTAATATGACTTCCAGTTTAGTGTTTTGATGAAATTTCTGAGTGCGTTAATGAACATGCCTTTAATTCTTCTGCTTTCTCTTTGGCCTTTTTTTCTTCTGCTTCTTTGTCCCAATCAACTTCGATGCTATAGTTTTTGTTTTATCTTATTATATTTTATTTTGCTGTATTTAAAATGAACAAATGATGAATGAATGAATGAAAACCTAGCCACTAGGTTTTAACAACTAAATTTATACCTCTTGGAAGAGGAAAATCAGTTTTCTCCAATGGAGTGACCCAAGGCATATCAAGCACTTCAGGGAAGGCCTCATATTCAGGAGTGGATTCCACGGGTTTTTTGTATGTGCTTTTATTTGGTTGCAGTTTTACGTTTTGTTTTGCTTTTATTTTGGGGCATTGTTTTTTTTTCTCTTGGTCTTGTTGTATGTGGTTTTTGCTTGTTTTTTGAAAAAGAACTTAATGGATGGTTAGGGAAGGAGAGAGGATCTGGAAGGACTTGGGGGAGGGGAAGAGTATGATCAAAATACATTTAAAGTTAAAATTGTTTTAAGTAATAAAAATATAATAAAAAACAAGATAAAAAGTGGGTTCTGTGGGCTACAAACTGTTTTCCTATGCCTCATTCTTAGAGCAATCTCAGACTGTCACAACCACATATTTTACAATAGGTAAAATTACAAGAATCTTATCAAATTATATGACAAGGCAAGCAAGATGAATCATTATACAGAATTAGCATCTCTTTCCTTTCAAGCATCACCTCTGGAAGTGACTGCAATAATCTTAACAGGCAAATAAGAAAATTTCAAGTGAAAATGATTTTTACCTGGGCTGGAGAGATGGCTCAGCCGTTAAAGGCTGGGCTCACAACCAAAAATATAAGAGTTCGGTTCCCAGCATCTATGGCTGTCTCTCCAGCCATGAAGAAAAGGAAGAAAAAAAATGGTTTTTACCTTGTGACAAACAATGGAGTGTCTGCTTCCTCCAAACCTGCTCCATCAGAGTCACTCTTGTATCATTTAATCATCGCAGTTCAAATGAAAAATAAACTGGTTCCTTTAAGAGGTCTTTGAAGAGAGCTTTTGGCTGTTGAAGTGTGAGGCCCAGAGCAGGATCCTCCAAGTTTAGTGGTCAGCTATCCTGACAGATGTGCATTTATAGAATTCCATGGGACTGGAAACAGCTCAAGTAGACCATCTGGCGAGCAATTCAAAATGTTTCATTCTTAATAAAGCTACTTTGCATTTCTAATATTTTTCACATTTAAGTTCAACAGTGAATTATGTAATCTTTTAAGGTAGACTCAAACAGGAAGGCTTCCCTCTGGTATGCGTCTGGTGTTCCTAAGTTTCTCTTAAA
>NC_022021.1:21140273-21142520 GCF_000317375.1 Microtus ochrogaster
CAGTTTGGATGCTCACCTTATTAGACCTGGATGGAGGTGGGTGGACCTTGAACTTCCCACAGGGCAGGGGACCCTAATTGCTCTTTGGGCTGACGAGGGGGGGGGACTTGACTGCGGGAGGGGGAGGGAAATGGGAGGCGGTGGCGGGGAGGAGGCAGAAATCTTTAATAAATAAATAAATTAGAAAAAGCAAAATTATTATCTCTTAGTGACGACAGAAGCTAACCCTGTACAACCTTGACAACATGACCATTGAGATGTGAGCTGAACCAGGATGACTCGGATTGGCATGCCACAGTGGGTGGGGAAAAGGTACGAAGCTCAACCCTATAGAAAGAACTTTAGGCAACTGAGGAAAGCTGGGAACAGGAGAGGCAGTTTTCCCCAGGGAACAGCAGGCCAACTGGTTGTCCAGAGTCAAATGGTCAGCCCTGAAAACATACATTCGAGCAACATTATATGAACTGTGCAGGTTATATTTAGAAATATATATGCATATTTACAAATGCATGTAAAAACAGTTTTAATAAAAAAAGGAATATGAAGGAGAAAGGGGAGAGGTATATGGGAAGGTTTGGAGAGAGGAAAGGCTAAAGAGAAATATTATAATCTTAAAAATAAAACAACCCCCAAACTAAAAAATATCAGATTTAATGAAATGTATCAAAGTGCTATAATTCTAATATTTCATGTCGCTATATAAAATATTTTAGTACCGAATATTCCTAGAAAATAAATTCAGAAATACTGCTTAGACAGGTGCAGCCCCACAACTTTAGCTTTCAGGAGGCTAGGGCAGGTAGACTGT
Organism: Microtus ochrogaster; assembly: GCF_000317375.1. Taxonomy (NCBI): domain Eukaryota; kingdom Metazoa; phylum Chordata; class Mammalia; order Rodentia; family Cricetidae; genus Microtus; species Microtus ochrogaster. The sequence continues at coordinate 21,141,082 of NC_022021.1, forward strand.
CATCAGCCTGAGGCCAGCTAGGCTACTTTACTTTGCAAACATAAGGACTGGAGTTCAGATCCAAGCACCCAAGTAACAAACCAAATGGTACTGAAAATGCCCACAGTCCCAGTGCTGAGTTGTGCAGAGACAGGAGGATTGCTGGGCTTGCTGGCTTCCACGCTGGCTAAGGTGTGAGTCTCTGCCTTTGAGGAGAGGCAGGCAGAGAGCAATGCTGGAGGACACCTGACATCCTCTTTGGTTTCATGCTTCCATACACATGTGTACATTATATATACACAAGTGCATGTGTGCACACACATAGACTAAAAAAAAAATTAAGTTAAACCCCCAAACACGGAGCTGAAGAGATAGTTCAGCAGTCGCTTAAAACTTAGTTCTCAGCATCCATGTGGCGGTTCATAATCACGTTCCAGTTTCAGAGGATCTGATGCCCTCTTATGATTTTTCTAGGCTCTGGGCATGCATGTGGTACACATATACACATGCAGACAAATACCCATGCACACAAAATCAATACATCTAAAAAAGTAATAAAAACAAACAACAATAACATAAAACTAAGTTTAAAATCAGATTTTTTTAAAAAAATGTTTTCAAACTTATAAAGTTGTAGGAGAGTTAACTTTTAGTTAATTTTTATGCAGATTCATTAGTTTTCAAAAAAAAGTCACAGGTGTTCCTCTGCTACTCCACTGTCTACATCTCCGTAGGTGTGTACACATAGAAAGTTAGTTGAAAGTAGATGCCGTCCCCTTTGGAATGTGTTTCCTAACTACAGGGTATCACAGTGCGGCTACCAAACTCAGGCTGCCATGGATACAGACCTTCTCTCACTCTAGAGCTCATGTCACGTGGCTGCTATCCTTACACCATCCTTTGCAGAACAGAACCAAGCCCAGGATCACATCCTGAGACTTACTAAGCTTTAGGGGCTGGAAAACGGCTCACAGGTTGAGAGAAACTGCTACTCTTGTACAGGGTTCAGTTCAGTTCCTAGGACCTATCACGGTAACTCACAACTACCGCAACTCCAGTTCGAGGGGACCTGACACCCTCTTCTAGACACCAGGTATGCAGGGTCACGTGTATACACCAGTACACAAATATAAAAAGAAATATATCAACAAAATTTAAAATTACTGAGATTTAATAATGATTTTTTACTTCTATCTATGTTGTCATATTGTATTTCCAGCAGAAGTTAATGGAATTCACTCCATCATATCACCACATCACACTTTTATTTATTTCTATAAGACTTTGTGTGTTTGTCTGAGATGGGGTCTTATTCTTTAACTCAGCCTGCCCTCAAACTCATAGATCCTTCTGTTGCAACCTCTAGAGCACTGGATTACAGGGATGAGTCACTCTAGAGCACTGGATTACAGGGGTGAGTCACTCTGGAGCACTGAGATTACAGGTATGAGTCACTCTGG
>NC_022021.1:21142755-21164480 GCF_000317375.1 Microtus ochrogaster
GTGAGTCACTCTGAAGCACTGAGATTACAGGGGTGAGTCACTCTGGAGCACTGGGATTACAGGGACGAGTCACTCTGAAGCACTGGGATTACAGGGATGAGTTATTCTGAAGCACTGGGATTACAGGTGTGAGTCACTCTGGAGCACTGGGATTGCAGGGGTGAGTGAGTCTCTATGCCTGAAATAGTCTTTTTTTTTTTTTTCCTGAGAGAGGGTCTTATGTAGTTCAGGTCACCCTGCATCTCACCGTGAAGCTAAGGATGACCTTGACTGAGTCTCCGGACTTAACCTCCAAATGCTGGTTTCTAGTGTTGCCCTATCTTGTTTTGTGTGGCATTGGTGATCAAACCCAGGGTTTTGTTCATTCTAGTCAAGCACTCTCTCAACTGAGGTACCTCCCCAACCCCACTATAATTCCTCTTTATGGGAGTATTTTTATTAGGATATATCAGTTGTACAAAACAGTACTAATATTTATACATATGCATATGTAGACATAGTTTACCTCATCCTTTACCCGCTCTGGCCTCGTCCTTCTAGCCCTGTCTGCTCTTCCCACTATTTTGTATTTTTTAAATGGATGTTTTACTTCTTTTTTTTTTTAAAGATTTATTTATTTATTATGTACACAACATTCTGCCTCGATGTATGCTCGCACGCCAGAGCAGGGCGCCAGATCTCAGTACAGATGGTTGTAAGCCACCATGTGGTTGCTAGGAATTGAACTCAGGACGTCTGGAAGAGCAACCAGTGCTCTTAACCTCTGAGCCATCTCTCCAGCCCCGTAAGTTTTTCTTCTATATGAAATTTTAGAAGGAGAATACTAATTAATTCATCAATATTTTGTATACTTTTAACAAACTACCTTAGTAAAAACGTAAGAATATGATTAAAATATGCTTAGCTAAGTTTCTATAACTACCAGTGAATAACTATATAGCTGTGTCTTATATATACAGAAGCTGACAACTTGGAAAGAGGGGAACCATTTGCTATCCCAATGCATGCCTTCCTGCTATTTTGCTTGTCCTTGAATGGTGAATTGTAGCAAAATTAAGATCAGAAAAATTTTTTACTTGCTAGGACTTTTGGTAGAGATGTTTGATAGAGGAGATGGAAATCAGTGACTAAAGTAAAGTTTCCTAAATATTTGAGACATATTTAACTATGATAATTTCTACATACTCATTAGAAAATGCACAATTAACTGCATATACTTCTGCTGAGGACTTAGAAATAGAGTACACAGCTGAACTGAGAGACTTAATGATTAACATCTATTTCTGGCTCCTCTATCAATATGCTTGCAATTCTGGGTAAGCTATTTAACTTTGAGTTGTCTTTATTTCTCTATTCTTAAAGGCAGAATGAATACTGTTTAACATACAGAGTGTGAAGACCTCACAGAGGTAAGCTACTGAACTTGTCATATGATACACAGCAAAAGAGCACAGGGCCAACCTTATAGAGAATCATCAAAACATTCACTCAGAAAAACAGGGGAAATGCATAACTGCTATGTGTTCATTAAGCAAGAAAGCACAAAAATCAAGCTAGTAAAAAGAAATCAGAAGTCACCAATAATTCGATGGGCCATTAACAACTTGGCACATGTCCTTTCAGGCATTTCTCATAAATATATCCTCAATTTTTGTTGACAAAACACAACACTTTAATAATTGGAAAGTAAATTGTATTTCAATACTAATTCATTTTTAAAAGTTTCCAAAATGAGAGTTCTGGATTTGATAATCATTCAACTCTCCCACTTATAAAAAGATAAATTATGAAAAAAATATAAAATATAGTAATTTGGTAGTCTCAGAGAGCCATCCAAAGTAGGTAGAATAGAAGAGTGAAAAAGCCTTCAAAGACAGGCTCTGTATGGGATGTGCCTTTGCCTTGAGAATTCACCTTTCTTCTATGCAGAGCGGCCAGGGCCCCGGCAGAGGGGCTCACTTTCATTGCCCGAGTCTCTAGGGATAGAATTTCAGGAGTGAGAAGAGCTGGAAACTGGAAACAAAGAAGGAAAATTCCTCATAGAAAGAAGTCAACCACAAAAGGGAACAATTTACAAATCGACACAATGAAATATAGCACACCAGAGAGGAAGCAGACAAAAGCCAAAGCACCCTTAGAAATGATCAACAGGACCACCAAAGCTAACTACAAAGCCAGCTACAGTGCAGACCATAGCACTCAGGAAGCTGAGGCAGGAGGCATCTGGGGGTAGTACACACACCTTTAATCCCAGGACGTGGGAGGGGAGAACAGGCAAATCACTATGAGTTTGAGGACAGCCTGGTCTACAATAGGGAGTTCCAGGCAAGCATACATAAGTTAAAAAAAAGGGAGAAAGAACAAATTATTGACTGGAAAAATAGCAAAGGAATACATATAATGGTAGACATAACAACCATATCAAAATTACAAGATTAAATATACTAGGAATTGTAATTAACTTTAAATATACTAACAACTGTAATTAAAATTATTAATAAAAAAGACTACAATGAACATGGGCGAAGAATTAAGCAACCAAGTGGAAGGAATGCGTGTCAATCATTCACAGGCGTGTGAATGAACAGTGCGAAGACAGAGGAGCTCAGGTACAACGAATGTCCATAGATTACACACAAGCATGTCAAATGGTGTAATTAATTTTTAAAATCACTTGTCAGATATTTGAAAAGTAAAGCAAGATACACAGATCATCCTACGACTGCATTCTCACTATGCTATTTACTGCCCTCACCAATGCTTAGAGAAGAGCATGCACAGAAGCATGCAGAGCAGCTTTATCCGCAGCAACCCCAAACTGAATAGAGTTCTAACGCCCATCGACACGAAAATGGGCGAACTGTGGGAAATTTGCCAAGTGAGCACTACTTAACAGTTACAGAGCAAAGAATATGATGGCTACTGTCAGCAGTCAGCTTGACAGACCTTAGAGCAGTGGCTCTCAACCTTCCTACTGCTGTGACCTGATTTGGAGACCCCAATTATAAAATTATTTTTGTTGCTACTTCATAATTATAACTAAATTACAGTTATGAATCATTATGTAAATATTTTTGGAGATGAGGTCTGTCAGGGGGGTCGTGACCCACAGGTTGAGAACCACTGCTAAAAGATTACCTAGGAGATGGACCTTTGGGCGTGCCTGTGGGATCCTTTTGATTAGATTAACTGACGTGAGAAGGTCCATCGTAAGTATGTGTGAGATCATTCCTTAGGCAGGAGGGTCCTGCACCTCATGAAATGGAGAAAGCACACACAGCAACATGCAATCCATTTCTCTCTCGTTACTGATCGTGGCTGTAGTGTGAACATGTGTTTAACCCATTTCTCTCTCGGTACTGATTGTGGCTGTAGTGTAAACGTGTGTTTTAAGCTCCTGATGCTTTGCTCTTACTGTCTTGATGAACTGTATGTTGAACTATGACCAAACCAAACTATTTCTCACATAGGTTGTTTTTGCGGAGTGTTTTATTACAGCAAGAGGGAAGAAATCAAGACAGAACTACTTAATAGTTTGCATGGATCTTGAATTCATCCTATTAGGTGATGGAAGCCAAACCCAGAATACAGGCTTTGTATGTTATTTATACAGAATCAAACATGGAAAAGAAAAGAAAAAAGAAGAACTACGGTGATAAAATTTTGAACAAAGATTGTGGAGTAGGGTGTGGACTGAAGGAACTAAAATATCTGGGTGGCCAGCAGCTCGCAGCTCACCACTTTCTGATTTTAGCTGCTAGGGGTCTCTGAGCAGAAGAATATGGTGGGCAATTAGGATTGGCGACTACAAAAGGAATGAGATAGTCTGCTGTGAACCAAACCCAAAATGTATTCCTCCCAAGATACATTATCAAGAGAGAGGCTATCATATACTATAAAATATTCCAATACCAACAAATTATCAAGAGAGAGGCTATCATATACTATAAAATATGCCAATACCAACAAATGACCAGTTCTCAACCTAGGAACACAAGAAGAATAAGAAAATAAACACACAAACAGTTAAAAGAATTCAAGAAGGCAAGATGATCAGGAAACGAACTGGACAGAACAACAGAGGAAATGAGAGGTTCTGGGGGTCTGCAGGAGGACTGGACAGAACCATGGAGGAAATGAGAAACCCTAAGAGTCAGAGAGAAAAACCACTGGGCAGTCTCAGTAACAAATTCGATCAAGCACAAGAAAAAAAATCACAGAGCTTGAAGAAAGGTCTTTTGTTAGTGTGAAATAGAAAGAACAAAAGAGAAGTAGAAAACCACAAGGAGAAAATGAAAGAGCTTTGGGATACCCTTAAAAAGTCAAATGTTTAGATCATTGGAAAATCTGGGGGAGAAGAGCTACAGGTCGAAGGCACAGAAAACATCCTCAAGTAAAAGAATAGCTTTATAATAATTTTCCAATCTTAGAAATAAAGACATTGAGTTACAAGAAACATTTAGAACCTTAAATATATATGACCATAGAAGTATATAACCATGACATATTATAGTCAGGTTAGAAAAAGTAAAAGAAAGAACATTAGAATCTGCAAGAAAGAAATACTAAGTAACATGTAAAGGCAAACACATTACATAAATGGCAGATTTCTCAGAAGGAACTCTTTAGAAGGGCACAGAATGATATACTTTGGGTCCAGAATGAACATAACTAACAACCAAGATTTCTCTACCAACCAACATGGCTGTCCCTTAAATGATAAAGATAAATCGAGGGAATGCAGGAACACTAGACCAGAATTACAAAAGGTGCTTAGGGGAATCCTATACCCAGAAGAGAAAGAACTCAGCAAATACCATCATTAAACATGTGAATAAATCAACTAGAAAAATAGAAAAGCTAAGGAAGAATAACAAAAAAGTGCAACTAATACAGCATATCATGAAATTTACAATCTAAATAGGAAGAAATAAGCAAAATATATTCTAAAGTACTTGAGGATAATAGGAATAAAATATAAATTTATATGCTAAGTAAAGGAACAATATCTAATTTTATAAAAACAAAACACTGCTATGTTGCGGGTGGTCCTTCTGCTCCTCCAGCCAATAGCCGCTGAGATACCAGCCCATTGGGGTATGATCTCTCTCTTTAAAAAAACGATTTTAAAAAAATGATGGAGGAAGGTCATTGGCTAATAAAGAAACTGCCTTGGCCCATTTGATAGGCCAGCCTTTAGGTGGGTGGAGTAAACAGAACAGAATGCTGGGAGGAAGAGGAAGTGAGCTCAGATGCAAGGCGCTGCTCTCCAGGGCAGACGCGATGAAGCTCCGACCCAGGATGGACGTAGGCTAGAGTCTTCCCAGTAAGTGCACCTTGGTGCTACACACATTAATAGAAATGGGCCAAGCAGTGTTTAAAAGAATACAGTTTGTGTGTTGTTATTTCGGAGTATAAGCTAGTCAGGCAGCTGGGAGCTGGGTCACAGGGAATGCAGCCTGCAGCTCCTAACAACACTGCTAGATGTAAAAAGGAGATGTGGGCCTCAATTTATTAGACTTTTAATAGCAAGAATAACATTCAACCACTGGAGAAACACCACAACATTCACTGAATGCACAAGGGACTTCAAGCAGCCAAGGAAACCTGAGCAAAAGCACACTGGAGCCAAAATAAGAGACAAGGAAAACACCTCAGGATTTCAGCACAGGTGGATTTCCTAGGTAAGACTTAAAGTACAGAGAACAAGAATTGCCAGCTGGAATTACACCCAGGGTCTACCCAGCAAAGTGGCTGGGCCTCATGCTGTCACATCACCTACCCAATGAGAAGGCCTGTGATGGTTTGGAGGAGAAAGGCCTCCATAGGCTCCCAGCTGCGATCTATTGGGGAAAGACTAAGAGGCGTGACCTTATTGGAGGAGGTGTGTTGATTAATTCATGTTAATATTCTTGATGTTCATTATAATGGCAATTACAAAGAGTTTCTCTGGGAGGTGCGTGCCAAGCAGGCACTCAGCCTGGGTTTGATCCTAAGCACTCCATAAAATTCCGATTCCAGGACTCAGAAGGTGGAGGCAGGAGGATTAGAAGTTCAAGATCATCCTCAGCTACATGAGCTGGATGCTAGACTGGACTACATAAGAGCCCAGTCTACATAAAATAAAAAAGGGAAAATACATGTTGAAAAATTTTATTGTTACAGCAACAGTGTTGGGAGTGGAAACCTAACGGGAAGTGGTTAGGTCATCGTGGTTCTTCATCAATGGATAAATGCCAATTAGAAAAGGAGCTGTGCCATGAATTCAAACACTGGCTTTCTCTTGGTCTCTTTTGCCCTACAGAAAAAGGGTTAAAAAATCATCTTTACACATGCTTGCCCCTCAGTCTTTAACTTTCTGGCCTCCAGATCTAGGGGATGGTAAGTTTTTCTTCATCATAATCTACTTAGCACAAAAGGCACTATGGATAGGTATACATACTTTTTGAAGCCTAACAAGTTGAAAATTGAAAACCTGATATTTTGTCACATGTAAAATTTATACCTAAGATATAAGAATATAATCTAGATGAAAAATTAAAATTTATTTTATTTTATTTTGTTATATAGTATGATAGATAAAATTATATACTAACTATGTTATATAATTATACTATATATACTAATCATATTTTATATATACTATATATACTAGTGCTTTATACTAATTATATTTATAATTACATTATAAAATATAGTATAATTATGTTATATTAAATTATAATTTATTACAACTTCTTAAATACAGTAAGGTATCATATTTCAGATATGTATAAAATAAGAGTCAGTTAATATTAGTGAATAAGTTTACATTATTGACTTAGGAGAGTCTTTTTTCATAATTTTCTTCATTTCTTTTCTTTTTCTTAATTTTAAAAATTAGTTTTTTGAGAATTTTTCTTTTTTCTTTTCTTTTCTTCTCTTTTCTTTTCTTTTCTTTTCTTTTCTTTTTTGAGACAGGGTTTCCCCCAAACCCTACACCTGTAGTTTAAATACGCTGTTGTTGGAAGAGCAGAAACCATGTGGCAACCTTGAAAGCGCCATTTACTTTTGTCCAAGTTCCTGCTAAGAACATCACTATCCAAATTTGCTCTCATGTGCACTGTCTTAAAGCAGATCCTCATGTTTTCTAGATTGTAATTTAGTAAGTGGCTATGGCGCATGCTAGACAGGACTCCGTGTCTCTGGATTGTAAGCTGGGCTTCTGTTATTTATAGCACAGCAGTAACTGTACTCAGTGCCTCCAGAACCTTAATGTGAGGGGCTCATTCAGGGTCTCATTAGTCGCCATAGTCTTACGCACTCATTGCCTAGCACAAGTATCATAACAACAGCATTGAAGCACCCAGTTTAAGGTACATAAATTACATATTTTTAAGGTTCTTCCATAATACAGTGAATTATGATAAACATTAGGGTAGTCTGCCCTGAATCCTATAATTTAGTTATAATACAATATTACACTTCACGTGTTTACAGACCATTGCTATAAAATACTAACAAGGTAAAGAAGGCTAACTATTTTATAGTACTTTGTTGAATTCTCTGGCTCAGTGTGTTCATTTCTATTTCTGGGATAATACACAATCCCTATGACTTGTTTTTCTTTTTTCCCTCTAGAAACATTGACTCTGAAAAGCTAAGGATTAACAAGAAGATGCTATCACTGACTTCAAAGAGTCTATGGAGGAACAAGGCATCAAGCAAAGAATTTAACAAATATCAGCTTATTTCTGAGAAAATACCATGGGGTGCCTTCTTTGGTGTGTAGTGTGCAGAGGTTAGCCTTCCGGACGAGTCTGCCTGCTTGTGCTCTTTAAGCAAGGTCAATCTTGCCAGCCTTCATTGAATTTTCTGTTTTGATTGTAAGGAAACTTAAATGTTCCAATGTTAATGTGATTGTTTTATTATAGGCTGATGGACAATTAGTTTTACCTTGAACTAGTTTCTAATTTAATAAAAATGGTTGTTGTAGCTATGACATCTGTATACCGTATTTCTTAAAGTCTAACCAGAGGAAAGGCCACAGGGAGAGGACTCAGTTACAGACGCCCTATCACAAGGTCTTCTTAAAGTTTTATTTACAGTTGTGTTTTAAAACTTGAGTTCTTCTGTATACTCAGTTTTGTATAAAGCAGCATAAAATTTTTATACCAATTTCAACTTGGAGTTATCTTTAAAGCCTGTGATGATGTCTAAAATGAGGATTTCAATCACCTTCAGCTCCACAACAGAAACAAGAACCGATTAACATTTCAAAGAAATACCACAGAACATGCTATATCAAAAAGCCCAATTTCACCATCTTTTAAATTCTACAGTACTTTAATGGTGCTTCTAATAGTGCCTAACACTTGGAAGGATTCCACTGTTTGGCTCCTACAAAGTGGTTTTTCGACAGCAAATGTGTAGGAACCAGGATCTCTACTGAAACTTGAATCTGAGCCATCTAGACATGATGATGTTGCCCAAATGTGAAGTGGTTTTCATTGGCAATACCATAATATCTTCTCATTGAAGCATGAAGCTGAGTTTGGGGGATATTTAGCTACCAAAGCAGACATTATCTAAGTCTTCATCAGATGGAAAAAAATTGAAAAAGACTTGCTGGCATTTATTCATTAGAGAATGAAAAACCCAAGATGCCAAAGAAAGTTAACAGCTCCAGGGAGAAACTGGAACTTGTGTTCTGAAGGCTTCATCATCACTACCCTGTTCATTGACGCCAATAAATGTGTATTGAGTCCTTGAGTTCTCACCATATGCAAAACACAACGACAGGGGTTTTAGTAATAATGATCCAGAAATATGAGTCTAGCATTTTTCTCCAAATGTAAGCGCTCGCCCCATTTGTTAACCTAACTTCTTGTTTCTGTGATACTAAAAACTTCTTACTCTTCTTTCCAAACCACCTTAAGTTTCCTCTTGCCTGGCTGTAATTCCACATAAATAGCATAGGTTTTGAAGATAGTAGATTTTCAATAAATATGTATGAACTGAAGGAAGAGAACACAACAGTCTGACATCTAATGTAGATAGGAAAGAGGCTATGTCCTGCTGTCACACATTGCTATTGTAAACCCTGCACATTAATCAACACAGTGCCTATCAACACAGTGTCGGACATATACCAGATATTTAAACATTAATCAAAATATGCAAATAATTTTATAGAAAACATTTATTTAGCATTCACCATGCTTTTAAAGTTTCATTAAATTACTTTATTTGTGTACATATGTGTTGTGGTAGTTTGAATGATATAGGGTCCCCATAGGCTCATGCATTTGAATGTTTAGTCCCTAGAGGGTGAAACAGAATTAGAAGGTGTAGCCTTGCTGGGGAAAGTGTGTCCTTGGAGGTAGGCTCTGGGGTCTCAAAAGCCCATTCCTAGCCCAGTCCCCCACCCCTCTGCCTCGATATGGCAGATCAGGGATTAAATCCTCAGCTACTGCACCAGTGCCACGCCTACCTGCCTACCTGAGGCCATGCATCCCACCATGATGATCATAGACTTACCCTCTGAAACTGTAAGTGAGCACCCAGTTAAACACCTTCTTTTATAAGTTGCCTTGGTCATGGTATATTTTTACAACAATAGAAAAGTAACTAAGACATCTATATCTATATTTGTCTGTCTGTCTGTCTGTCTGTCTGTCTGTCTGTCTGTCTGTCTGCCTGCCTGCCTGCCTGTCTGTCTGTCTGTCTCTGCAGGAACATGAATGCCATGACATATATGTGGAAGTCAGAAGAAAACTCTAAGGAGTCTATTCTCTCTTGCCAGAGTGGGATCTGAGGATTAAAATCAAGTTACCAGGCCTGTACATAAGCATTGCTACCTACTGAGAAATGTCACAGATACTCAATATTTCTCATATGGATTTTTCACAATATGTGTTATCATTACTGTCATTTTAGATATGGTATAATCTTGTTTATGGGAATTAGGTAACTAAGTTACTCAGATAGTGACTTGTGGAGGCAGGAATTTAGCCTAGTTATCTTGACTGCAACCCATTGCAAGGAGTGTTAAAGTCCAGAGGAATGGCTGCCATCACATGCACGCCTTTATGCAGAAAGTGAACTTGATGTGCCTTTTAGAAGAAAGTAGGAAAGTAGGAGCCATAGGGGGACATGAACACCACAAGAAAACCTACAGAAACAACTCACCTGGGCTGACGGGGCTCACAGACACTGAACAACCTGGGAGTCTGCATAGGACTGACCTAGGCCCTCTGCATATATGCTAAAGTTGTATCGCTTGGTCCTTTTGTGGGACTCCTAACAGTAGGAAAAGAGGCTGTCTCGGACTCTTTTACTGGCTTTTGAGACCATACACCTCAGATGGCTTTAATACATGGGGAGGCACTCAGTCTCAAAGCTACTTGATATGCCATGTTTTGGTGATTTCCATGGGACACCTGCCCTTTTCCGAACAGAAATGGAGGAGTGGATTGGGGGGAGGGAACAGGGTAGGTGAGGGAGACTGGGAGAGAGGAGGTAGGGAAATCTGCCACTGGGATGCAAAATCAATAAATGAATGAATGAAATAAGAAAAAAGCAGGAAGAGTAAGCAGTGAGGAAACAAGAAAGTAAGTGAAAAAAGGAACAGACAGCACTGCTCTCAACTAGTGTGGGCAGTGAGGGCTCGCACACAGAAGTAGTTCCTATTAGGTTGGCAGGGGCAAGACACAAAGGTCACAAACTTTGGGCTTCAATTCTTTAGGTAGAAGAGGGAATATAAACTATTTTTCATAAACAGAAAGAAACGAAAAACTGTTTTCTAGAGAGCTATGCAGGATGTAACAGCAAAGGAGAGACTGTAGACAGGGAGCCAGAGGAGGAAAAGGTGAAGCCAGTGGGGTCAAGCTAGTGGCACTGAGAATAAAGACGTTACAAGTCAAAGGGAGAGGAAGCAGGCACAGAACAGATGACTGTCATGCTGGAGAAACACTAGTCAGACTATCTTTTGTAACACACTGATATTATCACTAACAGCAGTAGAAATATTTTAATAAAATAGAAATAATCCCTATAGGAAATGAACTAGGCAGCAGGCCACAGCAGAGGGCAGAACGATGAGTAAGACAAAGGATGCTCTTGTTTTATAGGCTTAAGAGTTTATGAGACAAGAAAGCAGCTCTGGCTATGATAACATGGATGAGTCTGTTATCAATACAGAGATAATATGATAGAGCTACAGAGTATACAGGGACATAAGACAGGAGCATACACACAGTAGAACTTTGGACTTCTTTGAGAAAAATCACATTTAAATAAAAGTAGTAGTTGGGAACCCTGAACCAGGAATAACAGGTTGAGAGGCAGGTGTCAGTCGCAATGCTTTCTCAACAGCAGCTCCTTCTTGGGAAGCTAACTTGCTGCCAGACCTATTTCAGGACAAAAAGGGGTGAACCCCACTCACGGTTGAATGAACCTGGGACAGGACTGGGTTGATACAGCCAATTCTGGCCTGTCACAAATGGTCTTCAGAAAATGGATGAAAATAAACTATTTTCTAAGAATTCGAATAGAAGAAACTAAGAAATATTTGGGGTATTGAAGCTGAATGGTCATGAGTGAAGTTAGAGATACCCAGGGATCCACGCTTTGCCAGAAACTCCTGCAGAAAAAGAACTAAGAAAGCAGAAGGTGCTGACCAGAAGCGAGCAAAACTCAAGAAAATACCATGTATTCTATGAGCGGAAGAGCTGTCTTTGGTAGAGTACTATCAATTTTGATGACTTTCCAATCATAAGATGATGACTACACTCATGGCAACCCAGGCTTTCTTCACATGAGAGCAACATTAGAAGGTCTAAATGCCTTCAATTGCAACTTCACTGCAGAATCCAGGTTTTAGCACTTTCTGTGGGAATTCTTTAGAAGATAAATTACACATTCACAGTGAGATGTAAGAGTTGAGCTAGCTGTGCACATTTCTATTCTTTTTAGGGAAAAAGACTCAATTAAAACAGGTCATCCCATATTGGATAAAAGTAAACTAAAAAGGAGAGACTGTATTGAGTTCAGCTACCAGGGTAAATAAATTACTACACACAGAAACAAATCTGTTCACTACTTTTAAATGTCTTTAATTGTCATAATTATAGCAAGCTTATCTCAACACAGATGTATGGGATACAGTCTTAGGAAAATTGCCACAACTGTTGATACTTACACTCAAATGTTATATTTGTATGTTATATACCAGATACATACAGACAAAATATATTTAAATACACCTACACACCTAACTAAATGTCTTTAGTAAGATACCAATTATACCAACAGAGTAAGCCAATAAACAGAGCTGACAAATTAAGCCAATAAACAGAATGATGACCTCTTCGCATTTCTTTGCATGTCTGAGCAGCTCTGAGATGATGATTCCCTTGTCACCATGCTGCTTTCTCCTGTAACTCATTAGTGCTGATCATTAGATAGACAGCATCAAGTCTGCTCCTTGATAACGTCATCCCCTCCATGTGTGTGTGTGCCCATGACAGTGGAGGTCAGAAGTCAAACTCAGGTGTTGTTCTGCAGGAACAATCTTAATTTTTGGGAAAGGGTCTGTTATTGGGACCTGAGGATTGCTGATGAAGCTAGGCTAGCTGGCCAGAGAACCCCAGGATTCTACCTGTCTTTACCCACCCCGTGCTGGGATTATAAACAAACACCACCATACTTTGCTTTTTATATGTATACTTGGGATCCAATTCAGGTAACTGTGCCTATGTGACAATGACTTAACTGAGTGAGTGAGCCATCTTCACAGCCTGGTAAGTTCTGTCTCATGTTTTCCCACACTGCTTTGCACAGCTCCTACGACAGACACTCCTGGAGAAGGTATGTCAGGTTAGAAGGGTGGATCTACTCCTCCTAGCTCTGGATGCAGTCATCAGGTTCAGGTTTGTGGTGAGGGCTATATGTTTACAAAAACCATCAGCGCTGTATCTTCACAAGCAATGACGTGGAGGAAGAGGGATGCACTTCCATCAGTGCCTTTCATAAAGCATCTGATCTTACATACCAGGGCTTTACTCTCATGAGTCAATCACCCCTGCCTATTGTCTTACTTTTTAATATAGCCCCTGGCAACACCTGACTTTGGAGGGTAAGCATTTAAGCCAACCTATACTGTCTGTCAGCCAATTCCTTTATTTTCCATAACTCTCTTCTCCTAGAAGCAAAAAATATAAAAATTGCAGTCAGTCACCAGGCAAGACTTCCAGTGGAAGGACTGAGACACCTACCCAGCCACATAACCATCAACCTACAGTGTGTCCTGCCTATGGGATGTGCTGGGTTAAGGGTAGTAAAGAGATTGTGTAATACCACTTTGGGGTATATATCCAAAGGATGCTCAATTGTGCTACAGGACATGTGCTCAACTATGTTCATAGCAGCATTGTTTGTCATAGCCAGAACCTGGAAACAACCTAAATGCCCCTCGACCAAAGAATGAATAAGGAAAATGTGGTACATTTACACAATGGAGTACTACACAGCAGAAAAAAAATGACATCTTGAATTTTTCAGGAAAATGGATGGAGCTAGAAAACATTATTTTGAGTGAGGTAACCCAGACATGGAAAGACAATTATCATATGTACTGACTCATAAGTGGTTTTTAAACATAAAGCAAAGAAAACCAGCCTACAAACCACAATCCAAGAGAACTTAGACAACAATGAGGACACCAAGAGAGACATACATAGATCTAATCTACATGGGAAGTAGAAAAAGACAAGATCTCCTAAGTAAATTGGGAGCATGGGGACCTTGGGGGAGGCTTAAAGGGAAGAGGGGAGAGGCAGGGAGGGGAGCAGCAGAGAAAAATATAGAGCTCAATAAAAATCAATTTTAAGAAAGGAGGAAAAAATTTACAATTAGCTATAATAACTAGAGAACTAATGTAATCTATTAGAACAATACAGGCCACTATTTACTCTTGTCCACGTGGGTGACTTCCAAGGAACACAAGCTGAGTCACAATGACAGATTTTGTGGCGTGTTTGCTACCTAATTTCCTCGTGTTCTCAGGTACTGTTTCTTATCCCCAAACAGCACTTATATCTATCTTGATTAATAAGTACTACGTCACTAAGAAAGGAGCAACAATCAGGTTTGAAAAAATAAAGTACAATGTATACAAAAGAGAAGACAAACAGGAGACAGGATACGGATGGCACAAGGACGAAGACATCAGGGTGAACACCCAGAAAACCCAAAGCAGTCTTAACTTTCAGAATGGAGCGACCAGGTACACAGTGCTCGATTATCACAGAGCATTTTCCATGTTAGAGTTTATTTTACACAGAAAACTGCAAATAAATAATGATAAGCCTTCATAGAGTGTCTGATAATCTGTGACAATGATTCCAGCACTGTCATTGTGGCCACAGGAGAGACTTGAACGTCCTGTGCCTTGACCTATGCAGCCTGTTATCTGCATGTGTACTCTCCACAGGCCATGCAATAAAGGCCAAGTGACAATTTACACATGAATCGACTCTCTGCAGCACGGGCACCAGAGGCATGTCTTTTCTCTGGACACTCCAAGCTTGTCTCACTAAAAACCATACACGTGAAACAGTGATGTGCTGGGAAGTGGCAGGTCAGAAAAGGGGAGCTGTGGCGAGTGCCGATAAAATGGCAGCCACGAAGGACTAGATGAGCATTTAGGGTGAAAACAGGCCTGGCAACAACGAGTCTTTATCCAACTCCGGGCAGGTAGTGTCAGACAAACTGAAACGGAGATACAATCCTGATAGAAGATCGCACAAGATACCCAGGCAGGGCCTTTGAAGACTTCAGCCTTGCTGCCCACACATGCTTTTTTTCCAGAAGGTATTCAGAACACACAGGCATTTCACACAAATGGCATCTGGAGGAAACTGCCCGCTTTGATGATGAGAAATCAGTCCCGACAGTATAAAACTAAACAGGTTTGTTCTTGAGAAACAGGGCACACCTCTCACACTTGGAGAGGGAGAATGGATAAGCCACATTTTTTTTTTCAAAATCAGAGCTTCTTGGTAATTAGTTAAACATTAAACATTTATCAAAATATGACAACACATACAGTCATTCTTAGAGAACGAGGATGCTGGCTCATTTCACAAAAGGAGACCCATTACTAACTTAATATTAAGACACCATTCCACTGCAGCCTCCGAGCCAGTGACAGGTAACCAAGTCAGCAAAATTAGCATTTGTTCTTTCTCATGGCTTCACAGCCACATGCAGGCCACGTTTCCCCACCTCATGACACATCTGCTTCTTACTCACCTAGCAGTCCCTGGCCACCTTCCCATTTCTCTAAACTCACCAGAAACTTCTGCCACAAAGCCCCAGTTTCGGTGTAGAACTAGACACACAAGATTGTTGGTAAGAACTGCTATGTATATGGACTCCCAACATTCAACAGCACACCATGATCTTAAAAATAAATTTTATTCATGAGTTGTAAATATAAAAAATGTATAATTTGTGGTTCATAAAAGGAAATTGAAAATTTTTATTCATTTGGAGTCCAGAGCGGAATCTGTAAATTCCAGATCACAATTCAGACTGAAGAAATGCCAAAACTAAGAGTCAGAGGATTTACGTCTTAGCAGTTCTGGGTGGTGAGTTGTATACATCAGAGTTCTGGCAGTAAACAGCCTTCTCTACACTTGATTATTTCTGTGTATTTTCTATATGATGAGTTTTCTCTTTCAGCTGCTTCTCTGGTCTCTCCTTGCCTTTGTAATTTCCCCTTTTTAAACTGTAGCCTCTTCTACCTCCAGCATTATTCAGCCACTGCGTAGTTTAGTAGTTTTAGAAATCAGAATTAGCATTTTCCTTCAGCTGGAAGGTCCTAATCACAGGACTCTTACTTCACCACAACACCCTGCATTACCAGGATCCTGCTAGCCTTCAGATTAGCTTTGCACATGACCTTTGCCCTTCTTTTTTTTAAAATATTTATTTATTTATTATGTATACAATATTCTGTCTGTGTGCATGTCTGCAGGCCAGAAGAGGGCACCAGACCTCATTACAGATGGTTGTGAGCCACCATGTGGTTGCTGGGAATTGAACTCAGGACCTTTGGAAGAGCAAGCAATGCTCTTAACCACTGAGCCATCTCTCCAGCCCTGCCCTTCTTTTTTTTTTAAATTGATTTTTATTGAGCTCTACATTTTTCTCTGCTCCCCCTCCCTGCCTCTCCCTTTCCCCCTTTAAACCTCCCCCAAATTCCCCATGCTCCCAATTTACTCAGGAGAACTTGTCTTTTTCTACTTTCCATGTAGATTAGATCTATGTATGTCTCTCTTAAGGTCCTCATTGTTGTCTAGGTTCTCTGGGATTGTGATTTTTAGGCTGGTTTTCTTTGCTTTATGTTTAAAAACCACTTATGAGTCAGTACATATGATAATTGTCTTTCCATGTCTGGGTTACCCCACTCAAAATAATGTTTTCTAGCCCCATCCATTTTCCTGAAAAATTCAAGATGTCGTTTTTTTTTCTGCTGTGTAGTACTCCACTGTGTAAATATACCACATTTTCCTTATCCATTTTTCGGTTGAGGGGCATTTAGGTTGTTTCCAGGTTCTGGCTATGACAAACAATGCTATTGTGAACATAGTTGAGCACATGTCTTTGTGGCACGATTGAGCATCCTTTGGATGACCTCTGTCCTTCTTAAGAGTTCCTTTTTGAAGGTTAAGCCATTATTTAGCTCAGAAAATTTATTATATTATTGAGGAAATTTATAATGTGAATTTATAAACTAGTTTTTGTAGCTTTCATTGTGACTCTTTTTCCTGTTGGAGAGGACAGCCCGAGAGCCACTCAGACCTCAGAGGGAACAGTCTGAATGGCAACAGATGGTAAGAACACCGTATGATGCTGTACTTACTTTTAGCAACTGTGACATATAGTATCAATCTCTAAATTTCTTCTTGCGCTTTTATTTCTTTTTCCATTGTTAAGGAACCATTTATCTTAAAGGCAATATAAAAATACTGTATTGAGGCCAGAGAAGCAGCATAGAGGGCTAAGTGCTATCCTCACGAGCCTGGTAACCCAAGTCTGATGCTCTGAACCTATGCCTGGAAGTTGCACTCTGGCTCCATGTGCCCCCTTACCCAACTAGTGCCAAATTAGCATACAGTGTATTGATTTAATACCACTTTGCTTATCAGGTTTATGACTTATATCAGCAAAATGGGTTCTATAGTTTATATGTGCAAGGAAATGAAGAGAAGCAGGGCAGAGGACTTTGAAGAGCCAGACAGAAGACAGAAGGAAATGCAAATGCGTCCATTCAGACTAATGAATCTATGATTACATTTCATCATTTTCACTTTCAGTAATGGCGAGGAACAATAGCAAGAGCGCAAAATCTTAGAGCTCCCCTAACGTATCTCCTTCTGTGTTTGATCTTCTCTTGTAGCATACTTCCGTAAGAGCAGCCACTTAGCAAAGCCCTTGCTCACTCCTTCCCTCTCTTCATTGCTCACTGGACCACAGAGCAAGCACAGAGAAGGGATAGCTCTGCCAGAGTCAACACACAATGCAGACAGTGCACGATTCCCATCAGGTATTGGACTGCTATGGGGATGCTCACGATTACACAGAAGTCTGAGATCCTTAAATGTTCTCATCATAATTTTGGAACCTTTTAGAGTACCTAAGTTAAGCAGAAGGGGCTGTACTTTAAATGTCATTCCAACATATATTTTTGAAGTAAAGTACCAAACATCCATTTCTAATTTTTTTCTGAGTACAGCTATTTTTCTCACCACACAGAGAACGAAAATGAAGACAGGGATGCCAAAGCAGGTAACTTTGTTCCTTTGACTGTGAACAAATGAGTAAAATACAACAACAACAAGACACATACACACATACATTTTGCCTCTGATAGAATAAGCAAGGGTATTGTTTTCAGGCAATTACAGCATGAAAATGGCACACTGCTGCCATGGGAGTGGAAGGATGCAACTGACATGGGAAGAGGCCCTCATGCACATCCATCATGTATCACGAGTCCTTTTTTTTGAAATCACATTTGAATTGGGTGGACTAGAGAAAACCCATCTTCAAAGGGATACTTAGTCATTTACAAAAGTGTCTTGGACAGAGTTCAATTTGCAAGGCAATATTAGTTAAGAACTACTTCTGCTTTTTTGTTTTGTTTGTTTTTTTGAGACAGGGTTTCTCTGTGGGACATTCCTGATTGTCCTGGAAGTAGATAAGTCTGGCCTCAACCTCACAGAGATCCACCTGCCTCTGCCTCCCGAGTGCTGGGATTAAAGGCATGCGCCACCACTGCTTGGTCTGTTTTTTAAACTTACTGATAGATCCATGAGTGTCTCACCCAAGTGTGTGAGTGTGCACCACATGCACACGTGGCACCTGCAGAGTCAGAAGTGCTGCATCCCTTACTACTGGGGTTATAGACAACTGTGAGCTGCCATGTAGGTGCTGGAAAGCAAACCTGGCCCCTCTGTAGGAGCAACAAAGAATAATCAGTGAATCATCTCTTCAGATTAAGTTATAATTCGTAATGATGTGTTATTAAAATATAGGAAACACTCAAAAGGATTTCAGTTCATGCTCATCACCAAGTAGGGCTACTGCAAAACTTCTCCACTCCAGATGGATGCTGGGCACTCTGCAGTGAAGCGTGCACTGGTCACGTGCAGTAGAGAAGATGGAGCTCACAGCCCATGGTAGTCAATGATCAAGCATGCTGGCAGACCTGTACACTCTAGTCAAATAACGTCTAGGTCATCTGAGATGTTTCATGTGCAGATAATGAGACCACACAAAAGCCGTACATCTGTTACTTTTTCTTTATAACCACATTTTCTTCTGGCCTTCAGACAATATTCATTTTTATTATTTAAATTTTTTTGAGAATTTCAAACAATAGTAATATATATATATATTTATCATTTCCACCCACCCCCTTTCTCTCGGCTCCTCGTGTGTGCCCTCCCCAACTCTCTCTCAGATTCAGGACTTCTTTATTGTGGCACACACACACACACACACACACACACACACACACACACTCATACACGCACACACAATGTTGCTAATTAAGTACATGTGCTTAGAACTGATTTTGTTAAGTAAAGTTTTAAGGAGCATCTCTACATGCTAAACATTTCCTTGTGATTTTCCTCCACAGCAAGTTTTCTCTAAGATAACCTTATCTCAGTAATGACATCATCCAGATGATGAAGCCAAACTACAAGGATTTACTCCTCATCCCTCCCATCTGTTTGTTTCCCATGGATAAGCAATGGCTTTGGACGGCTCTTCGCGTTTTCAGTTCTACCACTACCATCTCCTGCCTGGGTTACTTGGATATAGAAGGTGGCCAGCTGCTTACACTCTTGCTCTATTACCATGCTACTCTCTAGTTCCAGACAGTTCCATGGTAGAAAACTGACTTTTCTGTAGGTCTCTTTTGCCAGATCGCACCTCCTTGGTCTATTGCACCTGGGGCCATCTCTATCTTCTGTTTCCTGCACTAAATAGCTCTTTCTAAGTCTACCTAGAATGACTCTGTGGTTCCTCAAGGCTGAGTAGGAACTTCTGAGGGCAAAGGAAACACACACAGTATAACCCAGGTCACAGAATATATGTGTCACTTCTGCTTAGAAATGCCTGGCCTTTTTTTTTTTTTGAGACAGGGAGGGTCTCACTATATAGCTCTGACTGTCTTGGAACTCACTGTGTAAACAAGGCTGGCTTTGAACCCACAAAGATCCACCTGCCTCTGCCTCACCAGTGCTGGGGTTAAAGGTGTGCACTACTATACCCAGCTGTCTTCAGTTACTAAGACTAGAAAAATAAGACCCCTCCCGCTGACTATATAAATGAGGTCACACTGGAAAAATTTAAAGAACAATTTTATTCTTTGAATGCTTTATTCAGTTATGTCTAACGAATACTAGTGAACTGCGAAGATAACATTCCTTGTCCATTTCTGAATATGAAAGAATTCTACGTCTATGAGGAGACAGGTTTCCTTGAATCAGTCTTCTGTTTGGTTAAAGTGCACTGAAGATTGGTAGACTGTGTAAGTACTGAGTTCAAAATTACTTTAATGTATATTTGTGCTATTTAAAAATAATCCCCTAATTTGTTTTCCTTACTTGAATTTTTGTAAAAGTGCTTTATAAGAAGAAAGCAATTTCCTTATGGTAGATTAGTTGGCTCCTCCTAGGAGTATCCAGACTGTCATTCCAATACATAAAATGCTACCACTGACTACACACTAGAAAAGGATAAACTGTCTTCTTCTTCAGTATAGGAAGCAATAGTAAACCCTTAAAAGAAGATATTTTGCATAATTTTATCTGACAGGGCACTACTAACTTCAAATTCTTTCAGAATCTTAAAGAAATGAAGACAAATTAGACTCATTATTGTTGCATTAATTGTTACTGAATAATAATTCAGTAAAATATTCAATAAAAATATGACTATTGGTAAGGGTTTGGTATCAGTTTTACAACTAACTAAAAGTATAGAATATAAAGAAACAAAATAGAAAATCCAGTATCACACTTTTATTCTTTGAGACAGATTCTCACTATTAGCTCTAGCTGGCCTGGAACTCATTTTGTAGACCAGGCTGGCCTAGAACTCACAGAGACCTACTTGCCTCTGCCTCCAGAGAGCACCACACTCAGCCCAGCATTATGGTTTTGATGTGTGAAGCATAGAGTGAAGATAAAACCCACAGGTAAAGAGTCATTTTGGATGATAAACTTTGGTGCCTAGCTGGTTCTGATGCAGAGAATGGGAGGCTGACGGCCGTAAGAGAGACCTGGTCTGTAACTGACCAACAACGTCTCAGCAGCAGCTGGGCGCATGCCCAGACTGCATCGCTTAGAGATGCGGGAGAACGACCTAAAGGAACCTTGTGGATATTTACTACTTGTTTCCAGAATTTAAAAAGTAACATCTCAAATGAACAAAACAAAACAAAACAAAAAACTTTTTATACCACGGAAGAGGCTCAGTACCTGGAAAAGATATGACTATTATACAGACTCATTCCTTTCCCCCTAAATCTCTACAGTGGTTTGCCGGTCACGGAATCGACCAGAAGTGCACACCGACTTTAACTTGAGAATATGAGTTTCCTCTCATATGTCTCAGAATATCCTGGAAAAGAGTGAAAGTAGAAGCTAAAATGAGGAGGGGATGCTTATTCATCTAAATGGGAGGCTGCCTAGGGCACTGCGGAGGAGCAGTGGGTGAGTCCTGCTCCAGCTCTGCTCATTTCACCACAGATCCACTTCCACAGAAGGGTCTCAGTCATGGGAATGGTTATCTTCAAATATAAGGACAACGTTTTCCTATATTACTATCAGTTTTCAATTTTTTATATACACAAATCAAATCATTTTGTTCATTAATACCAACATCACAAAACATCATTTGTCTATAGTCAAAGGAATAATATACTTCTTAAGTATAATACGATAAATGTTTTCAAACTTAATAGAATGTTTTATATTTTCTTATAGCTGTGTTATGTTCTCTTAGTTTATAATTGGGAAAAATATGTATCGCCAGAAGATGCATTTAAGTGTGAGGCAATTTTAGATGAAATACTTTAAGGTGGAATGTCTTTAGGAGTGCTCCTCACGACACTGATGTCTTTAGCAGTGCTCCTCACTGACTCTGATGGTTTTAGCAGTGCT
>NC_022021.1:21165438-21172191 GCF_000317375.1 Microtus ochrogaster
CTGATGGTTTTAACAGTGCTCCTCACTGACACTGATGGTTTTAGCAGTGCTCCTCACTGACTCTGATAGTTTGTTTTGGAATACAAAATATAAAACTATTTGCTCAAGATATTTTGTGGTCTGCATAAAATATTTAAAATGCCTCATTTCCAAGAGATCTTGTGGGAGTTCATGACAGTTGTGGTATTTCTTTTTCTTTCTTTAAGCAGTACTATTGTGTCTCATTAGCACTGAGCATTTACTCATGGCAGAGTGAACTTCTTGAGAGGAGAGAAAAGTAGACCAGCTCCCTTCCCTGCAGAAAAGAAGCAACTGGAAGCCGACAGAAACAGGGATTTTGAAACCACGAACAGCCTAAAGTGATTTGCTTGCATGCACCACATGTGGCCCACACAATTTCCTTCAGTCAGATCCAGAAAGTCTCAGCTTGGAGCATCTCTAGGTGTCACCACAGCTTTGTCATTAGCTCCTATTTATGGACTCTGTCTAGTAAAAAAGACAAATTACTCCAAGTGGGGGTAAATGTGATTAAGTGAGCCCTCTGAAGATAAGAGAGTACACTAACAGGGGTCATTAACACAAATGACCTCCCTTTGCTCAGGACCATATTTTGATGTAGTGTAACTGAAAACACTGTACAGCAAAAATAACTTGTCCCCCCCCCCGCCCCAGGAGACATGAATTCCTTGATTGTAAAACAAACAAACAAAAATCCCACAACTTTTCATGTCTTCAGTGTTTTAATAGCATGCCAATGGTGTCAAAATGCTTTCAGACTACACCAAGAACACTATTTGAGAAATTGTTTATCTTCAGGAGTCTAATTGGAAACAAGAGACACTATAATCAGAGTAGTTACAGGCCTAGAATATCAGTGGATGCTCAAATGAAGTTGAAATTTATAAAGTTTCAATTAAAACATCCACACTCTTTCTTTCACCTGATTGTAGCCCCATATGGCAAGGTCAACCCTTGCAGCGAACAAACAGTTCAGTTGCCTCCAGTGTAGCTGTTATCTTCCTCAACAAGGGGAGACATTTGGCACAGCCTAAAGCTGGGGCATGAACCCTGGCTAAGCTTAAGATATTTATCTGACAGCATCAGCTGACACTCCACAAACACATTTGCTCTCCACGACCTCCAAGCATTTGTGATTAATCAAAAATGTATCTTGGATCTTGAGAACAAGCTACAACGAGGCACACACACAAAAAGAATATGCTCTCAATCTTGCTTATCGACTCAAGAGGTATATTGAATTTAGAAATAGCAAATAGAATAAAATGATCAATATGTTCTCACTTTTCCATGGAAGAGCAAACTTTATCCCTCAAGCAAAGGACATTGATCATGTAAATGCTTCAGAACCGCTTTAAAGCTAAAGCATGCAAACTGCACATTGTGTGGGGGGTGGGGGAGGGGCCACCAAAGACAGGCTTTTGCTGTAAGTTACAAAAATGTATATCTTGGAGACACACAGTATCATGCCCATAATGTGTTGTTCTTAGAAACAAACAAACAAAGAAAAAAATGCCTGTTCAAGTTAAAACCTCTTTTAGCTTTGTGCTGCCAAATGTTCTTAATAAAACATTATAAAGGCAACTTTAAAACTTAATGAAGGCACATTATTTGTGCAGAGAGAACTCCCTGCCTTGATTTAAATGAGCACTGCTATAACATATCCCTCATGTACTGTTTACAATTTATAATTCATAATTCATGTCTCTTGGTTCAAACTTACTATTTTCTATAGTCATCTGCTAAGCAATGTGATTAGCATGTGAATATTACAATATTCTGCTTCCCAACACAGTATAATTTAGCATGCTTTTTTTTTTCATTTGTACTTTTCACTCTCTAAAAACAATACTGAGTCCCAATGAAAGCATAGAGAAGCCGAAGTCATATGCCCCACCCTTGATAAGATGCAAATGATGTTTCTTCTTCTTCTTCTTTTTTTTTTTTAAAAACCCTCTACAATTGAACTTATTAAATCCCATTTTTGCTTGATTACCCACTGGTTAGTCTACAGTTGTTCATGATCCTATGGCAGGATTGCTCCACTAAAGGAATCTACACATCCTGGTCCCTGTTGGCATGGCAAGCAAGCTTTCCTAGCATGTGCTCACTCTATGAAATGGTGGTACTAATTAGAAGATATAAACTCATGCTGAGACATGATATGAATTGGCTTTATGTACCCTGAAACTCACAGCAGTACTGGATTTATACTGATGCTGCTTCAAACTAACACTAAGCACAAAACTCAACTTCTAAAACATATTTTAGGAAAGCAAAAGTGATTGAGTTGAAAAACAAAAACTCAGCCCCTCATGTTGGGTTTCACTTCTAAAATGTTTCCTGTGTGCTTAGAGGCTGCCCACCACCTCTCCCCCATATGTTTACCTAACTCAGATTCTTCAAACAGGAATTGTAAGTACCAGATAGCACAGCTGTATGTTTTGACATCCATGGTGAAAATGAGCAGAAAATCTAACTGTTCCATATCAAGAAGTATTTTTACTAGTGCTAATGTGCCTTAAATACCTTGTTCCACAGATGAGTGGCCTGGCACCTGCTGCATGAGAAATAGCCAATTACTGTTCAGTGTCTCTAATTTTCTGATTCAATTAGCATGCTTCAGAGCTTTCCAGTTTAATTGCAAACTACTTCACAGTTAGCTCTCTGATTAATCATTGCCCATCTGCAAGCCATCGGAAAACTTAGTGGAACAAATTTGTGTACTTTGGAATGCTGGGAGCTTAGCAAATCAAACTTGTTTTGGTGTATAAAGCTTTAATTTTGTTTGCCCTTTTCAGCTGCACTTGTAAGAAGCACTGTACTGATTAAACAGGAAGTCTGGACAATAATATGCTACATTATGCATATAATTACTGTAAATACAACCAAGATTGTAGAAACATCATTTAAGGTTAGGCACTAACATGAATGGAGGGGGGGGGATAAAAAACCCACCACATTTGGAATCAATTTCTTTCCATTATGACCAAATACAAGCACAAGGGGAAAAGGGCTACATGACATACAGTGACGTCATTATAGCACCTGTTCTCCTGCAGGCATTTAAAATCCCAGCTTTTCATGGATTCATAAAATCTTTCTTGTTATTTAATTAGTAGACTACTAAGTTTAAAAGCTTTGTTTACAAAACATATATTAGGGATTTTAAATCAAACTGGCAACACATTGTTTATGCTTCATTTCCAAGCTTTCTTGTTGGGCCCACTGAATGTATGAACGATAAAAACAAAACTGTTTTCACAGTGCTTTGCCTGGGTTGTAGATAATCCTAACTTATCTGTGGACATGATTTCTTCATTTTTAAACAATGAGCTATAGATTGGATATTCTGCTCACTCTCATGAGCAGTACACCCCAGGAAGGGCCCCCCAGAGCATGAGAAAAAGTTCTGAACAGGTGAAGTCCTTTCCTGTTTGTTGTTCACAATTCACATTTTGGGATTAATTTAACAAGGTTTTTAAAAACTTCTAAGCAAATTTCCTATAGATAAGCATTAATTTTTCAAGGCTAAATGTTTCGCTCTCAGAGCAGGTGGTGTAGTACTTCCTCTCTTACTATCTCTGCCTCACAGAACACCCACACATTGTTGTGCACACTGAGTGTATTTGTCGGATTAAAGAGAGAAAGACAGTACGAGTTCCCAGTTTTCCATATCATATTATAGTGATGATGAACACTATGCTTTTCTTCTGCACTGTCAGAAGGATGCAATAATTACCACAATCTCATTGATACCTAGCAGGGTTGATGAGAAGTGTGCTTTAGTAATTATAAGGATCTTGAACTATTGGCTATTATATTAATATGAACAATGAAAAACAGAGTTTTCTATCTTTATGAAGATATTATGCAAATTACTAAGAGCTGAACGTTAAAACCTGATAGCTGAGAAAATAATGTTAAATTTGGAGAATTCATTGATGCACAAAAATTCACTTTAAAAATGTCTACAGACAGAAGCATTCAGCATTTAGATTTTCTGACTCCCTTATTAACAGACATATGTGAACCCATATATAGCTCCTATCCTGTCTCCTGCTGAGGGCTGACCTCAGGCTTCTCTGAACACTGTAGGAAGCCAGTGTAAGAAATGCTGAGGAGTAATCTGATCAGAGTTACTCAGGGATGGGAGTGGGCACAACGCCACGGTCTGCTGCCGTGAGCAAGGGCACTGCGCTGAAATGCCCCACTAAGACAAAATTCCAGAAAAACCAACCTGTGGCCAGGCTGGCTAGAGTGAGGGAATAAGATAAGTCAGACAGGAGCATCATTTTCTGTCTCTCTATGGAAAATAGAACGATAATTCTGTTCAGCTGTGTTTTTAATTTGGGGACGGGTAAACGGGTGACCCTCCTCAAGCTCTGGGCCTTATGTTCAGAGATAAGCAATTAAGCCTTATACATCAAGGAAAACAAAGAGTGGTCCAAAATGGAATTTAGCCAAAAAGACCAAACTGGTCCCGGTCCCTGTCCTGGATTTCTGAGCTCCATCTCAGAACAAGGGAGCAGCCGCCGGGAAGAGCGAAAGCCCTGGGAAACCCGCTGGCGATGCGATGCGCAGGACAGAGAAGCCCATCTGGGGCCGGGAGCTGGTGTCAGAACCACCCGGTGTACAGACAGAACAGCATGCTTTCTGGGAAGCTGACAAACAGAGGATGGTTGGAATATGGCACCAAACCAGAAAAATGGATCTTCAACGGAAATCACATTTTAGTTCCTGAGGAATTGTAGTATCAGATATCGAAGATGACAAAACTATAGGATTCAGCCTTCCCGTGTGTGTGTGTGTGTGTGTGTGTGTGTGTGTGTGTGTGTGTGTGTAAAATGAAGGTATAGATTTTGGGAAGATCAGCAGGATAAGGACTACTATTGGGCAATTATTTGTTGGAATCCACAGAAGTCACAGCAGGTGGAAGCATTTCAAAGATAACCATGACAAACACAAAAGCCAACAAACCCCAAACAGCCCTGAGTGCTGTGTGGAGAAGGTTTTTTGTGATCAATGATCAATAGTCCTGAGCAAGCTAACAAACCTACAGAAGCCATTTTGCAAGTATGGCCAAGATGGCCTACAAGAGGCACTTCCAGGTGGTCCAGCCTGAACCAAAGGCCCCTGTGTCAGGTTCCCATTCACTTGGAGATGTTCAGGAACTGTTTTCAGAAATACCATTTTTAGTAATATGCTTTTTAGCAAACAAAATTCAAGGTACCATTCTCACTTTTAAAGGGTGAAATACAAATCAGTATAGAGTTCATAAGAATCTTAAAAAATGAAAATAAAGACATAAAGTAGTTTCTTTCTTTAGACAGGGAATCTTATAAGAGATAAGAAATTCAACATCTACTGTACAAGCCTGTATCTTATTGATAATTTGAAATTATAATTAGTGTTCTTGGGACTGAAGCTAAATATGCACATATATATGAGATGTGGGATGCTGCAGCAGCAGAGAAATAACCTATTTTTAAAGCAAAAAAAATCCAGTGAAGTCTACCCTTTCGTTTCTATGTCTCATGTAAGTCACACACGATTGAAGTCTCCAGCAGACCCAGCATGGCCAGGTCTGTGCTGCTTCTCCTTCCCCATCTTCCAGTCCACTTGGTCCTGGCAGTCAAAGCTTTCCAGAAATATTTAGAGATTAAACTTATGTACCTTTGAACTGAAACAATAAATGACCGCCAGAAAAATTAGTTTTTATTTGTATAATCTGGTTAAAAAGTATATAATTTTCTACTCTCACGGCATTTTCTTATGCAGTAACACCATAAAAATAGCTAAAGTTTAAAATAGTGGATTTCCCATATGGTTCGTCCACAGCAAGATAAAGTTGTAAATGAGGGACCATGTGAAGAAAACATAAAAAAGCCTTAAGGGCACATGCAAAAAAAATGTGCTATTGAATGATTTACATATGTGGTTTTATTCTCCAAAATTCAGAAACTTAATATGTCATAATTCAAACTATTTCACATCAAGTATTCCTGATTACATATTTAACACACATAACTCAATTTAGAGCATAATGTGGAAAGGCCTTAGTAAGAATCTAACCTTTTGCATTTCTTGACTTTTTTGGGCTTGTGGTAATGTTGTATTCATAGAGATTCTACACTTTCCAATTTAAGCTTTGAAATGTCAGAAAAATCCCAAAGCTGAGATCTCACAGAAGGTGAATTTTAACAGTCCTTGAAAGTAAAGCCTTTCTGATCCTCTGAGAACCCGGGCCTCTCATCTTAGAGTCTAAGTGCCAGGCCTAATATTATATAAGCACAGGGCTGCTGGGGGTCGAAATTTCATCATGCTGATCAGCCAGAGGAGGAAACAAGAAAAAGAAATTAAGTTCAGGAATATTACACAAGTATAAATTAAAGAAATACTTAATTCTTGTATTTAAATGTGGTCTCTCGTTAGAATATTACCAATGTCAAAGGCATCACGTTTCGCCAATTTTGATTAAATGTTGTAAAACATGGAGATCCCCCAATGTTTGGAGCTGGAAGTAAGATGAAGAAATAGCTTACCAGAGTCTGAAAGTCATGTCGACTCTGTAGAGCTGCTTAAAGTTGTCTTTAAAATCACTCAAGGTCCAAAGCAGGAGCAGAAGGAGAGAGAGTACGAGCAAGGAACTCAGGACCGCGAGGGGTGCACCCACACACTGAGACAATGGGGATGTTCTATTGGGAACTCACCAAGGCCAGCTGGCCTGGGTCT
>NC_022021.1:21172426-21175233 GCF_000317375.1 Microtus ochrogaster
AAAAAAAATAAAATTGGAGATGACACTCAGTCTCAGATTACCTGGAAGAAAGGCAAGGCAAGTAAGTGACTACTTAATTTCTTTCTGGAGGGGAAAAAGGGAATTTCAGATGTTCCTTTACTCCTCCTACCACTAGGTGACTGATTAGAACAAATTTCGCACTTATAGTTGTGGAGCATGCTGACGGTGATTGGCAGGCAGTGAACAGAGACTTTAATATGTAAATAGTCTTTTTAAATCTGTGGATTTCTTTGGTATAATCCTTTAATGTGTTAATGCACATTGTAATTAGAAAAGAAAATTTAGTACATTTATTTTCACTTTTATTAGGAAAAATAGCCTCCAATGAAGAGATTTTGCACTTTTCAAACTTTCTGATTACTATTCCAAATATATTCTTCTGGCAAAAGCTACCAGGCTCTGGTCTCTAGGCACCCATCCTATACATACAACTGCAGAGAAATCCATGCATATACTGCCTTTATCCTACTTTCCTGCCAAAACTCCTACCTACTCTGTGGCCTGGAAATTAAAATTTTAGCTTACTAGAAACCACTTACAACTTTCTACATTTTCCCCGTCGTAATTCCCTTAAACCAACAGCAGCCAAAGCGACAGAGTTCCCATGCTTTGGATCCCACCACTTTCCTCAACACAAAAGCCCCTCCTTCCTCACACCTTTTTTGAGAAACCCACAAGGATGGTGTCCTCCTGAACACACACAGCATGTGACTTCCAAGGGACCCGAAGCACAGTTTGGAGCCAGAGAGGCAAAGGAATTCCATTTCAGATACAGTAGGAACAGTGCCCTTTCGGAACATGCAACATTTTTTGAGACATATATTCTTGTCAAAAAGTTAACAGTTCTTGTGATTTCTACTGCTTTTATGCGTAATTCCTGTTTTAATATATTTAAACTTGCTTTCTTCAAAATATCCCTCGTAGAGGCCATGGAAATCAAGATCCATGAAGCAGACTGTCAATCCCCATCACTGCAGCTCAGGGTGTAGGACTGTGCCTGACCCACAGTAGACAGCAAATGCTTATAAAACTGAACCGCTGCAGCATATGCTCTCCGAGGAAATGAGATCTGTGACAGTGCTCGAGCTGGCAAGCTGGTGTGGGAGTCAGATGTGCACTGCTTACATCCTGGCCACACTACTGCTCAGCTGCCACCTCTCACTGTCTCCTTGCCTCACCATGGAACAGCAGATCTGCCTTAGACACTTACTAGGAGAAAGTCCACAAAACCTTTCATTTTGGGAGCAGTCACTGTACATTAGCTGTCATATCGATATAAACATCTTCTTTTCCATCTTCTTGTTTCAGGCACATCGCATACGCTCAATGACAGCACGCTAAGTGACAGGCTGGGCCCATGGAGAGCAGTTGTCTCTTTCATACACAGTATGTTTGACTACCATTAGTGCATATTTTGGAAGGATTCGGATAAATAATAATTTTTAATAATTTATTTTTTATGTACATTGGTGTTTTTCCTGCATGTATGTCTGGATCCCCTGGTATAGGAATTACAGACAGTTATGAGTTGCCATGTAGGTGCTGGGAATTGAACCCAGATCTTCTGAAAGAGCAGCACTGCTTTTAAGCACTGAGCCATCTCCCAAGCCCCCAAACAATATTTTTTTTTGAGACAAGGTTTCTCTGTAGCTTTGGTGTCTGTGCCAGAACTAGCTCTTTTAGACCAGGTTGGTCTTGAACTCACAGAGATCCACCTGCCTCTGCCTCCTGAGTGCTGGGATTAAAGACATGCGCCAACACCACCGGGCCCAAACAATAATTTCTGAAGAGACAAAATTCAGTTATTTTGACTGAGTTGTTTTAACTTCAATTGATTTTAGGGATTCAGCCATGTAGTTCCTTAGAGGGTAGTTTTTGTTTTTGTTTTTTTTTTTAATTTGCTTGTTGATTTTGGTAGTGCCTTAGCAGAGAGTTTTGCTTCATGTATACTAAAAAAAAAACATATAAAACAAAATTAAAACCAAACCAACACATAATTTTTAAAATGGGCAAATAATAAAATCTTCATATTATTTAGCGACTTTGAGAGTCACTTTGTGACATTTACGTTTCTTGCAGTGTTGTTACAGATTAAATTCTAACATGTAAAGGTGATTCTGTCTTCTAACTGAACACCATGGTCAAATGGCTTGAGTAGCAACAACAGAGTTATACTTCTCTTAACTGCCTCATTGTGAAGAGAAAAGCAAAGCCTAGGTATGGAGCTTTGAAATACAATGCTGGGGAAGTGAGTGCCACGAAAGGCTAATCCCTGCAGGTAGCGGGCCAGCCATCCTAACCGAATGAATGGACTCCAGGTTCAATGAGAGATCCTGCCTTAAGGACAAGGTAAAGGGATAATAGAAGACACCCAATGTGAACCTCTGGCCTCCACATACATACGTGTACCATATACATGTGCACACACACATACACAAAAGTTGAAAAGGAATATCAATCAATAATTAAAACTCATAAAGGTCATCTAAAGATATAATAGTAATAACTGTAATGAATTGGGGATATTAACATGTCAGACGTGGACTAATGCTTTGTACACAACATTAAGTGCTATTTCCATATAAAAACTGCAAACATGAGTATTTTGCCAGCAGTAGTTTTAGGATAATGGTCTGATTTTATGAGCTCTAACAAACTTTTTATATTCTTTAGTAACCGCGGATAAGTCTCTTAGGGATGAATGAGAGGGGCCAAAGTGAAGGTGAAAGACTACAGATGTTTTGGCTGAATTGCAGCCACAGTCCAGGGGTGGGTTCTTTTTTTTT
>NC_022021.1:21177173-21182214 GCF_000317375.1 Microtus ochrogaster
TGTATACTGGAGTACTCTCCTGAATATATAAATCCAGACTCTAGTTTGACAACCCTATACCTTTAAGACCTTGTATACTGGAGTACTCTCCTGAATATATAAATCCAGACTTCTAGTTTGACAACCCCTATACCTTTAAGCATCTAGCATACATATTTCCCTTTTCTTACCTTTAAAGAAAGTCTTCTGTTATAGGGTTTTTAGGGCATCTAACACCTTCCCCCCTCCATTTTCCTCCAATGTTTTCACTTCTCACTTAGCTGTCTGGAATTACACTGTGCTTTCTAGCTGGCCACGCCATACAGACTACGTAGGAGCTTGTTCTCTGTGGACAAACAGACGGTGACCACCACAAGAAGTTCATCGTCAACTCTACCTGCAATGCATCTTATCCATGGTCCAGGGAATACTAAGTAACTCTTTTGGAATTATGATACTTATGTATAACCATGAAAGCAAGTGGCAAATACTCATCATCTATCATATAGGGCATCAGCCATTGTTCATAAAGAACTCTTATGACTCCAAAGGGAAATGTCAGATATAACAGAAAGCCAAAGATTTGGCAATTTAGAAAATGAATATAATAGCCAAGACACTTCCAAAGGACCCAGGTTCAATTCCCAGGACCCACATGGCAGCTCACGGCCGTCTAATTCATGCATGTGGTGCACAGACACATGCAGGCAAAACGTATAAAATAAATAAATAAAATTAAAAAATGTAACAGGCCAATAATTACATAAAATATACTTTTCTTTGGTCCTCTTTTCTTGTCCAGTAATATGGATTTAATTGAGGGTTTCTCTGCAGGCCAGTAAAGACTGAAACAGCAGCATCTGCTATATGAGCACACACATATTTCAGCACTAGATATGTGCCAACACTGCACACTTTTTGAAATTTATTTTATAGACAGTACAACAAAACATTTACAAGAGTTACTTCATTACCTTTATAGTTAGTCATTCTTTAATCCAGTCCCTTATCAAATCTAGCCAATGCCCACTAAAATGTAAATCAAGTCATACTTCACCTGCTCCCCCATTGTTGTTTGCAACACCAGGGATGAAACATAATTCCTCAAAGAAGTCATGAATAAATAGATCTAAACTTCAGGTTGGTGTCATGCCAATTTAGCTAAAGCACAGCAGTGAGATTCCCTTTGGTCCACGACCGCCTCAGCCATGGGTTTTCGACTGGGTTTCCAGGCTAAGACATGTACTCCCTGCAGTGGAAAAGATCTCAAGCAGAAGAGCATGTGTGCATGCAGAGGCCAAAGGGTGAGAGGAGGCATCTTTCCCAGTTCCTCTGCACTTTACTTCCTGAGGCAGGGTTTCTTACTGAACCTGTAGCTGGTGGCTTTGGCTAATTGTCTTAGTGACTTTTCTATTGCTGAAGCAAACACCATGACCAAGATGACTCATGAAAGAAAACATTTAATTTGGGCTTATTCTTTCAGCGTTTATGATGGCAAAGCGAAGGCATGGTGGCAGGAGAGTCACATCTTGATCAGCAGGTAGAAAGCAGGGGAGAGGGGGGAGATGGTGCTAGTCTTTTGAAACCTCAAAGTCTACCTTCAGTGACACGCCTTCGACAAGGTCACACTTCCTAACCCTGTCCAGACAGATCCAACTACTGGGAGCCATATTCACATATATGAGCCTGTGGGACCCATTCTCATTTGAACTGTCATGTTCCATTCTCTACACCCTATAGATTTGTGGCCATATCATAATGCAAAATGTATTTAGTCCAATTTCAAAAGTCTCCATATTGTTTACAGACTCAATACTATTTAAAAGAGCAAAATCCAAAGTTTTTGTGAGATTCAGACAATTTCTTAATTGCAACCCCAGATGAAATGAGAAAAGCAAGTTATACTTCCAGCACACAACGCCATCGCCATTCTAAGAGGGGAGTGACAGAGTGAAGAAGACTGCATGCAAACCCAGTGGGAGAACTTCTCAGATTGTAGTTCATGCCTGATTTCAGAGAGTTAGGAGCACTCTCCTCACAGCTCTGCTGCCTGCAGCACACTTCTCTCAGCTGCCCAGCTACAGCTCTCTCTGGCAGACAGCCAGCCACAAGGTAACAGTGAAAGTAAGTTTACAGAAGTAAGAAAAAGATCAAAATCCAGAGGCAAAAGATAGATGGGATAATTTAAGATAAGAAAAACTGGTTAGAAACAAGTCAAGCTAAAGTTGGGCATTTATAAGTAATAAGCCTTTCTGTGTGTGATTTATATGGGAGCTGGGTGGCAGGCCCCCCAAAAGCCTAAAGAGTAAAGAATAATAAGAGCAAAAGTTAACCAACAACAACTGGCCTCAGCAGCTCTCCTTATAGTGGAGGAAGATTCCACAACCCCTTTACTGTTGTTTTAACACTGGCATTGTGTCTGTGCCTTAATCTACTGCCGTGTCAGTCAGCACCTGTGACTGCGCACTCACTGGTCTGCTTCTCTAGCAATGGCCTGGTTGACCAGGCTGCAGCATGGCGAGATTCTGTCGTTGCGGCTAAAGGTGGCTCTAAGTAAATTGCTATCGTTCTAATTACAAGAGTCGAGATTCAAAGGCTGGGATGAAAATCTGTAAGCCTGGAGAGGCTGAGTAGCAACAAATTAACCCTCTCCCTTTGCTGGCATCCACAGAAAAACCTGCACCACTCCAAATACCACCTTACTGTTTTCTGTGTCTCTCTTTCAGATGCTGAGGCTCTATGACTAACTTTCTGTCAACTAGTTGTTAACACAACCTCCTGACTCAAAGCTAATTTTATTTAATTAGTGCAAAAGCAAACTCGGGGTTCACGGTGTTTATCGAATATCCCCCAACAATACACACATAGTTTAAATTAAAAGTTGAAAAGTGATGGACTAATTTTCTTAGTGGAGATTTTATGACAGTCTGATATTGACTTTCCTGTGGTTATTTGTAATTATACATTTGCAGAGAAATCCAAAATGCATACTTTGAAGCAGAAAAGAACACCAGAAAATTAAATGTTGGAGGCAAAGCTTGTGCTAAAAGACCAAAAAAAAAAAAAAAAAAAAAAAAAAGGAAGAAGGGGTGCCTCAGGGCAAGTCCCCACTTAGCTCAGCCTCCAACTTGTGGAAAGGAAAGGCCTGAGGAACTTTCTGTTGCTAAAAGCAACAACAAAAGCTTCTGCCGGCTGATTCAAGGAACTAGGGTGCATCCTAAGGAGGCAACCAAACTTGACAGTGTCAACAATGTGGTTCCGGTTTAATTATGTAAAGATGTGTTGCTATTTTACCTTGCCTACCTAAGACTCCTGATAGGTCTAATAAAAAGCTGAATGGTCAATAGTAAGGCAGAGGATGGACAGGCAAGACTTCTGGGCAGAGAAAAAAGGGGCCAGCAAGCTGGCTGCCAGTCAGCCAGTCAGACATGGAGGAAGCACGAAGCAGGATGGACAGTGTGTATATGAGGTAAAGAAGCCTCAGGGCAGCACATAGACTAATAGAAATGGGTTAATTTAGGTTAAAAAAATAACTAGCTCGAAATAATTCTAAGCTATGGCTGAGCACTTACAATTAATAATAAGTCTCTGTGTCTTTATTTGGGAGCTGGTTGGTGGCCCAAAGAAAATGCCAACTGCTCTATGTGTGTGTATGTGTAAGCACACATGTTTGTGTGTATGTGTATATGTACATGTTGTATAGGTGTCTATGGAGGCAGAAAAGGGCATAGGATTCTCTGGAGCTGGAGTTACAAGAGGCCATGACCCACCTCATGTGGCCACTGGTACACCAGTCTGGGTGTCTGGGAGAACAGCAAGCACATTTACCATCTGAGCCACTGCTCCAGTCTCCTTACTACTTAAACATATTTTTGTTAGTTTTAAAATTTGAAATGAGTATTTTGTACACACTCTAGTCTTATCTCCCTTCTCCTTACCACCAGGGTCCACCCTACTCCTAAATTTCTCTTGCCTGGTTCATGTCTCTTCATTCTTTTGTGTCCATCAAGATTAGCTAGGATCATTTATTTGCTTGGAGCTTTTGGATGGAGCCTGGTGATGCAGATACATAACTAAAGCCAGTGATTCTCCTTTCAGATCTATCTACAGCCAAGAATTCAGAAGAAAAGGGTAGGGCCCAAGAACCCATGTTTTGACTGACTGTTGATGGGGCTGGCCTTACATGGGCCCAGTGTCATCACTAACTACAGTTGGTGTGAGCAATTACAGCAATTATCTAGGAGTCTAGGAGTCTAGGAAATGGCCTTTCACAATCCTTCACTCTCTGTTTGTACTTACTTTCTGTTCCCTCATTGGTAACTTTTCTTGGTTTTAGTGACTTGTTTAGGGCTGGAGCAATATCTATTGATTATTTTCTTATCTTGAGTAGCTATTTCATAACTCCTTAAACACAGGAAAAGGTGGAAATGCTGTTGATGGCTTTGGATTCTATGTCAAGAGTTATGTAGCTTCTCTCTGGCATTCTCAAAATACTTACATCTTCCTAGGCCCCTTCTTGAAATCCAGAACACACTAAGGGAAACCCCATATACAGAGG
This sequence comes from Microtus ochrogaster, assembly GCF_000317375.1. Lineage (NCBI taxonomy): Eukaryota > Metazoa > Chordata > Mammalia > Rodentia > Cricetidae > Microtus > Microtus ochrogaster. Next base: position 21,181,711 of record NC_022021.1, read on the forward strand.
TCATGTGGAGCACTACGGCAGAATGCCTCAGGTGAGCTTCAAGTTGAGAGTGAGAGCAACTGCCAGCCACATGCATGCGCTATTCTGGATGTCCAGGGCAGTACACTTTGAGATGACTAGGCATCATAGGCAAGAACTTACTAGCTGAGCTCAGACAACTCAGCAATACACTAAAGGTGAGAACAAACTGCTGTTTGAGAGTCATTAAGGTCACCCATTGTTTCATATCAGCACCAGATAACTGTAACATTGCATAAGAATATAAACCTGATTCTTGACATGGTACAAAGATGTTATAAACACTGCTAACAAGTAGCTTGGACCACTAAAATTTCTCTTTGAAATCTAACAGCCTTAGTTCTCTCCAGATGTAACCCACTTCTTCACTTTCAAAATCATCACAAAATAATTTGTGTGTGTGTGTGTGTGTGTGTGTGTGTGTGTGTGTGTGTGTGTGAGAGAGAGAGAGAGAGAGAGAGAGAGAGAGAGAGAGAGAGAGAGAGA
>NC_022021.1:21182875-21184078 GCF_000317375.1 Microtus ochrogaster
AAAAAAAAAGAAATAGACGTGGTCATTCTTGGTCTCCAAAACCAGGGATGAGTGGTGTTGGATATGAACTCCGAGAGTAGGCACAAACAACCAGACTGGTATTTGGATGTAACCATCAGCACTAGATATAGATGGAAACATTCACTCTGGTATGGAACAAGGAAGAAGTGTGGAGACATATGATTATCACTCTACCTGGTTCCTATCAATTTCATCTCGTATCACTTCCTCCCCGTCACTTCTTTCCTATAGTGGCTCCTGAATGACTTTGCTCTGCAAATCCAGTAATTTACTTTGGGAGGAAAAATCATAACAGTTTAATGATCTTAAATGATGACAAGGTTAACTGAGTCTTCAGAGATTTTAAATAACACATAGTTTGAATGCAGTGTTTAACATGGTTTCTATGTGTGTGTTCCCCTCTCTCTGTATATGTGTGATTCCCCTATGTAAGCATATGAATATGCCTTATGAATATTCATATGAGCATGTTTTATTACCATTGGTTAATAAAGAAACTGCTTTGGCCTTTGGCAGAGTAAAATGGAGCTAGGCAGAAAAACTAAACTGAATGAAGGAAGAAAGAAGGAGGAGTCCTGCAGATGCCATACAGCCTCCCAAGAAGCAAGATGTGAGGGAACAAACCACGAGACTCGTGGTAAAATATAAAATAATGGAAATGGGTTAATTTAAGATGTAAGAACTAGCTAGGAATACACCTGAGCCATTGGACAGTGTTGTATTAATACAATTTCTGTGTAATTAATTGGGTCTGAGTGGCTCGGAAACAACTGCACAGTCTCCTTTTACATATGTGTGTCTCTCTGTGTGTTTGTGTGTTCTGTGTATATGTGTGTCTCTGTGTGTTTGTGTATCTCTTGGTGTGTTTATGTGTCTCTTTGAGTGTGACTGTATATATGTGTCTTTCTGCATGTATGTGTGTCTCCATGTGTTTGTGTATATCTCTGTGTGTTTGTTACTTATGCTTTTTATTTCTTAAAATTATGTTTTTTAAATTTGCATGTGTGTGTGTGTGTGTGTGTGTGTGTGTGAGAGAGAGAGAGAGAAAGAGAGAGAGAGAGAGAGAGAGAGAGAGACAAGGAGAAGATTGATGGGAGGGGTGGGGAGTATCTGGGAGGAGATGAGGAAAGGAAAACTGTGATCAGTATATATTATATAAAATTATTTTCAATAATAAAAAAG